>NW_024755865.1:755000-1169722 GCF_018991925.1 Homarus americanus
ATTATTTAAATATTTTAGTATCTAATCTTGTTTTTATTTTACACAAGGAATATTAGATTTTGTTATATATTTTGAATTAGGGGGATCTACACACACACACAAACACACACACACACACACATACAAAATTCATTCAAAAATAAAAAAAGTTACAAAAGCAACTTCCCCAGAACGTATTCACTCAGGATCACTTCCCTGGCCACAGCTCTAAACCTCTCCCATTCCTGGACAGATTTGGTCTATCTGTTACACTTACTGCCACGAAAGGTTTGTGTGGGTTTGGTCTGGTCGATAGGGAGAGAGGAAAGAGTTACAGTACCTGAAAGATCAAGTATATTTTGATCTATCTATCTCTATATTTACATCTAATATTTTTTTAGAGGAATAATAATGATAAAGGGGATTAATTAATTAACTATATCTGAGAGTTTTAAGGTGATTTTTTATTTTTTTTTACTCCAAGTCTGTTTATAATTCAATACAATTTGTTATATTACCCGGAAGGACTCGTAATTTAGGACACTTAAATAGGACATTGTAGGACCCCGTAATTCCTCTTAAACTATAGACTGACGCTCCTATGAGGACATTGGCTTCCCATCCTATAGTTTGAAGTACATTAATTGTGTGACAAGTCAATCTCTTTTAGTAGGTTTTCTTGAGGCCCTCTGATGTCTGTGTGACCGTATGTATGTCCATTTGCGTGCTCGTGTGTGTTCATGTGTGTGTTTGTGTGTATGTGTGTGTGTGTGTCCGTCTGTGTATCTGTTTGTGTGTCTATCTGTATGTATGTCTGTGTGTCTATATGTGTGTCTGTCTGTATGTCTGTCTATGTGTCTCTCCTCCGCTGTGTTCCAGTCCCTAAGGAAGAATATTCTCTCCACCACATCATAATGACGTCAGACATTCCCAACTGTGAAGAGACAAAACTACACTAATTTTATAGCCCCAGAAAGTTATTAAATCCCTTCACTTTGTGCCTCCAGAGAGAGACATTTGATACACGATGACCCACAAAGTTATTATCATATTCGTATTCTAATATAAGCTTTTTTTTCACCTTCGTATCATAGAAAGACTGAGGCAATATAAGGGAATTTTCAGATGTGTACCGGATGTAATTAAGCTTGCATCAGTGTCCTTAAAGGTGAAGACTTTCATTATTACTTGATTTTTTTTTATTTTGACTTGTATATTATCGTCTGTTCTTGGTCCTCTGACGGTGACTTTGTGGTAACCTTTCACTCAACCTTTAATTAAACTTATTTGTGTAAAAATTTTCATATGACATTTTACGTAATCTATTAATTATTATACTTAAAGCAATAGGAAATGTTAAATAAAGTTTATGGTATAATATATCTGTTACCATGTGTCAGAGGGAGTGAAATATGATTCCTCTTAATTAGAATAAAATTTTCTTGATGTAAATTTTGTAAACGGGTTGGGTTAGGTATCTTCAAGTTGTCCTCCAGTTGATCTCAAGACTCACGTATGATCCATTACCTGCACAGCATCCCAGTATTTAAAATCACAAGAGCAGAGACATATTATAGATACGAAGAACTTTTATGTTATATAGTGGCTATATTTCATGTTATCTTATATTTTGCTTATATTCCATGCTGTATCCTATATCTTCTTTGTATCCTTGGGTGGTGAGCTATAAAGACTGAGCTATTGTAGACCATCTTCTATAATGCGGAGTTATATCAAGTTCACAATATACCTGACATATGTGTTGAGTCTGTTGGTAGCGCTGGTTTATAGTGGTCTGGGTTGCTCGTCTTGAGACAACACACATGTCTTCGAAAGCGTTGACTTTTGGAATAAGAAAATAATTTAAAATGTTTTTTACCGTTTTTTGTAATGTTTAATACAGCTTTATCTTATTACCGTCTGTTTCCCGTTTGTTTTGTTTTAATAAGCAACTAAAGCGGGATAAACAATATAAATATTTCTGGATATTTTTTGTCACCAGTTGACTGACACCACTTTGAGACATCAATGACGTAAGTGTTTCTAGGGTTCAGGAACAGTTGGTCTGTTTTCGATACATCAGACTGAATCATCCAAAAAACGAACCAATATACCGACTAAAATATTGGCATATAATCTTGTGTAATACATTGCCTTATACTTTATAGTTAGAACAGATAAAGACAAAGATCTCTAAAGGTACAGGTGTGGAGAAACGAATGAGTAAAACGCATCGAAACCCAGACCGTTATAGCACTGGGACGAGGTTTGGTTGGTTCGCTTAAGTCTTGAATCTGCCTCGTTTCGCGGTTTCTGATTCATGAGAATGTCAACAAAGGCTCTGAGAAGAAAAAAACATCCGATGTTAGGCAGTGCTGTCTCTACCTTCGTGCCGATAAGAAGTACACGACGGCTTATCGACAAAGAGACTGAAATTAATGAGGACTGCAAAGTATTGTAACGAGTTCGTCGGTGTAGTAAAGCGTTTGTAAGTGTCAGGAAGTGTTTATAAGTGAGGTAAAGAAGTTATAAGTGTTCATAAGAAACGTAAAGTGTTTATAAGTGTTGATAAGTGTTTGTGTTATGAAATTTTATAAGTGCTGTGAAGTGTTTGTGTCATGAAGACTTATAAGTGTCACAATGTAACTGTGGGCACCAAAAACACCCACATGTGTCATAAGAGTGGTGAAAAGTGTCCTAAAGTGGAATAAGGTGTTAGAGTGCCATAAAGTGACACGTTATGTCTCAAAGATTCATGTAATATCCAAAAGTTTTATAAAGTGCCTTTAAGTTCCGGTAGGTCTGATAAAGTGCCATTAAGTCTAATAAGTGTCGGATAATGTCGTAAGATGTGGTGCACAGTGAAAACGGTGTCATGAAGTGTCCATGGTAAAGTGTCCAAAAGTGTCATGAAGTGTCCTAAAGTGCGAAGTGGTGTCCTAAAGTGCCATGAAGTGTTCTAAAGTGCCAAAGTGTCCTAAAGTGTCATAAATTCTCGAATAGTTATAAAGTGTCCAAGCAATATACAATAGTGCCATACGGTGTCGAAAAGTGTCGTAAGATCCTGTGAAATATCTTGAAGTGTCGTCAAGTGCTATTGATATAAAGTGTCATTAATGTCGTAACGTGTTGCAAAAGTGTCTTGAACTATCGCAAGGTATAAAGTGTTTCATGGAGTACGGCAAGGTGAGGTCCAGTGCCATGAGGTGTCATAAAAATGTGAAGGCGGTACCAGGAGGTGACCCTGTATGGCGCCAGGGCTTCCGCGACCACCAGCACAAGGTAACTACTACTAATAATACTGTTGTGTTCTTGACATATTGATCAATTTCTCTTCGTCATCCATTTGGCATAAACTAATGCTTAAGGTCATTGGTTCTGCCTTAGTTGATATTGCAAGTTAAGTATGAATAATCATATAGGTGTGTGTGTATGTGTGGGATAGACGGCAGGTAATCTCAACTGGATTTTTTCTTTTCCTTTTCCAGGTCAGTGAGTTAAAACAGCTCTCCAGGGGACATTAACACACCATATCTCAGGTACGTCCAAGTTATCTTATTCATTGGTTGTCGTTTTTTTTTCCGTCAGCTTAGTCTAGAGTCCTTCGCACCCCACAACAGTATTAAATAAACGTTACGCTTTTCCCTCCATCTTTGAGGACGTCGGTGTCCCTCCCTTATCACTGAGTCAATGAGATGCTCCCACTTGTTCACGCGGACGTCGGACCCAACCTTTATCCTTAGACGGTCTCTGTGGTCGCCTGTGGTCCCATCGCTGTCTATATGAAAACATCTCCTTCCCTCACTCTGTCTATGAGGGCATCGGAGTCCTCCCCCTCCCACCTTCTTCCCGTCAAAGTCTCACCTCTTCCATTGATGTGGGTACATACAGTGATCGCACTCACCTGTTTTAGACGCATCCGTTATTTTTCATAGATATTGCGCCGATCATATCTCCGGAAAATAATGTAGAACTTATCACTGTTATATTCTTCACTTTCATAAAGTAATTTGATGTGTAGTATATTTAAATTAACCACGTCACAAATTACAAATATAACTTTATGGGTATGTTACCTTGTGTTGTTTCGGTTCCACACATGGATACGTCCATGGTTGTTGGACGAAAATGTTTTTACGTCGGTGAACACTATTCTTGCATTGACTTTACACCTTAGCTGACCACCGATTAATTGCCTGGTTTGTGTGTTTCTGGAAGTGGGGCGGGAGCAGGGACGGACCCAGGGAAGTTGCCGGTTAGGAATATCGAGGCTTATAAGTGGCGTCGACTGTACATACTGTACATATTATGCAAAAAATCAATTCATAATATTATATAGAAAAGCAAAAAATAAAATGAAACTATCACACATATTTAGTATCAGCTACAGAGTCAAAATAGTTAGACATTAATAAACAGGTATTGACAGAATCGTAATATGGTTCACAATGTTTCATACAGGCACTCAAATGGATTAAGCCTTAGGATCTAACTTGAAATTCTTTATTAACATAATCGCATAATAGAGGCTTCATATTTACCTGTTTACTAATGCTTCACAAATAACAACAACTGTCAGGATTTGGCAGTAAAAGGCTAGACAAAGGTCAATAGTCACTCTTATTCTGTAAAATGCATCACTGATTTGTTTGTTTATTTTTGGAGAGGGTATTAAACATTGTCAACAGAGAGATGGACACTCGTATATCGGAGTAATTAATTCAGTAAAGGTGTGTTATTGATAGATAGGGAGATCACCTGACTAATATATACATACACACGCACATATATCATTGCAATTTAGTACAGTATAGATATATGATTCACAGATAGATGGACAAACAGACAGACAGACAGACAGACAGACAGACAGACAGACAGACACTCGTATATAACCAACAACAACAACAGTCCCACCCCAAGAGACCAACACGTAGAATGGAAGATGTTTTCCCTCACATACTTTATATCTCAGGCTTATGTGGCCGTGGTTAAGAGGAGGGGGGAGGGAGGAAGAGGAAGAGGAGGTGGAAGAGGAGGAGGAGGTGGAAGAGGAATAAGAGGTGAGCGTCAGAGTTTCACAACAACCCGTCATAGGGATCTTGGTCCCTTCTCCCTCTCTCTACCTCCTTCCATCACTCCCCCTTATGTATTGCTAAGGAATGCCTCCCGTCTCGGTCTTTGATCTCCTGGGGACGTCTGCCGAGGTACAGGAGTTTGTAGGATTAAAGGTTTCCATCCGTGGTCCTTCATCTCTTTGATCCTGCCTCCTGACAAATTTGGAGCAGGAGGAGGGGCGTTCGATCAAGGGGTTAGAGTGTGGTAGGGGGGGGGGTGGTTTTGTGTGTGTGTGTGTGTGTGTGTTTCCGTCTCTAGGAAGAACGGGATGGGAAAGAGTTGGGGGAGAGAGGAAAGAAGATGGAGGGAGATGGGGTGGAGAGACACTTTATTACTAAAAGTCGAAGAGCTGTGCAATTGGAGTTTTATCTTCCTGAAATTTCGACTGATAACATCTGCAGGCATCACCATAGCCAGAGCTCGTCCTCCCCCTGTGTGTCCTGGCCATGTCCCTCTGTATGTCTTCCGGCTCCCTCGAACACTCGCCTCTCTAAGGAAATGACCTCACTGGAATGGAAAAAAAAAACCTTGAAATTTCGGTGAAGTCAAGATCCTAATCACCAGCCTGTACCTATGACTGGTAAAAGGAATTATAATCACTAAAACAAAAGATGACGTGCATACGGTAGTCACTAAAGCGCATTATACCAACATCTTTCTCTCTTAAATACTTATATATAATCGTATAGAGAAACTAAATGCTTCACTACTGCAAGACTTAAGCCATTATTTTCCCCTGAGACTATTTTAATAGTTCAATGGTTTTTATGATAACAAATAGCTAAGACTATTTTACTCCGCGTTGAACTAAATCCGAGAGAGTAAACGCCATGTAGATCAAGCCGGAGTGAGCAATGAGCTGAATTTCGCCGCTCCAAGAGTCAAAGAATCGGTCCACAGATCCGGCAGAGATCCAGCCGACGAGAATTAAAGGCCGGATGACTCGAGACGTGAATAATCTAAGGTGTGTTCTTCCAGCAGGCGGGTCGGTGTATGTGTGTATATATACAGTGGGTTTAATATGTCAGGGAAAGTTATAACATTCCGTTGCGGCTGAGTTCACGAGGCTCATTCAAGACAAGGACATTTGCCGTCTCCTCCTCCTCCTCCTCCTCCTCCTTCTTCTTCTCTTCCTCCTCTCCTACTCCTCCTCCTCCTGCCTCCACATTTGTCCCTCACCTTTCAGAACATATTTCTTCTCTCACTGGACATTGCCTTCCTCTCCCTGGATAATTTACCTCCTTCCCTAGACATTACGAATCCTTCTTTCCACGTAATAAAGGATTTAGGTCTATTCCTTCACTTCCGGTCTGGACTGAAGTGCCCGCTGTGCCACATTATATAGGACATGTACTCCTTAAACCATGAACTTGCAACGACGGACTTACAACACTCGATTTTTCAACAGCGACCTTGGCTCTATTCACACTTAAGTCAGATGCGAGAAGGAAGGAAGGAAGGAAGGAAGGAAGATATTTTTCCTGGTAGTTTGGCATCTCCGTGTCCCAAAACCCAAAGGTTTAAACCCATGAAGCGTATACCTGCCATCCAGTCTACTTAAACCAATCAAAA
This sequence comes from Homarus americanus, assembly GCF_018991925.1. Lineage (NCBI taxonomy): Eukaryota > Metazoa > Arthropoda > Malacostraca > Decapoda > Nephropidae > Homarus > Homarus americanus. The sequence goes on from NW_024755865.1 coordinate 761,670, forward strand.
ATGAAATATCAAATACATCTGATATTTCATTATATTAATTTAGCTCAATTTCTTCCTTTCCTGACTTGATTGGTGGATGTTGTTGGTTTTTTTTAGCTCACGAGGGATTTTATTTCAAGGGTGTTATAAGAGCCAGAATATATTGCCGTACCCCTAAAATATATCATCCTACCCTAGAATATACTGTGGTACCCTAGAATATACTCTCGTACCCTAGAATACCCCAGAATATATCATCGTACCTAACAATAAATTCTTACACATTAGAACATATTGCTGGATCTCTACAATATACTAGCCATGTTATCATTCCAAAATATCTCACCTTCGTTGATATAAAAGACTGACTCTCTATTCTCACCGAGAATCGTAAATTTCAGATATTTTATGTCTGGGGGAGGCATGCGTCCATATTTCGTCTGTCTTTAAGGAAATGTTGGAATATGCCGCTGTGTAAGAAAGAGAGCGAGAGAGAGAGAAAGAGAGAGAGAGAGAGAGAGAGAGAGAGAGAGTAATATAATCCCTGACTCGAACGCTGAGCTGAAATTAATGGATTTTCACATAATAAATAAGTTAGACTATATCCCAGCACTCTCAGCCATAAGAGCCGGACTAAAATCCCATTGTTTAACGCATTAAGAAGTATTTTGCGCTATTTTTCAACACCCTGATCCCGAACAAAGGATTTTAATACCACGCACTGAATTCTTAAACAAAAATGACTGGGGCTGCATTCGTCCAACTCCGGTGCCACCAAGACCGAGAATTGTATAGCACTGAGATTTGAGAATGTTTATTTTTCATTCAAGATGTTAAAAGAAGGTTGTATTCACGAGGATTCATGTGACAGAAGTGTTAAATTGTCCCTGATCACTTAAGAGGAGATGGTAGTATTAATATGATCTGTTTAGCCTCGCGGGCAAAACAGTGTTCAGTGTTTTTTTATTCGCATGAGAATTCGATATATATATATTTATACTCCAGGCAATAACTGGTTCGTAGATAATGGTGTTTTGGGTTAGTTTGGGTTGGTTTGGTGATCCTGGTAAGCGAGGACTGGTGACATCCGAAGTGGTGAGCGAGTGGCGCCAAGAATCACGCAAAAATTTTCCAATATTTTCTGAGAACTATTTCCATTTCGAACATTATCAACATTGGTACGATAAATTAGCATCCAAACACATTTTTAATACACCCTGTAACTGTATCAACGTAAACAATTGAAATGACGTCGGGGGGGATGTTAAGGTGAGGTGATGTGACGTAAGGAGACGAAGGGGAGGGGAGGTCTCCGCGCGCTGGGCAGAGGAGGATAGAGGACAGTTGCACCGCCGTACCGCTATGTTAAGTAAGAGATACTAATTATATGAATTTTGATACTTTAAATTTGGTTGGAGTGTCATTAAGATAAATAAAACATTGTTACAGCATGTCAGCTATAGTATCTGGACACAAATCATGCGCTTCATGTCAACTTTGGGCTAAACCTGAGCTATGACGAAATGAGCCATTGCATGAGGGGAAATGGTGTTTATATGTTTTTGTTTTTCACGATGCAACACTGTACTGTGGACTTGTCTTAAAATCCGAGGCAAAATGTCACCACCACAACGCTTGACCCCACACCTCACTCCATTAAGCCTAGCACTATATTCTAACTTCTCTCATACGTTTCTTGACGATTTCATAACAATAAAATAAAGAGTTAGATTTATACTGTGTAGCCATGCAAGTTACTGTTCTAGCTTTACATTACTTACTGCAGGACAGGTATTATTCACTCCACGTTAGATGAATGAAAAGCGTTCATACCACATCAATTAGAATAAATATGTAAACGTTGCCGGTCCATGTAATGAGTAAAATTATATCAAGTTACTTTATGGTTAAATAAATATCTTAGTGACCAGAATAATTACTGGAGAAGACAATAGTTAGATGTAATATAACCGTCTCTAGCAAAGACAATTCTGTTTCCTTTGCTATATGAAATTTGACGTCGCCGTTATATAATTTGTTTATTGATTATTGATAATATAGGGTATTTATTTAAGCCTCTTGCCATCCTTATTTTCTTAACATCATCCTATCACCTATATTGTGGAAATATATACTAAAATTATAACGTAGTTAGCCACAAAATATAACATTTTCTTTTATGGTTGAATCGAAGAGAATGTAATCGGTATAACTCAACTAATTTTAATACCTATCCTAAAATCAAAACAAAATAGTCACGCAATATATAAAATAGATAAGACTCGACTTATCTTATTTCCTTTAACAAACCCTTAACAAAATACATGCAAACTCATAAAAACATAATTAAAAATAAAGTTTACTTCCCCATTGCTTGAGTGGTAAATATTTTCATTACAAAAGACTATTAATTTAATTTAATATATATAATCCATTATCCATCGATGCGATTCATTTACCGCATTTAAAAAAGTCAATAAGGTCGCGCTTAAATAAAATATGATAATAAAATATAATAAATAATAAAATATAGATGACATCGAATAAAAAGCTGAATTTACCGTAGTATAGGTGAAGACAAAATACCGGCTTTAATAATATAGATAAGTAAACGCCTGTTAGGATGGCGGACTTTGATGAGTTGAGAAAATTATTATTATTATTATTATTATTATTATTATTATTATTATTATTATTATTATTATTATTATTATTATTATTATTATTATTCTGTTTGGAGTGTAAGCGTAAATTTGATTCTTCCGTAGCACATAAAATGCACATCCTTCCCAACAGGTGGCGTGGGAATGCATTATTTGACAACAGGTGGGGCGGAATGCGGTTTTCAAGCTTTCTGCCTCTGTCTCTCTCTCTCTCTCGTCTAAATAAATGAGCTGGTGGTTGCATCATTTCCCAACAGTCACAATTACGAATACTTTACGCATTTTTTAATAGTTATTGTTTAGTGTACATACAGTACCTACTTAGTGAAATATCTTCGTTGTTGAAACAGAAATACATAATTATAAAACGACTCACTGTCTTGAAATGCTACTTAGCGTTACTATGTGTTAATGTTTTGTTGTGTTACGCGGTCGTGTCATTTGTTACCTGGTGTTAACATATGTTATGTGTTACCTGATGCTATTATGTGATTTTGTGGTGTTGTCCTGTGTTCAATGGTACCAACGTGTGGTGTATGGTAAACTATTGTGTTAAATGGTGCTCTCGTGTTTTAATTATCATTTTCACTTGTTGTATGTTGTTGGTGTTATCTTAAGTTATCATAAAATTTGTTGTATTTTGATGCGTTATCTGTTAACCGATTATGATATTCTACTGTGTTAAGTGATATAACCAATTGCTATGTGGTGGTATAATGTGTTAGATTGTGGTACCTGGTATTGCCAAGTGCTATCATGTGTGTTATCTAGTGTTATCGTGTTATATGTGATGTAATTATGTGAATGCAGGACCTTTGTGTGTTATATTATGTTTACTTGTTTAATTAACATTTAAAGTGTCTGATACTCTTACGTTATTATCTAATGCAGTAGAGTGGTGGAGGTGGAGTGTCTGCTAGCAGTAGAGTGGTGGAGGTGGAGTGTCTGCTAGCAGTAGAGTGGTGGAGGTGGAGTGTCTGCTAGCAGTAGAGTGGTGGAGGTGGGGTGTCTGCTAGCAGTGGGGTGGTGGAGGTGGAGTGTCTGCTAGCAGTAAGGTGGCGGAGGTGGAGTATCTGCAGAGTAGAGTGGAGGTGGAGTGTCTGCTAGCAGTGGGGTGGTGGAGGTGGAGTGTCTGCTAGCAGTGGGGTGGTGGAGGTGGAGTGTCTGCTAGCAGTAAGGTGGTGGCTGCTAGAGGTGGTGGAGTGGAGTCTGCTAGCAGTGGGGTGGTGGAGGTGGGTGTCTGCTAGCAGTGGGGTGGTGGAGGTGGAGTGTCTGCTGGCAGTGGGGTGGTGGAGGTGGGTGTCTGCTAGCAGTAAGGTGGTGGAGGTGGAGTGTCTGCTAGCAGTGGTGTGGAGGTGGAGTTTCTGCTAGCAGTAAGGTGGTGGAGGTGGAGTGTCTGCTAGCAGTAAGGTGGTGGAGGTGGAGTGTCTGCTAGCAGTAGAGTGGTGGAGGTGGGAGTGCCTGCTAGCAGTAAGGTGGTGGAGGTGGAGTGTCTGCTAGCAGTAAGGTGGTGGAGGTGGAGTGTCTGCTAGCAGTAGGTGGTGGAGGTGGGGTGCCTGCTAGCAGTAAGGTGGCGGAGGTGGAGTGTCTGCTAGCAGTGGGGTGGTGGAGGTGGAGTGTCTGCTAGCAGTGGGGTGGTGGAGGTGGAGTGTCTGCTCAGCAGTGTCTGCTAGCAGTGGTGGTGCCTGCTAGCAGTAAGGTGGCGGAGGTGGTGTCTGCTAGCAGTGGGGTGGTGGAGGTGGAGTGTCTGCTAGCAGTGGGGTGGTGAAGGTGGAGTGTCTGCTAACAGTGGGGTGGTGGGTGGGGTGCCAGCTAGCAGTAGGGTGGCGGAGGTGGAGTGCTTGCTAGCAGAAGGGTGGCGGAGGTGGGGTGCCTGCTAGTGCTTGCTAGCAGCAGCAGTAAGGTGGTGGAGGTGGAGTGTCTGCTAGCAGTGGGGTGGAGGTGGATTGTCTGCTAGCAGTAGGGTGGCGGAGGTGGGGTGTCTGCTAGAAGTAGGTTGGTGGAGGTGGGGTACCTGCTAGCAGTAGGGTGGTGGAGGTGGAGTGCTTGCTAGCAGTAGGGTGGTGGAGGTGGGGTGCCTGCTAGCAGTAGGGTGGTGGAGGTGGGGTGCCTGCTAGCAGTAGGGTGGCAGAGGTGGGGTGCCTGCTAGCAGTAGGGTGGCAGAGGTGGGGTGCCTGCTAGCAGTAGGGTGGTGGAGGTGGGGTGCCTGCTAGCAGTAGAGTGGCAGAGGTGGGGTGCCTGCTAGCAGTAGACTGGTGGAGGTGGGGTGCCTACTAGCAGCAAGGTGGTGGAGGTGGTGTGCCTGCTAGCAGTAAAATGGTAGAGGTGGAGTGCCTACTAGCAGTAGGGTGGGAGCCAGGTGGCGTGAGTGTAGTTTTGTGCGGTGCGGAGTGGGGTGCCTGCTGGTAGGGTGGCTCAGTGCCCTGCGGGACGTCACGACGATAGGAGCTACGTCACCCTCACCTCCACGGTCCTCACTGACCCGGACAGGCTGCCTGTTACACTCCCCTCCCAAGTGACTCTTCCATCATCTGTCCAAGACCTCAAAAATAATCACAACCCAATCGTAAATACTTGCAAAAATACCTGAAAATCGACGAAAAAACGAAAGGAAACGGAATACCGTTAAGAAGCAAGTCACCCAGAGAGCTGCGGTTCACATGCTTGCAGGTACCTACATCAGTGCTGTGATCACCACTGACGTTGAAAATATTACAGCACGGGAACGCGACTCCTTGTGGCTATACACGGAAACTAACCTTAGGATTACACGCGAGTGGTTTTGTGCGTGGCCAGGCCGTGTGGGCCACAGTGCAGTGTTGTGAGTACGAGAGTGAACATGGGTTTAAAAAGTCTCTGACGCGAGGCGGAGTAAAACAATGACTGAATAACGAGGCGGAGGAGTGAAATAATTGGTGCATTAATAACAAGAGTATCTATTAATTAAAGTCGGTTAATTGGTAGGAAAGTAATTGTAGAGTGTGATACATTAGTGAATTAACGAGGAGGAGGGAGCAGGACAGCTGAGTCAAGGCTACTAACTGGGTTTTAAAACTTTTACGGTAAGTGAATGTGAGTTTGTCGCCCTTTGTAGAAATTGGGGAATGTAAATAAACGAAACGCTCTGAGGCTGTTCATTGGACTTGGTTGGTTGGGTTTGATGGCCGGCAGTGGTGTGGGTCATTAGGACTGACACCCGCCACTGTATACACAACAAACCTTGATTATATCTCGCCCTTGATCACGTCTGTCCCCCTCACGGCGACCAGATTGTGATCACTAACACGTTTATATCCTCATCAACAACCAAAGTAAAACAAAGCCACAGTTTATTTCACATTTTTTTTACACTTCAATTATAATTCATTCAGGTAATTATTGTACCTGGTGAGATTATGATAATCGATACATGTAACACTCTATTTTTTAGGGGGTGAATTTACAACATCTAGTCACGCGATAGAATTTTATATATATTTTAGTTGTTATTAATATTACCATGCAATAATTATGAGGTGAATTATCAATATCTTAAGACTATAATTTAGTGTAGCTGACAAAGATGGGTATTGTGTCCCGTAGACTATTCGCAATGTTTTTTTTTTTGCTCTTTCTTTTTTCAATCACTCTTGAGGTACGATTTTGTTTTAAAAGACACCAAAGAACATCCCATTTCATTCTTATTATCATTTATTCCTATAATGATAGAAATCTTGTATTATTTTTTTCAACTATGTATTAATGTGACTCTTTAAATATTCGGGTGTGATCAAAGTTAATAACTTGTCATATATAATCTCAACCGTCCCATCATCTATAACCCAGGATCAATTGTTTGTCCCGTGCCGAGAAGTTTACCTTAAGTCTCTCATGAAGAATATTCTATCTTTGTTCTGTGTGGTGACCTTGGATGACTCAGAAGGTTAAACTTGCCTCACACGGACAGGTCAGGTCAGGGATCAACTTCCGTTTTGTAAGTGGTTTATGTCATCCTTATACCGACATCAACAGTATATGAAACTTATTATTGGATATGTATACCAACCGTATAGATAGCTTATTACATTATGGTATATAGTTTTACCTGCATGTACTGTAAGCCGTATATGTGTGTGGGTGTGTATGTGTGGGTGTGGGTATGTGTGTGGGTGTGGGTGTTTTTTCCTGTGAATGTGTGTGCGTGTGTTTATGTACCCGTCATAAATTAGACACATACACCAACATGAAGTTATTACGGGTCAAAATATAGACACTTTATAGCGTGAACTGCATCACTGACTGCCAGAACTATTTGGTTTACACAGTCACACACAGGTGGGCGCGTAGCCTAGATAATTCTATATATTATTCCTTTGTCTGTCACTCACGATAATAATAATAATAACACAAACTCATTTTTGGTCTCTGAAAATTAGTTCACAGTTAAAATTTGAGAAGGGAAATTTTAATGTGGGTTTTTAATCGATATTTTTTTGTGTTACTAAATAATGATTCGTTTTTATGTAAATATCTCTTTTAAAACCTGTTATACCTTAAGAAATTTGATGTTTTTTTATATATCTTTATATGTGTATATCATGCACAGGTGTATATCTGAAACTATTAGTAATGTTAATATTCCTGTTTTTATTATTGTTATCGTTGTTGTTGTTATTGTGGTGGTTGTTGTTGTTGCAATAAGGGGGGCGTCTCCCTAAGAGTTTTTCGTTGGGTCCCTCAACCAGTTTAATATCTGACGGTTTATTTATTCTCTTGATTTATTTTAAGACGATAAAGTTATTCCTGACTCTTATTTTTCTCAAGGGTAAAGTCATTTTCTGCTGTTGGGTTAAACTTTACAAAATCCCCCAAGGTTGTTAAGTTAAAACACAATAAATTCTATAACATACATACATACATACATACATACATACATACATACATACATACATACATACGCATGATTATTTTATTGTTGACAAGAGCGGCCCGTACAGTACACGTTTTTAGAGGCTCGGCTGACATAGGTTACGGTTGTGACGTCACACACACAGTAATGACGCCAGACCCCGGAACCCAGAACTCAGTTGTCTGTTTTGTTGACTATTCTATAAATGTTCTCCATGGAACAGATATATGAGTAGAGGCTTTGGATTAACATTAAACTCCTATGTTATATTTACTTTACATTTTGGTTAATTGTACAACGGTGTTTTGGTTTTGTTTTTTCTCGCGAGTATATTAGCTAAGCACTTTATCCCGTCTCTTTAGAGTGACCGAAAACGGATAGTGTTTGTATTGTGTTGTGTGAGAGATCTTAAGACAACAGTAATAAGAATATGACTTATATATGCCGAGTGGTGTTGGGGCTTTTAGATAATCGTGACAATTCATTCGCGAGATGGTGCTGGTAGTGCTAACGTCAGGTCCTCTTTGTTACCCCTTTTTGAATGAGTATATATGGGTACCAGGCGATGGGTAAGAGGTTTAGACAGTTGTTGTAATTTTCCTGTGAGGGTTAGTGCGGATTCAAGGCGTCTGAGGGATTTTTTCAGCCTACCAAAGTAAAGTGTTGATGTTAGTTTATAAGGACGTAAAGAGTTGGAGGAAGGTTTTAGTCCTCCGTTGAGTGAGGGTTCATTAATTAAGTCCCCCCCAGCCTGCAGCCAATTCACTTGTTTGGCACACCAACCCAAAATAAGCTGAGCTATTCCCTGTTTTTCATTTATCTATCTGCTACTTCCTTTTCTTTCTTCCATCTTTCTTTGTCTGTTTCCTCTTGCAAACTTCCACGTTCCCCCACTGTTTATACTTACTGAGGCAACGCACATTCTTCTAACACATTTCTTAGTGGAAACAAGTGGCAACTCCTTCGCTTATTTAAATGCCAAAACAACATGCATATTTCTCCAGTAAATGTTGGAAATATTGTTCTTGAACACTCCCAGGCGTACAGACGACCAGTAGTGGAATGTTTAGAGTTATTCTTGCGTGGGAGATATTTTGTGGGGATATCTCGGTGTAGTGTAGAGTCCGTGTGTAAATATTGTTGTTAGGTTTTATGCAACTCACACACGTCTCACAGACTTATGTCCAATTGTAATATGATTGCTTTCTGTTGGAGTTTATTCATACTTCCCTCTACTGTAGCTTTCCTGTATGGTACTGTATTATATAGACCATGTATTTATTGTTTCATATTTATTCTGTACTTTTTTATAATATAATGAAATGTTAGCAAGCTCTACACTGCCTTAAACGCAGGTCAGGGATGAGAATAAAACTGAATATTTAAACTGAAACTGAAGTCTTTAATGTCAGAAAAGTATAGAGGATAAATAGGTTTTTCCTCCTAAATAAGCGGGATATTAAGATACATTGACACTCAAAACATGAAGTAAAAACATAATAATCAGGCATAGGTAAGCTGGATTATACATCATGAGCCAATAAATTCCATTTCTATCAGGCCCATCAAACCAAGTCTAATCCAACCATCAAGATTAGAGCCTCGTACTAATGGAAACCACTCCTAATTGGCCCTAGCCCTCAAGGTTCCTAATCCTAATGATCACAACTAATTAAGTTAGGTCCTATTACAATTGAGGCTCATTTGATCTATTACCCTATGGACCAGTTACTATAATATAGTATGATAGTTATACTCCCCATATGGTTTATAGTCAAGGCTACTTCCCTCAGCACTTCTGTCCAACGTATTTGTAATTACCACACGCCGTCATGAGAGTAGCGAGTGGATGCTATAATTAAGGACAATGAATGTCTTAACTCGTAAGATTAATTTAAAGAGTTGCTGGTCTATCACGACGAAGATCTAGCACTGATTAAGTTACGAGTGGAGTGGAGGGTAGGAGTGGAGTGGAGGGTAGGAGGGGAAGTGGAGGGGAGAAGAGGAAGTGGAGGGTAGGAGGAAAGAGTGGAGGATTGAAGGCAGATGGAAGGGAAGGAAGGAGAGTGGAGAATAGTAGGGGAAGGGGAGGAGAGAGAGAGGAGGGATAATAGAGGGTAGGAAGGAGAATGTAATGGAGGAGAAGAAGGACAGGGAAGTGGGAGGAAGGAGAGAAGAGGGAAGGGAGGGAGGGAGAGAGACAGAGAGAGGGGGAAGAACGCCCCACACAATCACGGTGTGAATTCTCATGCTCACAATGGTCTGTTTCCTGTTTCACTGCCCCCGCCCTTGTTAGAATCAGTAATGCGAAGCTGAACGATGTCTTTTTTTTTACTGAAGCCAACGAGTCACGCACCTGTTGACAAGACTCGCTTCCTAGTTACTAAATAAAAAGTAGATTTATTTTTACTTGCAAGTGTCAATACAACTCTGAACAAACATACTGTACCCTTCAGTTTATTTTCTTTATCTATATACGCCTTATCAGGGCTTGATAATATACATCTGTCCACGTGTTTATATATCTATATCTATATCTGTCTAACCTTTGATCATATCTATATCATTTTATTCACAGGTAAGCACAGGCGCATTTAACCTCAATAGACTGAAATAAATCCATTTATCTTTAGCACACGTCTAATAAAACACCTTTAATCTGGGCTTTCTTTTCTTTGTGGTCGGGATGAATCATAATTATTCCCTTTGTTCACTGAGTCCATTCATCGCTGAGTGTCTCCTCCATCCCTCACCATCCACTCTCTCACTGCTATGTGTTATTCAGAGCTTATTGTATCACATCAGTCACCTGGGCATATTAATCTACTTGCTTATTATCAGAGTGTTTTCAAGTCTCACTCATATATTAATGAGATGGTTTGATTAGGTTCGGTTGGGTTAGGTTTGGTTTGGTTAACGGTACTAACTTCATCACCTTTAGATATATACCCGTAGATATTAATTATGGCATCAGGTGTTAATAAAGTGATGGATAAGGTCAAGGCGGATGATGAAGGTCACAGAGGACGGGTAAGGTCACAATATAGTTTCAAAGTCACATCAAAAGGTCAAGGTTGTAGATGGAGGACATAAGGGCGTCACTATATAACACAAAGGTCAGGTCTGTGCTGTGCAAATTCACGTGTTTACTCGTAAGAATCTTTAACTAGACCCTTGGTGAGGCTGAGTCGACCAAAGCCAAAGTCTGACAGTGTAATGACAGACGAGGTGACAGTGGAGTGACGGGTTTGTGACGGTGGTGTGACAAGAACAACACCAGTTAAATACCACTAACGATAACACATTGATCAGGAAAGTCAACTCCTGTCCATCAAAACAACCGGAAGATCTGATTAAAAACACACACTCTCTCTCTCTCTCTCTCTCTCTCAAAACAACTTCAGGTGCGTTTTCTTTCTTACCCAATTTGTCTTAAGTTTATATGACAAAATAGTTGACGAAGCCAAAGGTGCCTAGAGCATGATAAGTGTACCGCTATTTAAGTACTCGTCCCCACAACACATCTCTACTTAACACTGATCTTAATCTAGGGGCGAGACATGACCTATACACATTGACTCTCTTCTGTTACATTTCCACCAAAGTTCTTAATTAGAGGTGTAACAGGTGTGTGTGTACCAAACCTCAACGGAGACTAAAATATGTCTTAATTCTTCTCAACAAGTCGACACAAATTCTTGGTTTTGAAGGTTGGGGTCTTCTTGCTCGGGTATTCGACCTAATTGGAGTTGAAATTAAAGTAAATCCTTTTATCCTCAACTCATGTCAGCTGTAATGGGGTTCTCAGCACCCAAGACGAAGGACCTCTACACCCTCAATAGTGTTCTAACCTCCTGCAGTATTTTGTTCACTTCACCACCAGAAACACACCTCGTACATAGTGTTGTTGACAGGTAAATGGAAAAGCTGCATAGGAAATGGTGACCTCGTGTGGGGAAAGTTTACTGAGGGGATGTTAAAACTGATTTGTTGGAAATTGGAGGTTTGTGCCAGGTGTGTGTGTGTGTGTGCCAGGTGTGTGTGTGTGTGTGTGTGTGTGCCAGGTGTGTGTGCGTGCGTGTGTGTGTGTGACCTGACCTGTTTATTGTATATGGGGAGAGTAATACGTTAAATTAAAGTATGAAATGGAGGTCACAGCAATCACCCCCATTACACACTCTGAAGCAAATTAGAAAAGATGTTTTTAGAGTAATTATTCTGGTCTTCTTTCACTTACCACCAGTTAGGTTAGGCTAGAATAAGTTAGGGTGGGTTTGATTAAGTTAAGTTGGGTTAGGATAGGTTCGGTAGTCATACTTGCTTCAGTACACTTAATATTTACACTAATTATCAAGATACAAATATGAAGTGTGATTATTATAATATTTTTACTGGGTGTAGAGTCAGTGGGTGTAGTCATGGTGTGTTTAGACTATGGGTGTAATGACCTTGGATGGGTGTAAGCGTTTTAGGGCGTAGTTGGCTGAGGGTGTGGTGATGTACGTGGGCGTGGTAGTGTCCGTGACTATACCGTCCGTGCTGTCATGTTACCGGAAGCGAGTCTTAATCAAGGTCTAGGTCACTGGCCTTCTAACTCTGTAATCTTTGTGTTCATTCTTTACCATCACTATTCTACTCATCCCTTCAATTCTGTGTTTAGTAATTTATGTTATGTTGCCCTTTCGTGTTTCCTCTTGGGTTATGTGGCTCTACCGTGTTATATTCCTGTGATTGTGTTCTATTTCTGCTTTTACTGTGTTATGCCTTCGTGACGGTGTTATATCTGTGTGTTATTTTATTGTTACTGTGTTATGTTGATAAGCTGCCATATTATAACCCGTATATGTGTCACTTACCTTTACAATCACCACATAAACATATTATTCAAGTCTGTGTGGAGTTTCTTTCATCAATGGTGTGAGACCCTGTGAAGATGAGTGTAAGAGAACACTTGCACAGCCACACACACACCTGGATATACATACACCTGCAGACCACACACACACACCTGGATATACATTCACAATTGCAGACCACACACACACACACACTCCTGCAGACCACACACACACACACACACACACACACAAAACTGCAGACCCACACACACACACATACACACTTATAGACCACGCACACACACTTGACATACATACACACCCCTGCTTCACGTACACACGGGTGAAAGCTACTATCATGTTGAAATTATAAATCTAAAAAGTATATTAAGTCAGAAAAACATAGATATAAAGTGAATCACCACAACAATACTGACACGGAGGAAGGAACATTTTGAGTGTTGTGGCTCTGCTAAAGGCACACGAGAGTAAAGAACGTCTTTATCAGGTTCAAGCAGAGACAACCGGTGACCTGAAGCCGAAAATATTAATGACCATCTTGATCTCACATGACCGTGGCCCAACAAGTGGTGATGGTGGTGGCCTTTGATGTGAGGATGAATGGTTTGGCTGTGACACTCTGAGTATGACACTAGTGACACCTCCTTGTTTAAACGACATTAATCATCGAGTCATAATAAACACTTAGCTAGATGCTCGGTCGCTTTGAAAATAATTAGTGAGTTCTGGAATATAGTTAATCTGTCGTATTGTAAGTGTATGGGCCTATGGTATATCAGACATGCAAAACGGAATAAAAAGAAGACTCATTTAAAAGACCTTATGTGTGGGATCCATCTTAGCTAATCACCTTAGATCTTGATTTTGTTGTTGTTGTTAGCCAATCAAAACCTATACCTATATTTAGGCCAATTTCGTGTGGACGTTCTAATCCGAATCCACCTTTCCTCTTTAACCACGAACGTATTTGGGATTATTTTATTCTGTGATTTTTCTTTTTCTAAATCCTTACCTGACACGCAGTTCGCCAATGATCTCGCTAACTTTTCATCTCGCGTAAAGTGATGAAGCAGTAAGTTCATATTTCCTTGGCGTCGAGTAAACAAAGGAGACGAAACAAAATCGGATATCGGTTATCAGTTCGGATATCGGGATAATGTACATTACGTAATTATTATTTTGTGTGATTGTTACTATCCTTCACAATATTTTTCTGTGTTACTTTGCTGTTCTTCACTATGTTATCCTGTGTTATATTCACCCTCATATCTCCTTTCTAGTTTATTAAATTTGTTCTCTATAACACCATAAAACTGTTCTGTCACGGCTCAGTTCCTCGGTAGGTTTTTTGTTCTTTGTTATGTTTTTCCGAGTCCTGTGTCGGTGTTCTTATAAGATTTGCTTTACATGAAACTTTATTCAGTTTCCGTTGAATAATGTTGAGTAAGATCGATGTATATTGATAACTAAACAGACAGACAGATAAAGTAATTGATGGTGGGAGAGATAGAGACAGGGAGACAAATGAACTAGTATACAAATATAATTATAAACTAACAAGTAGGGAGAGAAAGATAAGCAAACAGTGAGAGAGAGAGAGAGAGAGAGAGAGAGAGAGAGAGAGAGAGAGAGAGAGAGAGACTTAATAAGCATGTTACAGGGTGAGTTAGAGTGACGCCGGGACGATGAATCATAACTGGACCACAATTGGGCAAGATGCTTACTCATGCCTGGCAACTGACCCCATGAACTTGACCTTCAGACAGACACAGAGACTAATAGACAGTCACAGACAAATAGACAGACACACAGACAGATAGACAGTAAGAACAGACATACAGACAGGGAGATAATAAGAACAGACACATAACCAAACAGACATTAATGACAGACAGGACAGGAAACAACTACAGATAAGGAAAATGGAGGAGAATTTGTTGTTTTTATTTAAACTTACAACAATGAGCAGGAAAACAAAGAAAAATACAAACTTGTTCCTTTACCTGTAATTAATACCTGTAGCTGTAATTCCCCTGTTTCTGTGCTGTTATTTATGTATCTTATCCTGTACTGCTAGTCTTGTGCTTTAAACCTAAAATATCATTTGTACGTACTTTTACACCTTAACCTGTAATGCTGTTATTTTAAGGCTTTTACCTGTATTTCCTTTCATTTATCTTTACTTTGTACTGTTATCCTTGTACCTGTAATTTATTTTTGTAGCACCTTTAGTTATTCCTGTACTTTAACCTGATACTGAGAGGCACAACACGACAGATTATAAAGTCACGATACAGAAAACAACAATTAAACGACTAAATCAACCAAGAAACACCTTTTTTTTTTTTGGTGCATTAAACACCTGAAAACGACAGATGAAAGACTCTGGTGGACAAACACGAGCTTTTTGTCCTGTAAACGTAGAACACGACAGCTAAAAGACTGAGGTGAGGGGGACAAGTACAGAATTGTCGTGGAGTAACATACTGTACACCTGAAAACGAAAACTAGAGGAACCCTTGACAAGCGACCCCGCAGTCTGGCAGCGACTAAATACAGTGATGACAGAGTGGAGATTTGGCCGTGGGACGAGGAAGTAGAGGTTATGTGTATGTGTGTGTGTGTGTGTGTGTGTGTGTGTTGTGTGTGTGTGTGTGTGTGTGTGTGTGTTGTGTGCGTGCGTGTAAGTGAGAACATTCACAGGAGAGGAGAGAGGTAGAATGTAAGAGAGTCACAGAGACATATCATTACATATGTGTGCGTGTCAAAGAGAGAGAAAGAGAGAGAGGGCGAGATAAAGAAAGAGAGAGAGGGCGAGATAAAGAAAGAGAGAGAGGGCGAGATAAAGAAAGAGAGAGAGGGCGAGATAAAGAAAGAGATAATACATGTGCAAGAGAGAGAGACATAGAGATGAAGTTACTTACGTGTTCGTGTGTAGCAAAAACAAAGAGAGGGAGACTCACTAATTGCATATCGTGGGTGTGTGGGCGTGACTGTGGTTAGTGCAGTAGTGGGCGGTGAGACGACCACCCTCCTCACTGAACCCTTGTTGCCCGTAAACACTTCTTTTATACGTTCCAAGTATCCTAGAACCGATTTCTCTAATGTTAAAATCCTTCTTCTTATGCTACCAGTCCCTTAAAATCTGGTGCGGTTTATATGTTGAATGCCCCATAAAATCTGACTCCTCTAATGTGCTGAGTGTCTCATAAAATCTGACTCAGGAAGTTAACATCGTAATGTCAACAACACTACAGGTAATATTAGTGAGTGTTTATGGGAGTGTTTCAGCCAGGTGTCCTCACTAAGGTAGGTCATAAACTCTTCAGGTGATGTACAGTACAGGTCCCTTGTAACAAATGTAAGCTTGATACACGGCCAATTTCTTTAGTGTTGAGGTATAAGAAAAGAGTATTTGAATCACCTGTAGATTAAACAACCTAACCTTATCTTACCTAAACTAACCTAACCAAACCCAATCTAACCTGACCTAACTTAACCCCCCCAGGTAGCGTTAAAATGGTTAATCATCAGGTGAAATAGCCTGGGCTTCGTATTTTCCACGTGCTATCATATCATAATCCTCTACTATAAGACGAGTCGTACAAATAAATACAGTATTCGACTAAGGGTTAATGGTTGGGAACAGGTGCCTAACTTTACAATCGGGAGAGTGAAAACGGTCATGTTCAGTGCATCCTTGTACACCGAGAACTTAAGCTTCGTTATGCTATAATCCCATCGCCCTTAACTGTCCGTCAGACTTATGAGACCCACTTTCAAAACAGATGCTAAATATATCCCCTAAGAGCCTATATTTTTAGATTCCTATTTGTTTTATGTACCTATTTCTTTCTTTATTAATCCGTTTGTTTTTTTACTAACATTTGTTCGTGTAAAGGAAGTGAATTTGTGGCAACATATTTGACATACCAGGCAATAGCTGTTTCTGGAGTTCTCGTAAAAACTCTTGATATGCCGCTCTGATCTACGCAGGTTTGGGGGATTAGAATTTACCAGCCTTCAATACCGCCTTTAAGCTGTCGTGACACTTGTATCAATGGAGATTCTGTCGCCGGTCATTTAAGAGACTCGCGGCAGATTCTAGAAATATTTCCCGTGACTCTTGAAACAGGAGGAGGAGGAGAAGGCGTAGTGAGGACGAGAGGGAGAAGTAGTGAGGACGAGGAGAAGAAGTAGTGAGTAGGAGGGGGGAAGGAAAAGTAAGGGAAGGGGCTGAGAGGGATAAGGAGTATAAAGGAGTGAGAGAAGGAAAGATGAGTAGTTAGGTAAAAGTGAAAACGGTGAGAGAAGGGAAGGAAGAGGGATGAAAGAGAGGAGGAAAGGGGAAAAAAGGGGACGAGGGATTAGGGGAAAACAGAAGAGTGAAGACTGAAGATGATGGAAGAGGGATGCTGGGATTGGGCGTAGAGGGATGAAGAGGAAAGGGGAGGGAAGAGGCGGAGAGGGAGGGGAGAGGGGAAGGGAGAGGCTTGGTTAGTGTTGGCAGGGAGGACCCGACAACACCTCGTGAACCAAAGGCTGATAAACAGGTGTTGTTTTTGGTGGGCCTCACTCACATGTCCAAATAATCACACCTGAGTACCCGGTCTATCGTCACCCCTTCCTCCCCCCCCTTCCCCACCCCCTCCCTCTCACCTTCCTCCACCCCCTACCTCTCCACCCCCTCCAGGTACTTCTGTCTCTCCCATACTCGATCCCTGACCAGTGGCGCTACTGTTGTTCTGTGTTAATTTTTGCTACTAACTTTTGGTACTATGGCAGTGAGTTGTTGTTAGCTAGTCAGTGTTTGGTGCTGTCACAGTGAGTGGTTGATTGGAGCACTCAGCGGGGGTGACGGCTGTGGGCTGGGGTGAGACCGGGGATGTGGTTCTTGGGGAGAAGACTGGGGTGAAAGGTCGTTAGAAGGGCTGGATTGAGGACGGGGGTGATGGCAAGGGTGAAAGCAGAAATGATGGCAGGGGTGAAGGCAGAGATGATTGCAGAGGTGAGGGTTGGGGTGAGGGCAGGGATGAAAGCAGAGGTAAAGGTAGAGATTAAAGCAGGAGTGAAGGCAGGGGTGAAGGCAGGGATGATGGCAGGGGTGAGGGCAGGGATGAGAACGGGGGTGAGGGTTAGGATGAGGGTGGGGATGACGACCAAAATACTCCTCACCACGCGGTCCACACCTGCCGCCTCCCTCGGGGCCTCTCACGGTGGGGAGAGGCTGAGAGATGAGAGGGGGGATGAGGGAGAGTAGAAAGGGAGGATGAGTGAGTGGGTAAGAGGTGAGAGGGGGGAATGAGGGAGAGTAGAGAGGGGGGATGAGTGAGAGGGTAAGAGGAGAGAGGAATAATGAGGGAAAGGAGAGGAATAGTGAGGAAAGGGAGAGAGGGGGAAGAGAGGGTGAGAGGAGAGAGGATGAGGGATAAGATGAGAGGAGAGAGGGATAATGAGGGAGAGGAGAGAGGGAGGATGAGGAAGAAGGTGAAAATAGAGAAGGAGAGGGAGGATAAATAAAGTGCAGTTTCATGTATCTTTTAGACGCAATATTTTTTTTCATGAAAGGAAAATATAATTCACAAGTCATGTATATATGGGAGGAGTGACATGCCCTGTTAGAGGGCAGGAGGGAGGGAGAGGATGCTGTGGTGGGAGGGAGAGAGGGGGAAGAAGGGGGAAGAGGTGGAGGTGGGAGAGAAGGAAGGGGAGGGTAGGGAGGGAGAAAATGGGAAAGATTGGAAGAAGATAGGGAAGGAGGAGGGTAAGGATGGAAGGAAGAAAAACAAAGAAAGTGAAAACAGAAAGGATGGAGACTGAAGGGGAGGAGACACAGAGAGACAGAGAGATAAAGAAAGACTCGAATTGAGAAAGAGAGAAGGGAGTGGAGGAAGGATGGTAAGAGGAGAGAAAGGGAGGGTGTGGAA
Organism: Homarus americanus; assembly: GCF_018991925.1. Taxonomy (NCBI): domain Eukaryota; kingdom Metazoa; phylum Arthropoda; class Malacostraca; order Decapoda; family Nephropidae; genus Homarus; species Homarus americanus. The sequence continues at coordinate 779,986 of NW_024755865.1, forward strand.
GTAGAGTGAGATGGAGCGAGACAGGGAGGGAGGGAGAGAGAGAGAGTGTGGCAGTGGAGGGAGGAATGCAGGAAGAGGAAGAAGATAGAGAGAGGGGGTTTAATGTAATAAGTTAATGTAGGAGAGGCATTCGTGTAAAAAGTTGAGAGAGAGAGAGAGAGAGAGAGAGAGAGAGAGAGGTAAAATATTCATCATTATAAAGAATACTACGTCACTGAATTAAATTAAAGGAATTAATTCAGCTTTTACATTATAACTCTCTTTTCACATCTCATTTTCTTTCTTTCCATCTGTCTATCTGTATCTCTTCCTACCACCTGTTCCTTCTTTTTATCCTTCCCCCCGCCGTCTTCCTGGCTCTAGGTAGGTACTTGGCCGCCAGCTGGTAGCGTCCTCATGAATCAACAGCACCGGCTGGGAGACGAGAGGTTCCAAGGCCGAGGAAAAACTAGTTAGCTGAAGCTCTCTTGCTCACCCCAGTCTGTAACGCGAACACGTGTTAGCGTCTCGTGGCGGGTCACAGACTTACACTGAGCGCCCAGTCTGTACAGAATACTTGATGGCGTCTTGTGGGAACTCATAGACTAGCACAGACTCACAAATGGACCAGTCTGTACGGAATATGTAATGGCATCTTATGACTTTGAGAGATTCACATAGAATATTACAGACACACACAACTCACGGTAAACAAGATCCAAATTATCTAAGATTTTACCATAGATTTTCCCCCTCAAACTATGGCCAGAAAACACCTATTTGCTGTAGAGATTCGGGCAATTTTGACGCAATTTGACAACCAGGTTTGTTGTGTCTTACAGCTTATATGAGCCCGAAATATTCATCTCCACAACTACAGGAAAATTTAGTGGAACTTAACACATGTACAGTATATTTGTGACTCAGTTCCTCAGTGGTGGCGCGGGGAGGGTGTTTTTGTGGGGGGGAGAGAAGGAGTGGTTTTACCCTCCGAGAATTTATTAAGGATAAAACTCAAGGTATGATGGTGATGATTGCAGTTTTCTGTGAATTTTGACACTATAGAATTAATAATGCAGAAAGTTAGCATGAAGTTTACTTGACATTTTATATTTTAATTAATGAATATCTTAACAAATGGATAGGGAAGAACTTGTATAGCAGGAAGAAAAGCAGTTGAGGTGAGAGAAACTAAAGAGAATCCAGATGTGAAGGATGTTTGTCAGGTTTACCGGTGTGTGTGTGTGTGTGTGTGTGTGTGTGTGTGTGTGTGTGTGTGTGTGTGTTTCTTCATTTAATAATTGTGAAGTTTTGTTTACAGGAGAGCTTACGTCAGATTCGTGAAATGAACTAAAATTGTAAATCATTTCTTAGGACGGGACTGACAAGGTACACGTAGTTCAAGGTACAATTTTGTTTTTGCAGGCGATGTTGGTGAGATGGTGAGGAGACACGCCGGGATGTTGGGGGCGGTGGCGGCGGTGTGGGTGTTAGTGTGGCCTCTCATTACCACAGCCCAGGAGACCCCAGGTTCAGGATGCCCCAGGTGGGAGGACAACCCGTGGTGTCCTTGCTATAACAACGACGATGGCATCTTTATGGAGTGTCCCATGGTGTCGCTGGAGACGGTGGCGAGTGCCTTGAGTCTGGTCCGGGAACCCATCAAGAGTCTCAGCATCTACGACCTAGAAACCAATGTAGCTTCCTTTCCGTCGGGAATCTTTGGAAAGAGCGCTGGTGTAGTCAACCTGCAGATCTCTCACTCTAATATAGAGAATGTGGCTGACGGAAGTCTCAGGGGGCTGGAGTCAACCCTCGAAAAACTAAGTATCCAGCACTGTAAGCTGTCAGCAGTTCCTCAAGCGGCGCTCCATAAGTTGTCGAAGCTTCAAGAACTAAACCTTGAGTCAAACAACATTACAGATCTTCCAAGCTTCATATTCACGAAAGTCAACATTCAGAAATTGAGCTTAAAAGGGAATATGATCAGTTTGATATCTGATTTTGCATTTGATGATCTGGAAGAATCGTTACAAGAACTCAATTTGATTAACAACGACCTGAAGCAGTTACCTTTAACTTCACTGCAGAAGCTGAAAAATATCAAGAGGTTGGAAGTCGCGTGGAATCACATTTCCGAGCTAGACATAGACCCGGCCTTACCTCTCCCTTCTCTCGAATACTTTGATCTCAGCAGTAATAAAATCCATAAGATCAAGAGCAAGAGCCTGGCTGGAGTGCCCGGGCTTATCTCACTCTCTCTCTACATGAATTTCATTTCCAGTGTGGCCAAAAACGCCTTTAAGGAAAATTCGCTTTTGGAGACGCTTTTCTTAGGCCACAACAGCATCAGAGAGCTAGACCAGGACACCTTCACTCACACTCCACTAATACGAATCATCGACCTCAGCAGTAACAACATCCAAGTCATCCAAGGCGGCCTCTTCTGTAACCTCCCAAAGCTGGAGGAACTTGTACTCTCCAGGAACAACATACGGGAGATAACACGAGAAACCTTTGAAAATTCTTCCAGTATTAAAGTTCTTAATTTGGAGCACAATGCTATTCGATTCATTGAGTTGGAGACCTTCAGGGAGATGACACAGCTGGAGACATTACTTCTGAGTCACAATAACATTCAGGAAATATACCCACGGTTGTTCATGGCCAATGGTAATCTTCACACACTGAAACTTGACCACAATAGGATAAATGAACTAAATGAAATAACCTTCAAGAACACAACACAATTAAGGAAACTCTTCTTGCAGAAAAACAAAATAGCAATGATCAAAAGAGGTTTATTTTCTCGCACGACAGAACTCAACGAACTTCACATGCAAAATAACAAGATAGAAGTGGTGGCTACAGGGGCTTTTTCTAGTCTTCAGAAGTTAGAACACTTGAGTCTTCAGGAGAACGAGATCTTTGTGCTCCCGGACACACTGAGTCACGACGTCAGCGCCCTCCGGTACCTGCGCGTCTCCGGTAACAACCTCAACAGCCTTCATCAACAAGCTCTCAGTGGCCAAGGACAACTGGATTTCCTCTGGCTTGATCGCAATAACATATCGGTGATTGTAGAAGGAGTTTTTAGTGATCTTACTTACCTTAGGCACTTACACTTAGAGGAAAACCACATTGCTAACATAGAAGACAATGTGTTCATCAACATGACTGACCTGCGGAAACTCTTCCTCTCGCAGAACTTCTTAGAGTCCGTCAACGAGAAGACATTTCATGGCCTCAAGTCACTAACTGAACTTTACTTGAACAAAAATAACATAAAAGAAATCGCTAGGAATGCATTCCAAAGTTTAACGAATCTAGATAAATTGGACTTGTCAGAAAACGAATTGACTGTTATCAAAAAGGAATATTTTGAAACGGAGCTCCCAATAAAGCAGCTTAACATTGACCACGCACATGTTGGAGAGATAGAGGAAGGCTCTTTTGAAGCTCTCATGTCCTTAGAAAGCTTGAGTTTACGAGGCAATGACTTGCATCACCTTGACGAAGGCTTCCTCAAGGTAACACAGCTAAGGAACCTTGACCTAAGCAGCAACAGCTTCCAAATACTGGATGTTAACAGTTTCGTTGGTCTTCCAAACCTTGAGACTTTAAACCTGAATGACTGCGATATTGAAAATATACCCGAAAAGTTCTTTGATGCAAGTATGGCACTGAAATCCTTAGACTTAGGAAGAAATCGACTTACATATCTCAAACCCACCTCATTCATGGGACTTTCTGACCTCACAAAACTTGATCTCAGTAGAAACAGTGCTGGATTAAACAGCTGTAGATCATTCTTGATCACGACGAAACTGGAGGTTCTCTCCGTCAGCGGCAATCCTATGAGGGATCTTTGCCCAGCACTTGGACAACTTCAAAACCTGAAAGAACTGTATGCTTCTAACATCTTGATGAATGACGTACAGATCTCAACGATGGAGCAGTTACAACACCTTGAGGTCTTGGATGTATCGGACAATATGGTCACAGACTTTCCCACAGGCAGCTTTCGAGGTTCTTCACTCAGACGTCTTAATCTTGCCGAGAATCACCTTCTGCAGCTCCCCGACTCGATGTTTTTCGACGGTATGACTAACCTAAAGAGCCTCAATATCTCCGGCAACCCTCTCCACCGACTGACAGGACCAGCTGTGGCCAGGGGCGTCACTTTAGACACCCTGGAGGAACTGGAGGCGACTCACACCAACCTGACGGTGTTGACCAGTTTCGAGCTCTCCCACATGCCGGCACTCAGATCTCTCAACCTTCAACGCGGGGCCATCAGTAAAGTGTCACCAGGAGCTTTCAAAAGTCTCTCTCAGCTCTCGACGCTCAACCTGGGGCACAATATGCTGGAAATCTTGCCTCGAGAGAGATTACGAGGGATGGTGACACTTACTCACCTCAATCTCACCCGAAACAGACTCAAGAAACTCGACCAACTGCCCACTGACTCCAATAACTTAAAGGTGTGTTGGCTTAGTCTTTCGAGAGTTTATTTACACTACAAAACAGAATACATTGCGTGAGACAAATAAATGTAAAATCAAAATAACTCAAAATATAGTTACAAAATATTTGATCACAATACAGGCTAAAAAAAATAGGCTAGCCATTTTTATTATAATAAGTAGTGTACTGCTAATATACCTCCATGATACTTCTATTATTATACTACTACCATTACACTATTGCACTACCATAATACCACTACCATTACACTTTTGCACTACCATTACACCACTGCCCTACCATAATACCACTACCATTACACCACTACAGGTACTGGATGTGTCAGGGAATATGTTGACAGAGTTGGACGAGACAACACTACGTCACACTGAGGGTCTGGAAGAAGTTATCTTGAGGGACAACTGGGTGACGGTAATCCACCCTCACGCCCTCCAGCACCTCCCTCGACTCTCTCTCCTCGATCTCAGCCACAACAACCTGGAGGTACTGAGGACAATTGTTCTAAAACCTGTGGAGAAAACCCTTGAGTCACTCTACCTCAATGGTAAGTTGTTGTTTTGTTGTAGTGTGAGATCTCTTGTAGTGTGAGGTCTGTTTGTAGCGTGAGGTCTCTTGTAGTGTGAGGTCTCTTGTAGTGTTAGGTCTCTGTAGTTTGAAGTCGTTTGCAGTGTGAGGTCTCTTGTAGTTTGAGGTCTGTTGCAGTGTGAGGCCTCTTGTAGTGTGAGGTCTGTTGCAGTGTGAGGTCTCTTCTAGTGTGTGACATCAGCCTTAAAATACAATAATATATATACACTAATAGATGTATACAATCTGTGAAGGCTACTGAAATAATCTCAGGATCTTTATAATTTCTTGCCTCAGTCTCTGTACTTCCTCCTCCTCATATTCCTTTTCATTAATACTCACCTGTTTTCCTCCTCCTCCCTACAGGTAACCCAGTGACATGCGGGTGTGAGACGGTGGAGCTGTGGGCGTGGCTCCTCAACCACCCCGCACAAGTACACAATCCTCACGACATTACCTGTGACCTACCTGAGGTAAGTATCCTCTCCTGGTTAATGACTTTCGTAATTAGTGGATGTTCTTCTAGTTCAATTTAGGTGCTATACAATATCTTTTTGAAGCCTCGCAAAGCTATTGGCTACTTGTGAGACAGACATACGAACAGACATCATTATAACGAAGTCCCACGTGAACTGTTTAAAAGTCTATTGGAATGATGTAAAAAAATCAATTATGTATTTATTTTCTGTGTAGTGATCTAAGATGATACAAGTTCTCCAGACACAAAAAGGGAGAAAATTGCTGGAAAACCTAATGATTTGTCTATTTGTCACTCCAGACGCTGCGTGGTCAGTCGTTCCTGCTGATGTCATCCTCGACCTTCTGTCCTCAGCCAGTGATCCTCCGTCTGGCCATCCAGGACATACAGAGTCAGTCGCTGCTGGTGTCGTGGCAGGCGTCCAACTCCTCCGCTGTCTATGGCTTCAAGGTCAGTATACCGGGGTGGTGGTGATGGACAGTATATGCGGGTGGTGGTCGGTATACAAGGGTGGTGGTCAGTATACAAGGGTGGTGGTGGTGATGGACAGTATATGCGGGTGGTGGTCAGTATACCGGGGTGGTGGTGATGGACAGTATATGCGGGTGGTGGTCGGTATACAAGGGTGGTGGTCAGTATACAAGGGTGGTGGTTATAGAGAGATACTTACATATAAAATATCAACAACACTTGTCCTCCCTCACATCCACAGGTGACCTATCAAACTCCTGACGGCGAAGCAGCGGGAGCGGAAGTGACGTCCTCGCCCACGCTAGGTTTGGCCTCCAGGACTTTCCTATTAGAGGAACTTCAGCCCAGCACGGAATACCAGGTGTGCGTGCACGGACTCACTAAATCCCTGGGTCATGCCCGCGCTCACACCGTTGACGCCGTCTACCACAAACAAAAGGTAAGATGATACATTACCTGAGTGAATAGGATTAGTTGTCAGCAGCTCTATGAATACCAATCCTAGCTAACTGAATGAAGATCTTATGGATCAATCCGCGTTGACGCTGCTTAGGATTACTTCTCGACCACTTGAAATTTATTTATCATTTTATAATTATTATTATTATTAGTAGTAGTAGTAGTAGAAACAAAAAACGTAATAGTAGTAGTAGTAGTAGTGTAGTAATAGCAGTAGTACTGTAGTAGTAGCAGTCGTACTGTAGTAGTAGTAGTAGTGTAGTAGTATTGTAATTCGTGTTGACACATATAGACCCTTATACTTGTCACCTGACAGGAGGAAGGTGCACGGTGCAGCCGGGGACAGACACTGCCACTTCCGGCTTCCCCAGCGACGGGCACCTCAGGGGGCCGGGTCGGCCTCATTCTGGGGGCGACGGTTGCGGCTGCACTGCTGCTGGGTGTCTTTGTTGCCCTCATCTGGTACCGCAAGTGTCGTTCTGGGGACAACCAATACGACCATGAGCCCACCAAGAGACCCAACGGTGTTCCCCCCGACTACTATAGCCACTACCAGGCACGACCCAACCATCATGAAGAGGAAGAATTCGCCTGCTAGAGGTCATGTTCTCGCTGTCTCTCTCAGGTTGAACTTACATACTACCAAGTGTTTTGTGTCCCTTTACATGGAAAAAAAGTCCTTTATATTTTCTCGTGAACTTTACTCCACTCGCAGGCTTACCGAACTTCACTGGAAATGTCTTAAATTTTTAAGTTATTATTCCCTGCCACAATGTCACACGATAAAGACACTTGTCAAAAGTGCCACAAAATTTTCACTTGACTTAACGATTATTATTAGACCATGATTTAATTATGCTTGAGTGTACTGTAAGTTCAAACTATAATAGGTACTTGACACTCACAAGAACCTGACGGACTTGGTAAAGACCTTGTTAACCCATAAGAGAATAACACTAGTCATCCTATGAAATATCTCTTTAAGTAGTGTCTTTAGTGACGAGTGATTGAAACACACTTATAACCCAGACACATGGGCGGAGTCTGAGGTCGGAGGACGATATCGATGGCCAAGAATCATGGCCGTGGAAAATGGATTTCTGCTCTTAGCTCTGTGAAAGGTGAACATTTTATGATTGAAAAAATATGGTAATAATAATAAAACTCTGATTAACGTCTTGTGAACATTCTTTAAAGTGTAGTGGACTGAAGGTATGCCACAGGTGAAGGAAAAACTGACAGTGAAGTGCTGTGAAGTGCTGCTGCGGACCGAGATATTTTAAGTGTTTTCTGGGAACATGTGAGTCATCCCTCCATCATCAACATGGGAAAAGTATTGCAGTATGTGCAGTCGCCACAGAGGTGAAGATTTCATCACATAAACGTGGAATTTATCAACACTTATCCACACTGTACAAGGGTTGTATTAGAGTTCCTTATGTTTGTGAGGGGTTGTGGTGATGTCATTTCTCTTAATTGTCCAAAATGTACAGCTGGCTGACTCACACCAAGAGTTGGCGACTCAACTTGACCTTAGAGTCACAGGTGTCGTGGCGTCTCGTGATGTCTCCTGCAAGTATTACAAGGAGAACAGATTTGGTTACAAACAAGAAGTGCCTGTTGTATATGTAAGTAAGACGTATTGGAAGTTCAAAGACTATTTTGATAAAGAAAAAAAACACTGTATGTGCATTTACTAGAGAGGTCAGTACAGTTATTGCCTTACGTTTCACGATATGTGCTCAGTCTCGTTACTTCTCTAACCACGATGCTTTCAGTGTTCACCGCTAACTATACACCGAGCCAATGCATAGAATAAATTAAAGTACATTTGTAGTCTAAGAAGCAAATTACTGTTTTTGTTTTTTTGACTCATTTGTACAGTCTCATTCAAGATTCTTCGAACACTGCTGGAGACAGCTGGCAACTCAAGGCCGTTTGTTTACCATAATACGAAACAACAAAGCCCAACCATTAATTAAGCAACAGAGAACTAAGTAACTAATCACCAATAACCTTTTACATTCATTCATAATTTTTGCTATCTACTGTAGTAAACAAACGGCCTTGAGTTGCCAGCTGCCTCCAGCAGTGTTAGAAGAATCTTGAACGAGACTGTACGTCGAACAGAACTCTGCACTAATAGTTTAGTATAGCACTGTCTTTTTTTCTTCGATTTCTGTCTGTCTGTCTGTCTGTCTGTCATTGTCTTTCATGCCATAATTCTGTTTCTTTCATTAGTTTCACTCTCTTGATTATCCTTGAATATTTATCCATCTCTCAAGACAGCGTGCTAACAAGGCTTTTTGTCTTAGCTACTAGTCACATCCCGGCCCTAGGGTAGGCAAAGTCTTGTACAGTACCGTAACCCTCAACAGGATCTCCATTAATCTTCTGTGAATATGACGCATTTGTCGAGGTACAGTACTCATAGGTTTGCATTTACATATGTTAGGTCCCATCAGCTGTATAAACAAACACCTGGGCAGTGGTTCCCTAGACGGCGGCACAAGGTGGAATACGATTATTAAACTTAACAAGGATGTTAGGTTAGTTTTGGTCATGTTAGGACACTTAAATATTTGCCTTATGATATTGAAATGTGTGTTCCGCATTGTGCCGCCGACTACAACTCTACTGTCCAACATTTATGTTTAAAACTTATTAGTGGTAAGTCGTATTTATAAGTGAAGTATTAATTAATATTCCAAAGATAATGTTAAGAGCGGGCTGGAACTTAAAGCACAAGAGAGTGACGGGGTTATTGATGATGGTGATGAGTAACTTAGATGGATGTGTGTATGTGTGTCTGTCTGAATGTAGATGGATGTGTGTATGTGTGTCTCTGAATGCAAGTGTGTAAACATATGTGCGTAACTGAGGTGCGTATGTTATTGTGTTTCTCTGAAGTTACGGACCATCAGGGTAAGATAAGATATACTGGGGAAAACAAAGCGTTTGTATAATTTTCTATAGTAAAGCAACAGTGAAGGTAAATATGTGATGAAGATAGTGTGAAGGAACTGTAAATAAACTAACAAAGTCTGATTATGTCTTTGAAGTATCCTTTTGAGTCTTGGTGATGAAACGTTAAGTAATGTATGTTTTTACTTATATAGAACGGTGTTTTTTCTCTCTCTCTCTCTCTCTCTCTCTCTCTCTCTCTCTCTCACATTCACATTATCGGGTGAGCTTGCCGACGGAGGAACAAACAGCCCCTTGTTAAGCTAGCACCTGGCCAGTAGGGTGGATTAACCCGTTAGCTGCTGAATGCGACGAACCAGGTAACCAACACCTGTCTGGCCTGTACACATAATAAATATACACTTGAAATAACAACTATAATTCTCGAGAAACTTAATAATTTTCCCCAACAGGTTTGACTATTGTTGGCATTTTTTTTTATTGCCCTTGTTTTTGTCAGCCAACACAAGAAAGTTTGAGTAGTATAGGAGAGAGAGCCGAGTCAGCCACCGTGACCGCAACACAAAATCACTTCTTACTGATTTACAACCTCTGACCATGTTACCTTATAAGATATTGTTCCCTGGTCACCTAAGTGTTCATATGTGAGCATTAATCATTGGTTGATGGGGAATTCTTATGTGTGTCAGTGGTTGATTGGTTGACGGTGTATAAATAACCTCGTTGATGTTAAACTTATCATTTTTAACAACGCGGCAAAATCGTATCAACATTTATGATTATACTTGAAGATACAGAATGATCGTGGAAGCTTATTTAACCATGTAATGTTAAGAGAATGATAAGGGAAACTCCTCTCCACTTACGAGATGAAGGGTGAGCTCTGTTTACAATGGCGCCAATTTCCATGTGGATGAATGAAATTATCCCAAATCGTGGCTGAAAATTACTAAAACTTTATACCCAAATAATGCCAAGTCTTTCTCCGGACGATTTTCAATGCAGGTCCGGGCCATCCGATCAGCCACCACCTACATAATGGGAATCTTTTGTTTTTAGGAATTCGGAATCGTATTTGGTTCCAAGGACGATGGATATTGAGATATTCTGCCAATACAAATCTTAAACTCTCTGAATGGCCGAGACGAGAAAAATAATACTAACCTAACATAACCAAACCTAACCTAACCTAACCTAACCTACTAAACCAAAGCAAACCTAGATTAACCTAACATCACTTAACATAACCATACCTATCCTAACTAAACTTAATTTGACCTGATTTAACATAACGTAACCTACGATCATTCATTACCACTAAAAGCATTACAGAGTAGCACCACAATACAGCATGAGCAACACTAACGCCACAACAGTGTAACAGCCTTAACGTCACAGTAGAGTAACAACACTTGTCGGTGGCTAAAGAAACTTATTACTGGTGATGGAGGAGTAAACCCCCCCTGATGGTGCCTTGACGAAGGGGAGGCTCCAGGGTGCTCCGTGATGAGGGGGAGGCTCCTTGGTGCTCCGTGACGAGGGGGAAGGCTCCTAGGTGCTCCGTGACGAGGGAGAAGGCTCCGAGGTGCTGCTTCATGATTGGGGAGGCTCCTAGGTGTTCTGTGACGAGGGTGGGCTCCTGGGTGCTCCCTGGCGAGGGGGAGGCTCCTGGGTGCTCAGTGGCGAGTGTGTGTATCCGGTGATTCGTCACGTCCTTTGCACACACGCTGCTGCCTCCTTCACCGCCAACCCCGACAACTTCACGGTGCTGCACGAAATTAACATAACTCGTTGTCTCTCTCTGTTTTTCCCTCTGTCTCTCTCTCCCTCTCGTCCCCTTTCACTTTCTCTCTAATATAAGTATAAATTCGTAAGTTACTTTATTGTTGTTGGTGATGCGAGGTACACGGCACAACACAGAGAAGGTAGGTGAGGCAGGTAAGGTGTTAGTAATTAGAAAATCAACAACACAACCTCACCATCACAACAGTCGATAGGAACATACCAGCCATAAAATGGTCTCCTTCGTAAAATTCTAGGCAGTGATATGACTTAAAATACATAACAATAACAAGAGAATAACATTGGTTTCAGTATGTATCCATAAATAATACAGTGATGGTTTACAATGGTCTCCCCCCCCCCCCCATGGAAAATATACTCGTCCTTATTAAAGAATTTTAAGGGTCAATGAAACTCACATGCATATTAATGTAATTTTAAAGTAAGTTGTTATGGCCAATACACACATTCTATCCTTCGTCGTTCTTCCAGCTGGGGGCGGAAAGACACGAACAGGTAAATGAAATGTCGTTCACAGGGTCTCAGTGTGGTCGTTGGTGGAGAGAGAGAAAAAAAACACCTTCAAGTTTTATACATCCTGTTGAGAATATTCCGAGTTTTTTCCTTTAAAATATTTGAGTGTGAGTGACTTCCATCGATGACCTATGACCTTGACTTTAGTCCGAGGCTAACCAAATAGGGTGCAAAAAACAAGACAGGCAGACGGCAAAAACACATCCATTTACTATAACTGGTAAATCTACATTGTGGTCACGTAACAAACAGACGTGCGAATGGAGGTAAATGTATCTAGCCTCAGTCCTGACAACAATAACGAACAGTTGATCACGTGCAGCACTGAGCAGGAGGACTATCACCTGTGGCTGTACTATCACCTCTGTACCTGTATAATACCTCAGTGATGGAATGTAACCGATCCCTCCTCGCCCCGTCTCCTGTAATCAAGGAACTTCAGGTAACTGCACAAAAACAAGTTTGATTTGCCGGCCGAACGAACGGGACCTGAGGGCAAGGGAAAGCAGTAAAGACCACTGAGAGAAGCACCAGAAATTCCTGAAGGTGAAAAACTTGATCTACGTTTGGTGACCTGGCAGGAGTGTTAGATGAGTCCCATGTGAGCAAAGGTCATCCAGAGTGTTGGAGTGAGGGTTCCCACAGTCGTGACCATCATACCGATATTTATCACAGGAATGCAGGTCCATTTTATACCTGGCGTGTGGCTGGCAGGGTTGTGTGTTCTTTCTTCCTTCCCTCAGTATGTGATATACGGTATGAAAACAATGTAGCGTTAGTAATGTTATAAAATAAAAAAGGTATTTGATTATAATAACTTGGAAATGGTTTTTAGTTATTATGTACACACACACACACACACACACACACACACACACACACACACACACTCACACACACTGACCTCTCGATAAAATATACTCGTGCGCTATATGAAACACGAAATACAAAAAGTAACAACGAGACAACTGTAGTATGATTTTACAATGTGAAATCACGTACGGAAACATCTTGAATGATACTATATGAAACTATTGAGATAAAATCGAATCTATCGTTCAGCGAGAACCAGACGAATCAAACTATTTTAGCGCGTTTAGAATGACTTCGCCAGTGGATTTAATCTCTGTTTCACCATTAAAGGTTTTATTGCATGTGAGGATTCAGCGGCTCTGGAGTGAACAACAACTACATGTAACGCACATTGTCTGATCTTGTGAGTTGTTGTTCTTTTTGTGTCGAGAGCTGATACCAAGATCGACCGTGTACAACATCGGCATAAAAAAAATCTCCTAAAATCCGGTAATCTAATGTTATCTCCAGATCAAAATAACACGTTCGAGAGCTCAGTATCAGATTTTTTGTTGATGCTCTTTTGTTTTGAGATCGAGACAAAACAGCGTCTTTTATCTCACTTGAAAACACAAAAAAAATATTGGGGATGTTTGTCTGTCCCTGAGTTTTTTTTTTCTTTTTTTGTTTCAGCTCAAAGGATATAATTACCAACAGTCTTACCCTCTTAAAGTTTATTGATGTTGTTTTCTCGTGAGATCGATATAAAACCTTCCTGAAACTTTCTTTATTGGTGATGTCAAAACCTTTATACTTTAGATTAAAAATAATACGTTTTTAACTACCGATAGTAAACAGTAATACATAGCCGTATCTATTGTCCCGACGTTCTTGTATGACGTCATCCATTGGCATCATAAAAACTACCAAAAATTTACGTCAGTAGTGAAAATGGTGACCCGAGTGTAGTCAACATCGAAATTTGATTAAAACCTGAAACTAGATTCAACTCAAGGTTGATTTGTTACTCGAATGGTGACCAGAATTCAACAGATGCGTCCATAAGTTTCTATTCACTGTGTGTGTGTGTGTGTGTGTGTGTGGACGTTTGTTTTAAAAATGTTCATGTAAGTTATATCTATACACTATGGGGAAATCATACAAAATCATGGACTGGGTACAAGTAAATTTCTTCTGGTGTTGCCTCGTCTTCCGGTGATAAAGCAAAGATCATATACCATCATCATCATCAGCTTCCACTATCTTCTATCTTCACACTTCCTTCCTTGACCATTGAGTGGCTGCACAGTCCCTTGATATCGTCTCTGCATTTGGTCGCTGCTCGTGTTTCACTGTATCATCTATGCCTTGGGGTGTATATGTATAAAGGGTGGTCGAAAATGAATACCCAGATAGTTAATGGTTATGTATAAGGAGTCTAGTCATTCTTTTTCGATGACATTGTATATAAAATTAATGGTATTGAGTGTTAGAATGAAGAAAAGTGACACTACTTACACACGCTAATCACCCTCTCTTCCGCTCCTACAGGGAAACTGACTCACGTTTTTGTGTGTCATTTTATCTTCAGATCTCTGTTGTTCTTCCCTCTATTGTCCTCACTAGCGTCACTGTCTTGCCCCAGGGTGCTGATAGTGGTAGGGAGAGGGGGGGGGGTAATGGGGGGGTGCCTGGACATCCATTCTCTCAAGGTTAAAAGCCTTTTCCATGAGTCAGAATTAGTATTGAAATATATTCGTCAGAGTATGAAAGTGACAATTCAGGCGTCAAAATATGAAAATGACTAAATATGTATTAAATCAACATGAAAAACAGAGTACTAATTCGAAAATCCATGCGTTAGTGAAGTGATAAAGCATGCGTCAGGGTATAACTGTAAACATCCATGCGCCAAAGAAAAAAATATATATAAATACATCACCCACGAACCACCGCAGGAAACGAACTATCCAATCATTAGTGTGTAAAAGAGACTATCCCTTCGTCAGATTGGGTATCCAGTCGTTATCGTGTGCAAGTGGCTCTGCTCACGTCCGCGGCTGTACGTGAGGGAGAGCGATCACACGTGGTAGTTCTAAGTATTGACACAAGGTTTTGATTTATCGATGACGTCTTCCGTAGTAATGAGGATTGGCGTCCTGGTGTCGAGGAAGAAGAGGAAGGGAGGAAGAAGAAAAAAGAGGAGGAGGAATAGGAAGAGGAACAGAAAGAGGGGAAGGGGAAGACGAGGATTACGTGGTCCAGGTGGAGAAAGAGAGAGAGAGAGAGAAAGAGAGAGCGATAGATGTGGGTGTTGAGACTTACGACTTCCGTTTGTTCTGGCCAGACCTTGAATGGCCATGGGGGGGAGGGGGTGAAGAGGATGAGTGGTGGAGAGGACGGAAGGTGGGGAGGGAAAGGACCGGAGGTAAGAAGGAAAGGAGAGAGGGAGGAAGGTGGGAAGGAAGGGAAAAATATATAAATGGAAGGATTGGAGGAGGAAATGTGGATAGGGTGAAAAAATAAGAGGGAGGGTTTGAAAGAGGAAGGGATTGAGGGAGGAAGGGATGTGGTGGAAAGGAAGTTGGGAAGGTAAAAAGGAAGGGAAGGGAGGGAGATCGGGGAGGCATGTTGGTGGATGTGTTTTATTCGTTTTTTTAACACTTACCAACTTCCTCTCCACTTGTCAGATTATAAACAGTTTAGCCAGCATGTTTGTTTCTGTTACACTCTGTTGTCAAGTACTGGGCTTGTACAATATATAAACTCTTTGACGTATCTGATCATATTCCACTGTTGGTCGAGTATGAACTTAAAAAAAAATCATTAATAAAGTGATGAAATGTGGTAGTGTACCCCCTCTATAAGTGTAATAGTGGCGATAAAAGACTAGAATATATTACAGATATATGGAAAGATGTGCGAGAGTAAAGGAATAAAAAAAAACATGAAAAATATGTAGAATACAGGAGGTGACATATGATGAAGTTCGACTATTGGAAACTTGTACAGAATATAGATGACATGAAGAGGCTTGGCTTTCATTGTGACTGGAGATGAAAAAGGTGGATTTTAATGATTTGGATTTTATTTTCAAGTTGACCAGGAAAATATCGGTGGAAAAGAGAGAACGGGGGAGTTGAATTCTCTGATGTGGAGTGAAGATCGGCAGGAGGTGAGTTATTAAGAAAAATCCCATGTTTTTTGGTCATGGGTTTCTTAGCGCACCTGGGCTCTCTAGTACGTTACTCAATTAATCTTTAGCTACGTGGGTTAGTCTAAGTCCTTCTAGTACATGAAACTAGATAAGTCACTCAGTTAACAAAGCTTTGGGTGTCGAAGTAGTTAAAGGTTGTAACACGTAATAAGATAAAGGTGTATAGAGTGATGGTTAGATACCCTCAGTTTTAGCAGCTTAAATTTTACGAGTTAGGTTATCTCTCGGCAACTCAAAGTACGCGAGACACGAGCCGGTCAGCTTAATTCTACTCAGTTGTTCAATACTCGTACGTCAGCAACAGGATCGACTCGTCAGCAAAGAGGATTACGTGCTGACTGCTGACGATGATACAGAAAGTGAGGATGAGGGTAACTGTTGGTTGGTGATATTGTTAGTGGTAGTGGTGGTGTTAGTGCTGGGGGTTGGTTGTGGTAGTGTGATGGTGTAGTGGTGGTGGTGATAGTAATAGTGGTGGTGGTGGTAGTGGTGGTGTTAGTGCTGGGGGTTGGTGGTGGTAGTGTGATGGTATAGTGGTGGTGGTGATAGTAATAGTGGTGGTGGTGGTGGTGTTAGTGGTGGTGATGATCTCAGTGATGGTGCTGGTGGTAGTGGTGGTGTTAGTGGTGGTTGCAGCGATGGTTACCGGGGTTGGTTAATAAGAAGGAATAGAAAATGGACTAAGGTATGCCTCCCCCCACCCCCTCCTACCCCCCCAACGATCTGCAAACGAGAATATTCATATTTTTCCCCAACATAAGACAAACACATTCAGTACAGCACCACCATCGATCACAATGAGAATGAATTTTGTTTATGTATGATAGACACTCGTGTATAAAAAGTAAATTTCAGTTAATTTAGGTCGAGTAACACCATCTAACCAATTTAAAGTGAATATAAAGCTGATTCTTGACCTGCGATAATAATTAAAGGCTCAGAATGACTCGTAATGACCTAATATTTCTCAATTTGACCTAAAACTCTCACACTGACCCAACATGATATGCACAGACCCAGCATATATCAGACGAGGTATGATACAGTGTGTTTCATTGACACAGAATGACAACATGACTGACATAACCTAATAGACTTCAGCGTGACTCGGCATGATTTAATACTGTCCAGCATGACCCGACCTGATCGAGCCAGTAGGTCCGGTATGACTAAATATGACTTCTAACTAACCAAAATGATTCAAAAGGATCCAATATCACCTAAAATGACCCTCCATAATGTAACATGACCTTGCACTATTCTATATGACCCAGCATGACTCAATCAGTATGGCCAAGTATGACCCAGGATGATCCAGTATTGCTTAATATGATCTTTGACCAATTATGACCAACGTGACCCAAATTGACCCAAAATGATGTGACATGACCCATTCTGTCACCAACATGACCCAGAATGACTCAATATCACCCCGGTTTACCCACTATGACCCAATATTAACCCAGCATAATCCAATATGACCTGACTGGAAGCTAGACTAACCCAAAGTACTAGGCACCACAACCCAATATGACCCAGAATGACTTAATAGCACCTCACATTACCTAACATGACCTCGTCTGAAGCAACACATCCGTGACTCGTGTGGGCAGCTGTCAGGGAACTCACGGATGGGTCAGGACGTTTTAATCAAGCTAAGTGGCTTGGTGGGTGAGGGTGTTAAGTGGACTTATGAGGCGTCCCTCTCTGTGTAATGTTGTGTTGGTCAGTACTACCAGGGTGAGCTGATAGGAGGGGCTGTTAGGATGGGGCTACCAGGAGGGCTTTTTAGGAGGGGCTACCTGGGTGGGGCTGTTAGGGAGGGTCTGCCAAGAAGGGACTACCAGGGTGGGCCAGCTAGGAGGGGTTGTTTGGGAGGGGCTGCCAGTGTGGGGCTACAGGGGGAGCTGTTAAGTGGACGTTATCAGGGTGGGGCTACCACAGTGGGGCTGCTAAAGGAGGCGACGTTAGTATTACATGAGAAAAATTTAAGTCGCCGGGAACCTTTCTCGATTTCCCCCCACAGTTACTCCAAATTTACCCACGACTACAGTTTTTTCTTCTTGTTGCTGAGGAAATGTTCCCTAGTTTGTGACACTCTTTTCCTAAGTTAATAAAATATTTCCCTAGGCTACAGAAATTTCCCTACACAATTCGATGTTTTCCCTAAGGTGTAATAATTTATTCTTCTATTCTGGTACACCATAATTTTTTTCAACCGACGCGAATTAATAATTTTAGGAATTATATTAAAAAAAACAAGTTTACAAAACACATAAATTATCCTAGAATTTAACTATAAAACAATTTACATATAACAAGACTTAAAGGAATATTAAGAGGTTTTGGTAAAGTATAAAACAGAAATAAAAAATCAGAATAAACAAAAATGCGAAGGTTAACACGAGAAACTTTTCCAAGATCTCCTACAACTTAGCTTCCAGGGTTTCACATTAATCCTCGTGTGTGTGTGTGTGTGTGTGTGTGTGTGTGTGTGTGTGACTACCCCGTCAAAATTTTCATCATGATGTCATTGCTGGATGATTGTCATACTCGACTCCGCCTGACAGCAGAAAGAGCGAATGTTAAATGTGTGTTAATGACGGTGTGGGTGTATGTTTTTTGTGTGTTTGTGAACGTGAGTGTATATTTACCCATAACTGAGTCCATATACTCTCCTCTGTACAACCTTTATATGTATTTCTCACCTGTATATCATTGTTCCTCATTTCCTCGTTTTACATACATACAACCATACCTTTCTTTATACGTGTATGTATCCATTACTCATTAAATAATCCCTTCTAAATAATCTCACACGTTAGGTTAGTTTAGGTATTAGGGTAAATTATTTCAGGTTAGTTAGGTTAGATTAGGTTAGGTTAGTTTAAGTTATGTTAGATTACGTTAGATTACGTTAGGTTGCACATGCCTCTCACGTGCCAATGTCCTGAAGATAAACCGTGACCTCACCATTCCTCTTGGCGTCCGTGTTTGTCGTGACACTGAACTGAACAATGGGAGAGGTGTAATTGGTGATTTAAGCTCGTCAGATAATTTCCTGGTAATCCCACCAATTTATTTTAATTATGAGACTCAAGGGGGGGTCATTTGTTTTATGGGAGGGAGAAAGAGGGTGAAGGGGGGAGAGAGAGAGAGAGAGAGAGAGAGAGTCCTGGAAGCCTTCACACATACATCCTCCTGACATTCTCTGCACTAAATGTCATGGTCCCCGACTCCCCCTGCGGCATGTATCATGTCCCCACCTGCCCCTGTACATGTATCATGTCATCCACCTGCCCTGTGACATACCATGGCCCCACCTGTGCATGTCATGTCTCCACCTGTCTCTGTGACATGTATCATGGCCCCACCTGCCCTGTGACATGTCATGTCTCCACCTGTCTCTGTGACATGTATCATGTGCCCCTGTGCCCATGTCTCATGTCTCCACCTGTCTCTGTGACATGTATCATGGCCCCACCTGCCCCTGTGACATGTATCATGGCCCCACCTGCCCCTGTGACATGTATCATTTGCCCCACCTGCCCCCCCTGTGACATGTACATCATGTCTCCACCTGTCTCTGTGACATGTATCATGGCCCCACCTGCCCCTGTGACATGTATCATGGCCCCACCTGCCCCTGTGACATGTATCAAGGCCCCACCTGCCCTTGTGACATATATCATGGTTCCGCCTCCCCTGTGACATGAATCATCGCCCTGTTTCTCATGTCACACGTGTCATGACTCTGCCTTACCTGTCACATTAGTATACAAGAATAAAGGCCACTGCAGTAGGCCTATAGGTCCCTGTGAGGCCGCGTCTCTGTTCACCCGACCATCATCACTCATGTTTCTGTCCAACTTGTATTTGAAACTTCCCATCACAATTTCTATTTCTCCATCTCTCTATTTCTGAACCAACGCCAGCTTGTTTCCTTCCTAAATCTTGTTACTATTTCTGTCTTGGTTAAGTATTATGTTTTGAGTTTATGGTAAATGATGCCTCCCTGTGTTGTAAACTCGCGGCAAAACGAACCACTTTATGTGTTGTGAGCTTAAAACAAAACAAACCGTTACGATACAGTGAGCTTATGGGAAAGATAAAAACGTTACCTCTGTTGTGAGCTTACGACCAAACAAACCTTTCCTGTGTTGTGATCTTACAGAACACCCACCCCCACCTTATAGTGTTTACAGCAAATGACAGGTGTGTTTTGTTGTGAGTTAAGAACACCATAGGGATTCAATGTGTTAGAGGGAGTGTTTTTTTTTTTCCGGTCTACAGAAGTAATAACATTTGGCTCAGTCGTTGGGAGATAATGTATTCAGGATGGTAATTACGACAGACTGACAGAAAGACGGACAGGAGGTCACATCACTATCACTGATTGTTCTGTACGGAATAATGTTGTAAAGAAATACCGTCAGCCAGTTGTCTTGTCCTCTCTCTCTCTCTCTCTCTCTCTCTCTCTCTCTCTCTCTCTCTCTCAGAACTAACTTTCGTGAATGCCATAAGAGTTCATAATTAAGAGCCATTTCTCTTTTTCTTCGCTCTTAACACAATTATCCCCTACTTAACCTGATGGCGGAGAAATATTTTCCTTTTCCCTTCTCCTTCCTTCTCCCTTCCCTCCCTTCTCTTCCACCTCCCCTTTGATACTAAGTTTGCATTTATCGATCATTAATTCTATAGAAGAGAAATAAAGGAAGATAATTAGAAAAGAAGAGAAAGAGAGACAAAGAGATTGATAGACAGAGATAGATAGATAGAGAGAGAGATAGAAAGAGAAGGAGAGAGAAAGAGAGAGAGAGAACGAAAGAGTGAAACAAGGATAGTAAAATAAAAATGAAGGGAGAGAGAGAGACAGAGACAGAGATAGACAAATAGAGAAAAATAAAAATGGAAGAGAGAAATTGCAGATGGAAGACTAACTGCAGAGCCAAATGAGGCGTGGCACAGGTACTCAGTAAACGACAACCATACTTCCAACCAACCAATCATTCTCTCGATAATATCTCAAGAGACTTTGTAAACATAAAAAAAAAAAAAGAGGTTAGGTGTCTTAGCTACACTTATCACGTCCAAGATATGAAAACTTAGTTGATGGGACCTTTCAGTATGTTAGTAAACCCTTGTGATAAAACTAAATTCCTGTAATTTTTTTTTTCAAATTAAGTTACGTTTGGAATTTAAGTTCTGATGCACAAAAGAGTCTTAAGTTATATTTTTTCTCGTAAATGAAGATGTGAGAGTGAATTTAAATGAAGAATTAACACACACACACACACACACACACACACACACACACACAAACACACATAAACATTGGCTACAGGTGAGATGATTGACGGACAGGTTGACAGATTGACAGATTGAAATATAAAAAGATTGATAGAAGAACAGGTGGACAGACATAAAAAACAGCTATTTCATGAAGGAGATAGAACCAGATATAAAAAAAAAACAATAGTAAATATATCAAATGAAAGAAGAATGAAAAGAAAACACAGAGACCGACACATAAACATAAAATTGATAACAAACAAACAAATAAATAAACAATCAAATTATATCACAAACACAAACAAACACACTCGGTCACTAGGAGAAGAATAAAAAAACAACAACACGCGTAAGAAAACACAGGATGAGACTCAGGTGGGTGTAATATATCAAGGAGTGGAATAAAAAAAATGGGAAGAAAACAGAATGAGAAGTGAAAGAGAGAGAGAGAAGAGAATAAAACGGCAAAATTAGGAAGAAAAAAACGGGAATAAACAAACAGCCAAACACTGTTAAGAGGATAAACCATTAGACAACAAAACACTATCAAGATGAAGAAGAAACACTCAGATAAACACACGGCCATCAGATAAACACACGATTGGTAATAAGTAAGTAAGTAAGAACACCAACGATATTTTAATGCATCAGCTAAGTCTATGTGCTATTTCCTAGCTGAACCTCTGACTTGAAGAAGGTGCTACTCAACTATGAATCATCGGAGGAGGTGTCTGTGTGGCGTGTGTTTGAAAACCTGAAACCTATATATAGATAAGGAAGATGGGGAGAGTTGAGGGGGTGGGGGGAGGTGGGGAGTGGGGGGGGGTTCCACTGTGGTGAGGTGACAGGGAGATCGAGACGAGAGAGAGAGAGAGAGCGAGAGAGAGAGTATAAGTGGGTTTGGTGTCTTAACAATGTATTGGTCGTGGGTTATTAAAGGTAATGAGGAGAGTGTCTTGGTTCAGGTAAGTGTATGATGATTTTCTGAGTGTTTGTGTCACAGCTAAATGAGGATGGTCGTCGATTAAGCTTTAGAATATAATTGGTGTTGCCAAATAAAGGAGGCAAATTGTTTTAATTGATACATCTTGATAGAAATTAGACAGACAGACAGACAGATTAACAGATAGATAGATAGATAGATAGCAGTAAACTCGCTAGAGAATAAGAGACAACACCCATAGATAAAGATAATAAAGAAAAAGAATGGAAGTGAGAACCAATTCCTTGATTAACTTTACACCTTTCGTCGATTATTTTTTTCTGACAGAGGCAAAGATGGATTAGAATGACCCGCCCCTCTTCCCACTTCCTCTCTCTCTTGGGCGTGTGAGCAGAGACCCATGTTAAAGTGGATTTATATTTGCTTGAGGTGAGGTAGATAAGAGAAAGAAGGGATGGAAGCTAAATTTTTAAAGTATAGGAAACACGTAAGCTTGGCGTCACGTCCCTCAGAGAAGGTGAGATAGGCGGCGATAAAGTCAGATTACTAACACTGGCTTTCACCTGTCACGTTACGTCCTCAGTGGATAATTGAACCCGGGATCAATAGACTGTCAACCCAGCACGAGAACAACTCCGTTACCTCACTGAGAGAGATTTTATGTTTGAGGAAAGTGCTGGTGGTTGTTGTGGGTGTGAGATGTTGGCCAGCGGACACAGTGGACCCCAGGGGAAGACTCTCTTATAAGCGTTGCCAGGTGTGTGTTGCCTGAATTCTCGTAAACTCTCACGTCATATATCTAGCTGCGTTAGTTACTGTAGCTCTATGAACACTTTCCCGACTGACTCACAAGGGCGAAGACGGACGCCGTCCTTATCCACTTTTTATGGATCTTATCCCATATGGCCTCGACAAACACTACTACGTAGACAACCTCGCAAAATCCGCCAGCACACTCCCTATCCCTGATGACGCTTCAACCATAACTACTGGTCGAGTCAAGACGCCCTTCATATTATAAACGAAGAACGAAGTGAACAGCGAGGTGCCAGTGTTGGTGTTCGCCATTATGATAAACACTGTGACACAAAATATCAATACGGCCGGGATAAATGTCTGACTCGGTTCAGTGATGTAGTGGCCGCCAGAATCAGACTTGGCTATAGGCCATGTTGGGAACTCATGAGAAAGCCTTCCCTTGCACTTACTCAGTGTCGAATTTGTGGCTAAAATAGAAAACACAGCCATCAGCATTACATCTCTGAGTGTTGACCAATTCGCTCATTGTTGCCACTTAACAAAACCTTTGGCGAACTCTGTAAATTCATCCCAACTACCATTGTCTTGGGCACTATTTTACCATCATAAACCAAATTTTGTACTTTATAAAATAACTGCTCTAGAAAACCACCACTTGACTCACTTGTCTTAGCGCACTCTATGAGGTGCGAGTTCCACAGTTTCATTCCTTACACCCACTAGCAGTCAACTTGGGG
Source organism: Homarus americanus (assembly GCF_018991925.1). Taxonomy (NCBI): domain Eukaryota; kingdom Metazoa; phylum Arthropoda; class Malacostraca; order Decapoda; family Nephropidae; genus Homarus; species Homarus americanus. The sequence continues at coordinate 803,406 of NW_024755865.1, forward strand.
TGCAGCTGCCCTACGAGGCGAGAGTCTGTGTAATTCAGTTTGTTGGCCGGTTGGCCTGTTGTCGCTGTGTAGAGGGCGTAAAGTAACACCTAAAAACAAAAAACATGGAAAATTTAAAGTAGGAACATTTACGAGTCTATCTTTGGTTTCTAATCGCCGTAAGACACCCAGTTAGATGGAGGAAGAGTGAGGTGCATGGAGGGAAAGGCGTGATGAAGGGCTTGAGTGGGGTGGTGGAGCTCGTGGTGGAGGGCCACAAGAGACGTTGCAACAAAAACTCCATCACGCACCTGTGTTGCTCCGGCAGGGAGCCTCACACACAGTGTTACCACACCCTATTAGGCGCTCTACCCTTCACAGGCACTGCCAGAAAAAAACCCACAAGTACCAACACTATACCTGAAATGCAGCCTTTTGTATAATTAATGCACATTGACTCCGAAGGAACAAATTCTTATGTCTAAAAGTAAAGAAAGAGGATCGTAAGGGATAATAAAAGAGATTTTTCTAAGATATGTAAACTAAGTGTCGAGGTGGTAAGAGTGAGTCGGATTCCCCTCTGACGGGTGATCTGCCAGGCGCTACACCTCAGGCTATATGCTCCCCCTCACCTGATTTTATCGTACTCAACGGGTTAAGTTATCGTACTGAAGGGACTAAGTGGTCGCTAACTAAATCGACCATGCTCAAGGGGTTAAGTAGTCATACAGAGGGGCTGTGTTGTGATATAGTACTCAAGGGATAGTCAAGTCATCCTGCTCAAAGGGCCAAAAGATCATGTCATAGAGGAATAATTTATTATAGTACTCAAGGTATTTAATTATCGTACTCAAGGGGTTAAATTGCTCAACTCCTTGTCTATTCCACAGATAATAAACCTTATTTAAGTTAATGGTTCACATCCCTCCCAACAATTACTTATAGTATTTCAATATCAAGAGACGCCAAACAAACCAAAGTTTCAAATTGCTTTTTCCCATAAACCCTGTACTTATTTCTCACCTCTCATACCATCAACCTTGTCGAGTGTTTACATGGGCGGTGGGCAGCTTCCTCTGTCTTGACACAAAATTCAGACTTTATGCTATATTGAGCACCAGGAACTTATCAACGGTATTTTTACAAGATGATATTGTAGATTCTATTTTATTTAATTTCATTTCGAAGAACATGGGAGAAATGTGTCTCTAGTTGTCCACTTTCTTGGCATTGAATAGATTAGAGTCACACAGGAGTACTTGTTCCTCCCACCCTCGTGCATCATCCTTCATCTCTCTCGGAATTCAACAATCAATTAGCAGGTAAAATAAATCAACAAAGCAGGTCCAAGACGCCGTCAAGATAAACTGACTCTCTCTTTTCTTTATGTCAACAGAAAGGAAAAAAAACGCTGATTGCTCCGTTGTCTCGGGTAAACAGAGAGCGAGGAAGACTTATAGTTTGTCTGGTGTCTTGGGGTTACGTCACAGCAAAACTCACTTCTAACTGTCATCTTTCCACACAATAGGCTGATTCACTGTTGAGAGATTCTTAATGGTAAAAAAAAAAAATGTTTGGACCAGAGCCAGTTACTGAAGAGTTCCCCTGATAATACAAATGTATAGCAGAGTCAAGTATTATAGTATTTTGTAATATTTACGAGATTGAAACCTATTTAGCATTTAGAAAACATGCGCTAAGTTTTTTAAGAGACTTATGCTAATACTACAGCTAAACCTTCCCTCCTTCCAACGTTTTGAGCTTACGTCAAGACAAACGTATTCCGATATTATGGTCGCGTCACGTACTAAAACGAACTTATGATCAGAACTTACGACGAAGAAAATCTCTCAAACGTCGTAAACTTAAGACAAGACAATAGCTTTTGAGACTAAAACTTCACGTCTTGACAATTATGTAAATAGTTCACTACAGGACTAGAATTTCAATATTTTTTTCTGTATTCTCTAACAGATTGTTTCCTATATTTCACTTGGATAAAAAATCATAATTTCAAATAATTTTCTCATGTTTTTGTTTTTTCTTTACATATGATCAAGAAATTCTCTATTTTTACTTTTTATGTAGGAATATTTTAATTTTGTTTTTCAATTCTCTTTTCATTTCTCCTGATTACATTACAGTGCTGAAGTGGGGAACGAGGTAACCATGGATACTTATAAAAGTTTAATAAGTAATTTGATAAGTAATTACATTTTTAAGTAGGTATTGCTCTCTGCTGTGTGATTAAACCTTTCGTAGTGATTGTAGTGGGTGAGGAATGAGGATTATGAATGCTCTCTCTCTCTCTCTCTCTCTCTCTCTCTACACACACCCACACCCACATACATATATACACAAACCCGTACCCATACACCCTACATATACACACCCACACCTACATCAATACACCCACACACACACACACACCCATATATACACACCCACACCTACACCAATACACCCACACCTACACACCCACACCTACACACCCACACCTACACACCCACACCTACACACCCACACCTCCCACACCAACAACCACACACCACCTGCTCACTGAACCCATTATCTCCCTCGTCCATCTGCAGCTGTTATCTTCAACACGTGGCCGACCTTTCTCGTACCTTATGTCTTACGGATTTAATGAAGAACATATTGTACGGGTTTCCTAGAACTAGAAAAGTGTGCAAAAGGTTTTCCTACACGTGCCGACACCTACAGTGGTACCAGGCGACACACACACACACACACACACACACACACACACACACAGGAACGAAGAGTATAGTGATGATTGTATGATCATAAGAAAATAATTGAGTATTAAATATTTCGGTGTCAATTCTATCTCTCTCTTTAACTCTCTTTCACCATCTCTCTTCTTCTATATCTCTCCTTCTCCCCCTCACTCCTTCTCTCCCTCACTCCCTCTACCCTATCCTTCTTTCTCACCACCCCTCCCCTCCCTCTCTCTCCGTCGGACTCAGCATCTCTCACCACACACCTCAGGAATCCAGACGGTGAAATAGTTAGCATTTTTCTTGGCCTTAAACCAGGCACTTAAGGCTGCCGCACGCGCCCCCCGGGAAATTGAGACCCCACTCCATTCATGTTACTGTTACTTGACTGAGCTCCCTGGTGTTACTTGACCGGGTTTCTTGGTATTATTTGACTGGGTTTTCTGGTGCTACTTGACTGAATGTTTCCTGGTGTTACTTGACTAAGATAATAATGGAGTAATGGGAAATCATAAATAAGTAAGGACTGAAAAGTTACGAACGAAAATAATGATGAAATAAAAGTTTACCTCTGAGGGAAAAAATAAAAGTGGAATTAGAGTTTTATGAGAAGAAAAACAAAACACAACAACAATAAACTCGACTCACTAACTTAACTAAACAATAACAAGAGAGTCAGTCAGTCAGTCCGTCCACCCACCACTAACCTTACTCTCCATTTCTTAAGCTTTCACATTATTTTTCTCCCTCTCTCCCCTCTTTCTCCTCCCCACCCCTCGACCCCACTCGACCCCACTCGACCCTTACCAACTTTCTGTCACTCCCTCTTTCTGTGAATAAAGAAAGTAGAGAGAAAGGTGAAGAATGAAGGGAGAGGCGAAGGGTGTGATGGGAAGAATGGAAGGATGTGACGTGATGGGAAGAGGATATGACGGGAGAGGTGTAAGGCAAGTAGTGAGAGATGGTGGAGGGTGGATGGGCAAATGGATGATGGAAGGGGATTGAGGAAAAATAAGAGGTGGAAGAGGAGGAGGAGGAAGAGAGATGGTGAGAGAGTAAGGAGGAGAATATGGGAGGAAGGTATAGAGGGAGAAACAAGACCCCCCCAGCAATATGACCCTCTTCCCCCCACCTTCACCCCCCACACCCCACCCCCTCATCCCCTCCCCCTTGTCACAACTCCTCACAATATGTGGTCAATTTGAGCGAGAAACTTCATCAAAGATTTTTAATAAGAAACCTTTATGTGAGACTGTGGTTCCTTGTGCTGCCTGCCTCATGGTGCTTCCTATTATCTAGTGCTGCCTGTTGCCTGGTGCTGCCTTTTCCATGGTGCTTCCTATTACCTAGTTCTACCTTTTACCTGGTGCTGCCTGCCTGTTACTGTCTGTCATCTGGTACTGCCTGGCTCTTGGTGTTACCTGGCCCTTCTTGCTGTCTGCCCCTTCGTGCTGCCTGGCTCCCGTTACCATGTGTCCCGGGGCAGTTTGTTTGTGACTCTGAATTATCCACTCTTTAAGGCTCCTCGCATAAATCTTCTTACATAACTTCGTGACTAAATTTTCCCCTGACTTTAAATTATAGCCACGTTTGTTTATTATCAATAAATATCAAAATAAATAGCTTGAGGGTTACAATCTATTAAGTAAGTCCTTTGAACTTAGTATGCAGCTACATATAAGTATTTTTTTCTCAACTAGACACCCAGATAAATGGCCCTCAGCTGATCGTTCCTCAAGTTGAAGTCATTTAACTTCGTATGTCGTCAAGTATATATTTTTCTCCTTCATTAGATCCTCACTTCATTTTGACTGATGAATCCCTGACTAACTCCCTCAAACATGATAAATTGACACCCATAAATGAGTCACTCTTTGTAGAAATCAAATTAATTGATCCCTATATTTAAAGCTTTTTATTTAAGGATGATTAAGTAAATACATTAAGCTTGATGCATGGTCAAGCTTGAATCATCAACTTTTTAGAGACTTTCACTTGAGATATATGGCTGGTTTAACCTACAGGCAAATAAATACCTTGGGATTATAACATAGGTTCATATTATCATTAGTACTGGATCCTTTTTGTTGGCCTCTCGTGGGGTGGAAACCTTGTATTCATTTATATGTACGATTTTACCTAAGCTTTATTGAACCACTAACTTATATCTCTAGAATAGCAAATGAATCGATTTTTGGGGCCAGCTTATCTGTTACAGTCTTTTGTAGCTGTAGTTTATCGAGTGATGTTGTCTTTATATATATATATTGTATTAAACGATGGAATATTTATGGTACGATTTTATGTGTGAGCGGAGAGTGGGTTATTATGAGGGCTGAGGGATGGCGGAGGGTTCAGGAGTTACTTGTACAGTTACAATGCAGTATGTGTTACGCAATGATATAAATACGTGGAGCAAAAGACAAATTATGGTTAGAATGTATTACTGCACACTAGGGCGGTATTCCCAGCTTGTGCTACAGGTCTGAGCGGTTCCATGTATAGATATATACAGTATTTTTCTTTATGCAACTCGCGTAATTTAGGGGTGATGGGAGGACGGGCTGGCGTCTCAATACGGTGTAATTTTATGACGGGTGACTTTCATGACCCAATAAATACCGGATGTAATTGATTCTATTTATATAAGCATCAAATTATTAATATTGCGTGATTGCAATAAAAACATATCAAGGAAAGTTGGCCAACTCCGTTTATTATAAATAACTTTAATGTGCGAATGACAATGATAAATCAGTCGACAGCAGTTTTGCTTGCTGCAAGCATTCCCCCCGAGCGTCATATATGATATAGGTTGATGTAGGTTCCCTACGCAAACTCTAATATACAGCTGGTTGCGACTGACTGAGTGACTCGTCAAAATTCTATCTATGATACGGGCATGCTACATTACAAAAATTTTGCACCTAGCGGTAATACAGATCGTTGATCATGAAAGAATATTTTTTTTGCTCTTCAGGCTACGTGTTCCCCCCATGAAAAATAATAAGATAATAACGACAATAGCCCATTGAGCTCATTGAATTGCCAGCGTTTGCCTTATGTTCCAAAGCACGCGGCAGTCAGGTCGGAAAAATGCTTTACCGATTTTCATGAAACTTGGTGACGACACCCTGTGGGATCCCTGAAGTGTTTTAGTAACTTATTTTTCAGATCTGGTAACACAAATTTAAAACAATAAAAACTTACGATAATGTGGCATTGGGCATTATCAGTTGCCATATAAGTTATCCAACCCCATTTACGAGGGTTTTTAAGGATATAAAGAGGTCGAATGCACATCCCATTCGTGTAATAATGCTCTATTTGTACATTTAACAACAACCATGCAGACGTCTAAAATAATTTCTTCACAATCCATATTTACGTCAGGTTTAACAAATGAGTCAGGTCGACACACTGCCCAAGTCTTTGCCTGATTACAGTACGAACGTTTTCTATGGTTGTGACAATACTAATATTAGTATTAGTATGAGTATTAATAGTATTATATGTATAAATATAATCATATGCATTTCATTAGAGCGTCAAAAATATATTTTATGAAGATTTAACTTACGACTTTCTAAACATGTTCAAATTGTACCCATATTTTTCCTTTAATATACAGGTATTAAATATTTATTACAACAAGTATATATGACACCTGATAGATTTCTTTTATCCATCTATTTATATATTTTTTATTAATATTATATCATCATATTCTACAACGGACACAAACTTGAAATGATAAAATAAGTAAAAGGTTGAAGAATTTATAAGACAACGAATGTTCACGGAGTGTTGACCTACGGCCATCATTCACCAACCAGTGAGGGCCAGACGTCGACTCTATTTTACTGTCTCCTGCTTAACCAACAATATACTACCGTGAACTGATTCCCACATCAACTTTGTAAGACATTGTTAGAATAATGGCGCTAGAAACATCTAAGATAAAAGTTATGGTGTGGAAAGGTGAGACAGTTAAAAGTGTTATGCCATGATCGCCAGCTGTGAAGTAAACAAACTTTTCTCAAACGTATCTAAAAATTTATTGGTAAAATATTGATAATATCAAGAACATCTTCAGAGTGTTAATTGGTAATATAACCACTAATTTTGTTTTGATTTATTTAATGAATGTTTGTGACTTTGTGTGACTTAAGTAATAATTAGTGTTAATGAAAATTAGTGACCAAGATGGACGCCACCAGCTGTGAAGTAAACAAACTTTTCTCAAACGTATCTAAAAATTTATTGGTAAAATATTGATAATATCAAGAACATCTTCAGAGTGTTAATTGGTAATATAACCACTAATTTTGTTTTGAGATATTTAATGAATGTTTGTGACTTTGTGTGACTTAAGTAATAATTAGTGTTAATGAAAATTAGTGACCAAGATGGACGCCACCAGCAAGACCACCAGTGAGTATTTTTATTATTTTGGGTAATATTTAAGATGTTGTTCGAACCTTAGCAGCTATCTGATGACAGATAATACAGGAGGAATAGTTTTTTGCGAAATGTCAGTTTTGACATATGAAATGGGCGGAGGAAGTTGGTGTCAGGTTTACACTGTAAGGCTGTTTTGTATGTTTACATGAGATGTTTCTCCTCCGCCCTGTGTGAGTGCGAATCTCCGGGGGTCACCATTTGTGGGGTTATGAGATATTGGTTCACAATGCAGCTTGGTGCTGGGAAGTGGCAGCGTGGTTACAAGCGTGAGTAGGGAGAGCTGGTTGGTGAGGGTGCTCAGAGGTGTTGCTTGCTGTGGCTGTAGCTAGAAGAAGGGCAGGTCACGGCCAGGTGAGATCTTATATAGCGGGGGTGGGCGTGGCTTGATTGTAGACCTCCGCTTTGTTCGGGGGCGGGGGCGCTGGTTACCTGACCTTGCCCACGAGGTGCAGGCTGGTGAATTCGCGGGGGGTCGGCTAGTCAGCGACACACGGCGTTTGTAGGGGAGGAATCCACTACAATTTTCTCAGAAAGGAATCCTATTCTGTTTAAGAAGAAAAAAATAAGAAATACATGTATATTAGGTGAGGTCTAGTAAATTATGAAAGATTACAGACTAAGAATATTTTGCCACTTGAAAACAAATTGCTAGCTACGGCTAATATTGACAACTACACCAGCGATGCGTTATTTGTTTTGATGTTTATGGTCTTACTATATTTTCATTAGTGAGTTCTGATGTGATAATTATTTTTGGGGTTTTCTTAGGTTAGGTTTAAGTTGAACTTTAATTAGACACTTTTTAACACATTTGCCATAACACGACAGTATCGACTCTAAAACACAGTGAAGTTACAGCATTTTAAAATTCGTTTTCTAAGAAAAATCAGCAGTAGTACCGTTAATAATTACCCTAGCTATTAACATTCTGGGTGCCAATGATGTCATATTTGGAATTACTTGATTTTTTGGTAATACTGGGGCAGACGACTAACCCCAGGAGTTGTTCGATTACGTGAATTTTTTCCATAGATGTTCTTTGGGTGATAGTAAGTAATAAAAACATGACAACGACTTTTTATTTTATTTTAAGTATTTTTTTAATTCTTTTAGTTGTGCAGTCTGGTTATACTCGGGTGCAGTTTTAAATATGCACATCCAAATTTATGAACTGTGTTGGGTTAAAAATAAATAAAATCAACTAAGACAAAATGTAAAGTTACATTAGTTAGAAATAAACATAATAGTTAATGAGATTTCAGATAACAGTTAAATTTATCCTTCATTATTTTATAAAGTGAGAATAAACTTTGAATCTTGAACCTTGCTTTATCAAGGAGCAGACTTTATTTATATACAGATATTTTTTCTAACACTACAACAATTTTTTCTTCGGGTGCAGATGACATACTGTACTATCGTGCACAAAAGTCGTGTCCACTACCCAACCACAGTGAGGTTTCGAATAGCCTCGCGTCTGAAGTTTCGAAACAGCTGGGGGAAATGCTATGGTCGGCCAACAGATGTCGCCCACTGAAGTGTGTTTGTATGTGGGGGGCTGGATGAGTGGCAGGTTTATTTATTATTTATACCACCATAATTTCAAGCTGCCTTTTTAACTACGTTTTGTCTTACAGTTGTTTCTTTATGGTTACGAATTCACGGAACAGGTGCAGTGCCCTGGGTGCTTATTGCCGCTCAGGTCACAATGATACTTTAAGGAATGGAATATATTAAGGATAAAAGTGAAATATTCAAGGATCAGGATGAAGGGCCTTGGTCAGCTAGTTTTACTCAGCGACCACGTCACAATTTTGTTGTTATTCCGACATAGAGATTATGGTGATATTTATTTATATTCCACCCATCCTTTGCTTAATAAATATTTGTGATAATATGCAATAGTATATAATTGTATACTTATGTTAAAAAGAGTGGAGTGAAAAAGTTATCAGTATTGTAAAATAGTACTCAGACTTAATCTAGTTCCAATTCTTCCAAGTTCCAGTGTTTAAACACCCCACCACAGTATGCAAGCTTCGTATATTTTGGAGTGTGCTCAGTTACCGTTAATATTGTGTGCTGAACATCATGAGCATTTCAATGGTGGTAGCAATTGTAACTATATTATTATATTGTGTTATAAGACAACACATTCCACGACATGTCATACAGATCATTGTATACCACACAATACATAATTTGTGGTGAAGTTACTTTGTTATGAATTTTCATGCTATATAGTTTAAGACATCATTAAGGACATGGATTTAAGATAACACTGTAGGTGAGTTAATATATATTAATTCTATTTACAAATACTAAAATTCAAACAATACACCAATACACACATCTTAGTATATGGTCCAGCCACCCATTGCATTCAGGACTTCATCAAGGCGATTAGGGATGGAGTCGACCAGCTTCAGGCACACCCCTGGTCGTCGACGTGTACTCTCCCACACGTCGTAGGCTTTGGCCTCTATTGCTGCACAGGTTCGCTGCTCCCCAATATCCCAATCACGTTTCATCATGGCCCAAATATGTTCAATCAGATTATTATCACATCCTAGTGTTGGCCAGTCGATGACCTCAATTTCAGGGTGATCCTGGAGGTAGTCCATCACTATGTTGCTGGTATGAATGGGACTGTTGTCATGAACCAGCCTGATAGTGTGGGGGGCTGGAACTGCCATAGGAATTAGCACTTGCTCCAGGATGTCTACATACTGCTCACCAGTGAAACGGCCATTGATCTTGACCAGTTCACCTGGCCCATGTGCCCACATCCACCCCCAGAATGACACTGACACCCTACCACTCACTGCGCGATGTTGAATGTGTTTCTCATGGTAGCGTGTGTTGGGGGGCCGCCAGCACTGCCTTGCTTCGGCTCCCACTGACCTGAACACCGTTTCATCGGTAAATATAATGGTTCTCCAGTATTCTTCTCTATGTGGAAGGTGTTCCAATGCAAAGCCGAGTCGACACTCCTTGTGAGTAGGTGTTAGCCACCCTTTGTGAGCTGGAATATGGCAGTCGATCCCGGCTTCATGAAGTCGGCGTCTCGTCGTCATGTGATGGCAGTTGAGGCCCAGATTTCTTGTATGCTCCACTGATGTTCGCATTGGATATGCCGTTGCAGCTGCCACGATCATGGCGTCCATCCTTGCCGACGTTACTCGTGGCCTCCCGCTTCGAGGTTTCGTCTCCACTGAGCCCTCTTCCTCCCACCGGCGGATCCACCTCCTAATCGTCTTGGTGCTCCTCCCCACTTCGAGAGCAATGTTCGGCACAGTTGCCCCGGCTCTCCACATCCCGATGATTTGGCCTCGCTCAGCAATCACTGCCGACGAATTTGCTCGTCCTGCAGGCATATCTGAAATGGCAGAGTAATATTATGTTGTGGTAACTGATGCAGGCTTTTATATACTAGAGTAAATTAATGGTATTAGTAACACCTAGGTTAAGTATTATTACTCTGACATAACGTTTTGGTAAATCTTTTTGGATCAACTGCCCAAGAAACCCTTCCTATTTCATGTATTCATAGTGAACTGCAAGTGGATCCTCCTCCCCCCACCCCCAAACCTCCACCACCACCCCTGCGACTGTAGAGTGAACATTCGCCGATAATCATCATCATCATCAAGATTTAGTTTAACCAGACCACTGACACCCATTTGAGTCTCTCCTAGGGCTGGTCAGAGGGATTAGTTAACATATATTTGTGGTTCTATAATTTAGTGTTATATTGTTTGGAGGAGATTACAGTATTTCAAAAAGGTCAAAACTGAACTTAGGGAAAGTTTTGGGGTCTCTTCTAAAATATCTTACATTGTAGGGTTAGGGAAGCACATTGTTCGATACCGATTATAAATAGGGCATTCAATGAGAATATGTTGGACTGTTATTTGTGTTCGGCAGTTGGAGCATATAGGTGGGGCTCCATTAGGGGAAGACATGAGTTGGCCATGCGTATGCCAAATTCTTAGACGATTCAGAATAGTTTCGTGATGTCGAGAGGATTGTTATGATGATGACCAAGGATAAACTGATGATTTGATCATTTTAGCTCATGACTTGTTGGTTTATTTTCTCAGGACTTTTGCCAATCGTCAAATATTAATTGTTTATAGGTAGTTAGCCTCGCCGATAATCAAAATATATTGTTTTCCACTGCTTTACATATTTCTTTGACAATTTTCAGCTATGACATGTTCGTCCCAGATTACATATAACTGTAATAGGTTACATGACGTTAGGGTTCGTTATATAAAAGCGTTTTTCTTCATGTTCATTGAGTCGTTCTGAATTCCATTTCTGCTCAAAATATTACATTAACCAACCCAAATTCCCAGGTTGCAACTGGGGGTGTAACATAACCGAGTAAGGTAATGTGCGGCAAACGCATAGTACATTAAACACCATATTTTTATGGTGAAGTTAACTAAGGAGCTCATATAACAACTGTCATATAATTATAATAGGGTGTCCCACTAATTACAGCAGATATTTGTAGAAGTGAAAGAATATGTGATTCTGAGTATAAAACTTCTATATATATATATATATATATATGGATTTTTCGGTTTACCTTTAGCCGTGAGGTGGATTTTACAAATTACGCAAGGCAACCATTACAAATGGCGGAGTCGAGGCGGGAGATACCAATAGCGAAATATAGGAAAGGGGGAAGAAGGTTTAGTAGTGAAAGAATGTGGGTTAAACGGAACAGACTTTTAGGAGGAGAGAAAGTGTGTGGCCTTCTGCCCACTGCATGGTAATGCCTGGTAGGTTGGGGTGACTGGAGCGATGGGAGGGAGGAAAGGATGTGGAGAAAAGAAGGCGAAAGGAAATGGAGGGCCCATCCCTATTTGGGTGGGGTGCACCTCATCTTTAATTTGTTTGGAGGGCCCATTCATTATTTTTTCTGAGTAGGGTTACACTTTTTATTATAGATAGAGGGAAACGGTTGGAGATAGAGACGTGGTGGCTCAATATCACATATTCTTTCACCTCTACAAATATCTGCTGTCACTCATGGGACACCCTGCAATAGTATAAGGACGACATGGGCTATGGTGACAAATTAATGTGACTTACCTGTTGGTGACGACGATGGTAGGAATGAGACCTGGGCATGTTTCAGTGTTCGACATCATCTCCTTCCTCTGGTGTGGGTGGCGCCAACCTTGGTAACAACTTGTGTATTCTCCGTGACTACCATTACTGGCAGTCACGGAGAAATAATTACTGGTGTGTCCTTCAGTCTCACCATCGTAGCCATGAACGGCAGAGATATGGTCGTTGAAGTGCTTTTATTTACCCATTACACATCTCTCACCATGCTTAATAATATTAATTATCTTCATGACATTCTTATTGTTATCAGTGATTGCGGAATTCAGGATGTTATGCTCCACCTATACACAGCCTGTTACTAGACTAACCCCCACCTCCTCTATCCCCCCCCCACTACTACATGGGCGACATCTGTTGGCCAACCATAGCATTTCCCCCAGCTGTATCGAAACTTCAGACTCAAGGCTATTCGAATCCTGACTGCGGTTGGGTAGTGGACACGACTTTGGTGCACAATAGTACATATATCTTTTAACTACAGTACATACTTATGATATTTGAAATTTATTTTAAGTGCGGTTAAACTTCATGTATAATTTTTAGTACAATACATATTTAATTTTTTTTTTATCAAACATAAAATACAAAAATGTATTTCAATGCAACACATGCAAACTTTATTTTTAGATGAAAGAAAATATACCTATGTATTTTTTTGTTTATACTGAATTTAAATAAAATTTTCGGTGGAGTTATGGTTTATATGTATATATTTTAGTACAGCAGTTTTGTAAAGTTATATTCAGAATCGGTTAAAAAAATATATTCATATGAATTTCGGTGCAACACTTATGCACACTAATTTTTTATTGAAGAAAGAGAATATTGTATAACGTTTTGTTCAGTACAAATGCAAAGTCTTCTTTTTCGTGTGAAGACTGAGTAGATATGTATTTCTGAGAGATTTACTAGTACTTTTTTTACGGACGAACGAAAGTAGGTGGGAATACTGATTTATTGCAGCACAATTGATTTTTTTCTTCAGTTAATATGTTTTTCACGTCATGATAAAGCTCATGTGTTTCCTTTAATGTAACATAAAGCAAAATACTATTATTTTATTCCTTTAGTACCTCTGGAAAAGTCCCCCTTTTATCAGTCCGAATGCCTTTTTTTTTCATGCACACAAATGTGAGGTTTTCTCGGCTCAACCCGAAAATAAATACATTATTTTTTTTCCCTGAGCGAAACACATAATGGTCTTGCATCTTGATTTTGGTTTTGCGGTCTGTAACATAGGTCCACAGCAGGCTCCTCAGGTTTTCGGGTAGCCCCAGTTGTATGATTTTACACTGCAGCTCCGTGTGCCAAACCTTGTCAAGCACTTTGCTCATGTCCTTCGGTACTACGTTGCACTGCAAGCAGCCAGTCATGGCATTGACAATCTGCCCGCAGGCCTGGGCTATGGCGATGGCTGCGCCTTAATACTGGTGGGGATTAAGCACGTCTTTGTCTTCCAGATACATCCGCAACCACTTGTTTGCTATTTTTCCGATGATTTTGGCTGGTACCTCCAGTAGCGATATCGTTGCGAAAATGTGCAAGCCTCTCTACCATGCTGTCAGGAAGTTGGGCCAGGATCTTCTTGTTAATATGGTTTTGCCCAAGTGACTTGTTTTTAAACCCTTTGATGGCGGATGAAACATCTGCAGGAACTATTGCTCTGTCAGGTAGCTGTAAGGACGGCAGCCTAGAAAATGGAAACGAGTGTTGGTATCAGTACACATCATTGCTTTACCCCCATTTGGATGTGGAAGAACTCAGACTGGGTGCCATTGTGCAAGACACTGCCGACCATGCCATCGTGGAGTTGCCTCACAATGGTAATGAATTTTGGTGTGCAACCAAGACGACTGAGGATCCGCCAGAGAGCTTCCCTGTTGATCGAGTTAAAGGCCTTAGTAAGGTCATTAAAGGCCATGTAGAAGTCACATTATTGTTCTTTGCACTTTTCCTGCATCTGGCGGACAACAAATATCGACAGCTGCGAGATCTGCTCTAGATGCCAAGGTCTGGCCGGTCTCCCTTGTTCTTATAAATATTAACGATGGAGGCGTTTTTAAGATCTTGAGGGATTTCCTACTGTTCCCACATATTCTCCAGGAAAGAGTGGAGACGACTGGTAAGCAGCGGTCCTTCTGCTTTATACACCTCGGCTGGTATTCCATCAGGCCTTGTGGCTTTCTTATTTTTCATCTGCTTGATTGCAGTAGCTACCTCATCACGGGATGGAGGATAGTCAAGGTAGGCCAGCTCCAGGTACTGAGAGACCTGCTGGGTCGTCAGGACATCCACATCAGTGTTTCAGATGAGCAGGGAATGATACTGCTCTTTCCTGGGAGTTACCATCGGGTGAGCGGAGGGGGCCCTGCCCCATGAATAGTTGAGTCATATATTGCTTTTCATGGAGTTTAAAAAAATCGCGAATCGTGTGCTCATCCGCAATTTTTGCGTTTCACACTTTTTTTATTCCACCAATCGCCCCTTAGATCCGAAGTTTACACTGGGCCATTGCTTTCTTCTGGCGGAAGGTATCAGCTTTGGTCCAAAAGTAAGAGTTGTTTTTCCACTCAGCTCTTAAGTATAGGATGATATTACTTGTGATGGTGAAGTCTATGAGTTTATTAAACCTCATATTTTATCAAGAGAGAGAGAGAGAGAGAGAGAGAGAGAGAGAGAGAGAGATTAAAAATAAAATAAAAACAGTTAGTCTTGCTGAAAAATACATATTTAAAGTGAGAAGCAACAACAATATTGACATGGCTGAACCTTTCGAGTGTTTGTGCTATTTTACAACAGACAACAAACAGACAGACAGATAGACCAACCAAGAAATAGACAGACAAATGAAGCAAGTACCCACCAACAGATAAACTCACTCACTCAACAGCTACTGAAATAAAACCATCACACTTTTTACAATTTCTCAGACTATACAGTTTTAGCCATGATCACCTAGCCAGCCACCCACAACCATAATATCTCACAAACTGCTGCTGCTGCTGGTGCTGGAGTCGAGGTCGTAACTTCTACTTTATTGAGAGCATTAACTGGCACTACATTAGCCCACTCTCTCTCTACACGTGTAATCTCCAGGGCAGGTGAGTAAATCAGAGTGGCTTGACGTGGCACATCGATTTCACTGACACACCTGCATTTAGAATTTTTATTTATTTGAGTTTCTAGGTAGCCAGGGAGGTTATATAGGTCGATGGGCTGTGTAGGCTTCCCGTGAGAAAAAAAAAGCTGATATGAAGCTAAAACTGAGCTGATGTAGAGTTAAAAGTAAGCTGACGTAAACTTTAAACTGAGCTGGTGTGAAGCATAAAACTAAGCTGATATAAAGCTAATCCAGAGAGAGTTATAAAAAAGACACTAAATTACGTAATAAAAGTCATAACTGAGGAGAGTCAAGTATTCCTGACAGACGAGGACAAGGAATAACAATCTCCGTCGACCTGTCCTCCTCGCCCTCGAAATCATCCTCCTCGTCCTCAAACTCGTCCTCCTGAACCTCGTCTTCGTTGTCCTCATCCTTGACCTCCTCGCCCTCCTCGATAAGAGATTCTGTCTTCATATATCCAGCGTTATTAGTATTTTTTTAAGAGATTTGCATGAGGAATTCAGAATTGACACGATAAGTTGGCTTGAGTCACCACCCCAGCACCTCCCCCAGTCTCATAAAATTCTGAGTCTCATTGTCTAGATTCGCTCTTACTTACTCTCGATACATTATGCTATTCATGTTATTCACCTTACTAGAAGTTACGTGTATACGAGTAATGTTTTTTTTTATTGTGTGGGTGGGTCAGTGGGTGGGTGGGTGAATGTGTGGGTGTGGGTGGGTAAGTGTTGGTGGGGGACTGGGTGTAATGAATGGGAGTGTTGGTAGATATGTGGATGGCTTGGTGGAAATGTAGTTGGATAAGTGAGTGTGGGAAGATGGGTGGGTGGATGCGTGAGTGAGCCTGTATGGAATTATATGTGGATATGATGGTGTGTGGTAGTATCTCTGTGTGGGTGGATAACTGGGTGTGTCTATTGGTGGGTTTGTTTGCGCGGAAACAATAAAAAAAATAAATAAGATAAAAGAAAAAGGGAAAAAACACGACAGGGAAGAAAAAAATAGATGAAAATAAGACAAATAGACCGACTACTAATTCCTACACAACGACATAGAATTATTTATACTATACAATATAAACACCAAAAAAAATCAACGCATGTGGCGATAAAACTTCTCGACAGGAAAGAGATAGATAATTTACAGTAAAGAGAGAGATAACAACTTAAAATAAAAAGGAGGAATGTATAAATATACCAAGTATGTAGCTAAGGCGAGAGAGAGGTACCGTACTAAGGCGGGGGTGGGGGGCTGGTGAGGGAGGGTGGTGAGGAAGGTGGAAGGAGGGGGGGGGGGTCTCACCAACACGGTAACAAAGGTGACCTACACAGACAAAAACACATCGCCTCATTTCCTACACCTCACAACACGTTCACCAGTATGAGTAATGCAGTACAACAACACACTCACTCCTTCTCCTCCTCCTCCACCTCCTGCTCTTCTTCCACCTTCTCCTCCTCCACATCCTGCTCTTCTTCCGCCTATACCTCCTCCACCTCCTGCTCTTCTTCCACACTTCTCTCCTCCACCTCCTGCTCTTCTTCCACCTTCTCCTCCTCCACCTGCTCTTCTTCCACACTTCTCTCCTCCACCTCCTGCTCTTCTTCCACCTTCTCCTCCTCCACCTCTTCCTGGTACACACACACACACACACACACACACCACTCTCTTTCTCTCTCTACTCCTATCGTTATATCCACTTCTCCATCTCCTACGTACACCATCCCACGTAACACCCTCCTCCTACGTACACCGACCCTCCCACATACACCCTCCCTCTACGTACACAGCCTTCTGATGTACACCCTCCTCCCACGTACATCGCCCTCCCACGTACACCGCTCTTCCATGTACACCATCCTCCTACGTACACTGCCCTTCTCACGTACATCCCCTCCCACGTACACCCCTGCTTCTCCCGTCCCTCTTCCTCCCCCTAGGATACGCCCCAGCGCATGGCATTCACCTTAACCACGGCCTTTGATGGACATGTGTCGTGGTAGGGTAAGGGGTGAGGTGGGTCGACGTGAGAGTTAGAGTGAATGATAAGTGGGGAGAAGAGGGTGTGAGTTAGAGGGAATGATAAGTGAGGGAAAGAGAGTGAGGAGTGAGGGAGAGAGAGGGTAAGGAATGAGGATTAAGAGTGTAAGGTAGAAAGAGTGAAGAGTGAGGGGCCTCCAGTGTTGGGTGAGGGAGGAGCAGATGTAACAAGATGAAATACATGGGACGTGTGTAGAGGAGGTGAGGGCAGGTGAGAAAGGTGATGATGGAGTGGCTGTATAAGGTGAGAGAGGCTAGAGGATGCGAGTAGTGTGGGAGGATATGAAAGTACTGAGGTTTGAAGGTATGAGGTGTGTGGTGTAAGGAGTGAGATAAGAGGGGTGAGGGATGAGGAGTGAGATGTGAGGTATAAAGGGTGAAGTGGGAGTAGTGATGTACGAGGTGTGAGGAGTTGAGTGAGGGGCGTGGCTGGGGGGATTTACCTGCCGCTTGACACAGGTTAACGTTGCCTCAGATCCTCACAACCTATTTCCGTCTACACCATCAGCTAAGTTGATAACCTTAAGGCTATCTGTGTGTGTTTGTGTGTGTGTGTCTCTCTCTCTCCCTCTCTCCCCTCCATCATCCTTCCCTTCCCACACACTCGGTTCGTTTTTAATGCTTCATCGGCCACCCTCTTCCTAAATACCAACCATCTCTAATCTCTATTCTTTTCCGTCTTTATCACCTTCCTTTCTCCATTCTTTGTGTCTTATCCTGTTCGTGTATCGTATTCAAACCATGAGGAAGAGGGATGGCATTTACTTGTTCTGTTCCATCGTGTCGTTATTAGGTTTCCTTCTCATATACTCTTCCATAATCCAACATATTCGTTCATATTCTCGTAAGCTTCGTTGAAATTCGTATGTTCACCCAGACTCCTTACTATTGTCTGTCGTATGTAATTTTATTGGAATTTCATGAATTTGTCGAATTTTATTGTAAATTTAATATACATACACCAGTTTGTTTCACTGACTGTATCTTCCAACCAATTTCTTTCATACTTCTAGAGGCCTTATGTCATATATCCAATTAATCAATCTCTTACTATACGAACTCCCCTATATAATTTCTTTATGTCTCGAATGTCACTTTATCACATATAACTTTCATCTTTCGTTCGATTTATATTTTTGAGAACCTCATTTTTATTGTAAATTTTATATACAGTTTCTGCGTCCCTGAGTTGAGACCTTTGACACCTCCCTCTCTTCTTAATCTCTCACACATACATGGTCAAAACACTCTTGCATCATTCTACCTCTTCCCATTAGGTCTCTTCAGTCAATTGGCACACTCCAGGGGCTTTACCATACTTCACATTTATTTAATCGTCTTTTTTATTAGCCTCTCCATACAGAATCTCTCCATTCAAAAGACATCCCACACTGACTTCGGTATTTCTTTCATTCTCGACTCCAGTGTAAATAGTGTAGTTTCTCCTCCGTCAGTAGTAGATTTTCTTTACATACTCGACTTTTACATTTTGATTATTTTATAACAGACTTTACCATCTACGACCCTCATCTCTTCAATTCGTTTTTCTTTCCTTTTATCGTTTCAGTATTCTGTTATTCCAGTAAGTCTTCTTTTGGATGAAAACGTAAAATAAAAGAATCTTATTTTAAACATTTCTTGTTATTCTGTTATCTGTACCTTTGTCCTTCTCTTATTGCTTAGAACCCCCTCTTTGATATAGTCTTTGTCTTTGTGAATTAACATTATTTTCTTTGTTAGTTTCAATATCCTTCGTTGAAAGAATATTTTTAACCAAGTTCTCTCTCTCTCTCTCAGCCATTGCATCACGTTCATGGATCATTCAACTCGCTCTATCATCTGGACGCATCTCACATCACTCACTCAGCCGCTGGACCAGAAAGCGATTACCTCAGTTTTCGTGAATGTGTCGCGCGCCGGGAAGAAGAGATTAATGAATTATGGCGCAGTTCATTGTTTATCTATACTAGAGCAGCTGATTGGTCATGATCAGCGTCGGTTCTGTTCATAATAGCGTGGCTGAGTGTTCATAGTGGCTCGCTGGCTTTTCATAATGGCCCTGCTGACTGTTCACAATGGCCCTATGGCTGCTGATCTTTCATATTGGTACTAAATTTTTATTACTACCGTTCCTATTCACCACATATGTTGACATTGTGTTTTTTATTTAGGTAGGGAGAGACCAACCTTAGGGTACTCCTCGAGGTAATTTTCTACGCCCACGCCTCGCCCTTGCCTCGCCCACGACACGCCCACGCCTTGCCCCCTCAAATCAGACAACCCCTTATATTAATGGGGTGCGGCCGGCCATTACTCTCAGGGCCACGTTCTTGCCCGCTGAGTTAAAACAATCGGCCGTTTTTACAACCATAATGTTTTCTTTTCTTCGCCGTCGGGCATTCCTGGTTATGAGAAGGGGGGGGTGGGGAAGGAGGAATATGAAATGTCATGAAGTTTTATAGACAAGAAGAGAGATAGTGTAGCTTGACGTTGAGGTGAGGTGGTGTGCTGGAGGGAGGAGGGACGGGGGTGAAGTTACGAGACTATAAATGACATAAGATCGTACAGACAGTCATGAGGTGAGGTCGTCGTGAAGCTACAGACGGGATAATAATTCAGGATAATGCATGATAGCTCACAACAATGCAGGACGACACATGATAGCTCACAACAATGCAGGACGACACATGATAGCTCACAACAATGCAGGACGACACAGAATGATACATGAACGACCGGGTACGACACAGGACAGTGCATGGGGACAAGAAGCGACGCTCGTGTGAAAAACGGTGGGTAATAAAAGGTGTTTAACCCAGGGACGTCGACGCCATGTGTATGCCCCGTAAAATGTTTTTGTGTGTAATGGTTGGACGGGAATGTGTAACGTCTCAGGACCAGTATATACACTAGGGGGCAAGAGGAAGGGCAGGGTAGGGGCAAGGGAGAAACAGTGGGGGCAGGAGAGGTACAGGGGAACAGGACAAGGGGAGAGGAGGGGCAGGGGTGGAGGAAGGCATGGGAAAAGCAGGAGACAACGGGCAGTTGTGGGAGGGCAGGTGTGGGCGGGCAGGTGTGGGCAGGGGCAAGTAGGGAAGGAAACGGGGTACAGCAGGCAGCGAAAGGGGGCAGGATGAGGTCAGGGAACAGGGAGCAGCTGGCGACGAAGGAGAGCAAGGAGGGGGGGCAGGAGGTGAGGGATGAGACAGGAGAAGAGGTCAGAGGTGATCGGGAGGGGGTAGAGGAAGAATTCAATGTGGTACAAGAGAGGAAAGCAAGAGGAGAGAACAGTAAAGAAGGCAGAGAGAGAAAGGGCAGGGGACGAAGGAAGAGGAAGGAGAAGAGAGAGAATGGGGCGGGGGGGTATGGATATACGGGTAACAAGAGAATATTTATAAACTGCATCACAGTCAGTCAATGGAGGGAAGTGGTAGGAGGGAAGAAAGAGAGAGAGAGAGAGGGAGGGAAAAAATGACATTATTAATACGAATATCTCCTTTCATATCTTACCCATCTTCCCTTCTTCCCCTCTCACTCATCCTCTTCTTTATCTCTCGTTCTCTCTGTCTCTCTTCCCTTCCTGTCCTGCAAGACCCGTCTCTCTCCTCCACTTTCTTTGAGTTACTTTCTTTACGACGTCCTTTCACAG
Organism: Homarus americanus; assembly: GCF_018991925.1. NCBI lineage: Eukaryota > Metazoa > Arthropoda > Malacostraca > Decapoda > Nephropidae > Homarus > Homarus americanus. The sequence continues at coordinate 824,548 of NW_024755865.1, forward strand.
GCTTCTTCCGCTTTCCTTTTACTAATTCCTCTCTTCCTTTCTCTCTCTCTCTCTCTCTCTCTCTCTCACTTTTCTCTTTCTATTCTCCTTTCATCTTTATTTTGTGACTTTCCATGATAAGTTTCTTCCTTTCTCCTTCCTTTCTCAGTCTCTACACACACACACACACACACACACACACACACACACACACACACACACACACACACACATTCTCACTCTCTTTCTCTTCTTATTTTCTCTGCATACACCTTCTTTTCTCCCTAATAGCCTCTAACTTAACCCCCTTTGCTCTTATCCTTCTACAGTCTCCTTAGCCCCCTTCTATCCCTCCTCTAAGACCCCCTACGTCCCCTGTCCCCTAGTTTTCGTAGTCTCCTATATAACGCTATACCCCCTAGTCTCTGGCCCTTAGCTCTCTTGCACGCTCGCACGAGCTGTATTTGTACAAGCGATGCAAAAAGGGAACAGGAGGTCGTCTCTGTTGTTGTTGGACGTGCTGCTGCTCCTGCTGTCGTCGTCGTCGTCATCGTTGTCTGAGTAGCATCCTCTGGCATAGCATGTAAGTGGTTCAGCTATCAGCTAGTAAAGCGCAGAGCATCGTGGACAATGGTTGGTGTAACGTTGGGTGGTATAATGTGTAGTGGGCATTGCATCAAGCTAACATAACTTTTGTGTGTATAGCGTCTACTAAAAGTTGTGTATGGTATAGCACCTATTGGCAGAACACCTTGTTTATTGTGTCTGCTAGCATAAGGTCCACTGATATAGTATCTGCTGCCGCAGTTTCCGCTAAGGTAATACTCTACCGGCACAACGTCTGCTGACACAAGGTCTGCTTGGCATGGTGTCTGCTTGGCACAAGGTCTGCTTGGCACGGTGTCTGCTGGCACAGGGTGTACTTAATGTAGCGCGTTCCTCCAACAGTCGTGTGCTGTTATTTCCTTGTCACGTGACAGGCACACTGTGTGACTTGCATTGTTTCTGCTGGCATGGCGTGAAGTTGACATAGCACGTCGGTAGCAACCCATGAAGGTGACAAAAATATGTAGGTGGCATAGCACGTAGGCAACATGTATGAAGATAGAATAGCATGTGTTGTATAGCACATGTTGTATAGCACAGCGTAAAGATAGCATAACATATTTCTGGCATAGAGAGTTTAGCCTTGGCAACTGGTTCATAGATCACCCTAAGTGTCAACACTCCTGCCGGTATAGCAGTACTTATAGCGCCACTTAGCAGCATAACACCTGATGGTATTACATGAAATTACCTTAACTTAAAGATGGTTTGCCGTGTACAGTCAACAAAAATATGCTCTGCACCTCTGGGTCTGAAGGCCTTCGCAACGATCACTGAGGCCATGTTCATTTGGTTAAGTTGATATCTCTGATTGTGTGATGCAGTGTGTAACCAATACGATATATTTTGTATATCACGTACAGTATAGTTAATACAGAGAAATTAACAGGAACCACCTTAGTAAATGAGTATTGTTCAGAATTCTTGGTCCAGTGTGTCATATTGTATAAAACTGTAAAGGTGCAGAAATTTTTGTTGTTGACTGTACATCTCATAATAGCACAAGTAAACACGTCGTTAAGGGTAGCATTACAAGTGCTGACATAATGAGGAGTACGTGTTGAGTATAACCTGGTATTGCGTACTACTAACAAGAGGTCACATCCTGCACTATTGACTCATCCAGCCCACATACTGTATGACCTCAGTAGGGCAAGGTGTGCAGGTGTGAGAGGAGGATGATATCAAGACCCACCCTGGTACTCCTCCCTCGCCCTCACGGTGACCTACTGCCGGGTTTAATGTCTTCACCTCCTTTATAAGTGATGGTTCACAGTTGGGTGTTATCTTCTCGACACAAGGGGGTTATTCATCACCTCGGTACACAATACACGCATGTTCCTATTACTGCGGAAAATACCAGTTTGATACCAAGGAAAATATGACTTACGGCTTAATAATATGATGCTGTAAGATATCAAGGCTTGCCAATATGATTTAGGGGTTTGCTAAAAGTCGAGCACACATTATATCCACGAACGTTCTCAATTCCTTGGTTCAGATGCTCGGATCATTATGTAACTTGATGACTCTCTCACAGGGTGAACACGCCTATAAGTACCAGTTGTTTAATTCTTGTGTGTGTGTGTGTGTGTGTGTGTGTGTGTGTGTGTGTGTGTGTGTGTGTGTGTGTGTGTGTGTGTGTGTGTGTGTGTGTGTGTGTGTGTGTGTGTGTGTGTGTGTTTATTTCGTGTACTGTAAGTGTGTGTTTGTTTATGTATTTTGCCAGTACAAGAGGAGTGTACTTAGGAATCATCTCTGTCAATATTTACACTAGATAGGGCGTGGATGTACGTGTGCGTGTGTGTGCTTACATGGGCGGACGTGTGAGAATGTATACACACCTGTACCCATAAAATGCGTAGGGAAACGGCTCGTGAGATGCTTTCACCACCACCACCACAACTACTACCAATAATGTCACCACCACCACAACTACTACCAATACTGTCACCACCACCACAACTACTACCAATACTATCACCACCACCACAACTACTACCAATACTATCACCACCACCACAACTACTACCAACACTGTCACTACAACCAGACCTGTTTCCTCTCATCCCTCACCTCCTACCAACATCCTTCTCTCAGCTTTCCTCTCTTTCTTAACCACGAACTCTCGAATACTAAAATTGACTACATGACTCACTCACTCACTAACTGACTTACTCTCTGACTTACTGACTCACTCGCTCACTCCTTACCCCCCCCTCTGCCTTATTTCCTTTACTCCCCCCCTTGCTTCCTTCCCTTCCTCATCTCCCTCCCATCTCCATCTCAAACCCTCACCCTTATCTTTCACTCTCTGTCTCCTCTCTTCCACAATTTCCTCTATCCCCAACATTCTCCACCGTACTCTCATTTTTACCTTCCACTCTCTCTCTTTTCATGCACAAATCTATTCTCCTCCTCCACACACACCTCTTCCCTCCCCTCCTCCCCTCCCTCCCCTCCCCTCCCCTCCCCTCCCTTCCCTTCCTTCCCTCCCCTCCCTCCCCTCCCCTCCCCTCCCCTCCCCTTCCTTCCCTTCCCCTCCCCTCCCCTCCCCTCCCTCCCCTCCCCTCCCCTTCCCCCACTTTATGTTAAAACCTTTCTATCTACCTCTTAAAGCACAACCTGCCGCCCCAACCACCAGAGAGAGGACAGAGAGGGATGGGGGAGGAGCGAGATAGGGAGGAGTAGAGGAATGCGGAGAGGAGGAGGAAGAAGATAGGGAGGGAGTGCAGAATGAGAGAGAACGTAAAAAGGAGGGTGATAGGAGAGGGAAGAAGAAGAGAAAGAATATTGTTAGTAAAATAAAGTAAAATAAAAAGATACCCAGAGAGAGAGAGAGAACTCAGTAGCAGGTCGAGATTCTCCATTATGGATCACTTTTCTTGTTCTTCACTTCCTGCCCCCCCCATGGTGTCCTGTTCTGTATATAGCTCTTCTGCCTCGCCTGACTCTGAGGGACACTACAGAGCTTTCCAGGAACACGGCTGCCTTTAATATGTACACATGTGTATGATATGTGTGTGTGTGTGTGTGTGTGTGTGTGTGTGTGTGTGTGTGTGTGTGTGTGTGTGTGTGTGTGTGTGTGTGTGTGTGTGTGTGTGTGTGTGTGTGTGTGTGTGTGTGTGTGTGTGTGTGTGTGTGTGTGTGTGTGTGTGTGTGTGTGTGTGTGACAAATATTTACCATGCTTTGAAGGTTAAATAAACAGATAAGATTTATTTATATAGTTATCGTTTATGGCTTCTCAAGACATCAAAGAGACAGACAGACAGACAGGCAGACCGAATAGAGAGAGAGCGAATGAAAGAGGAAACAGAGAAATAATGATGAAGTACTTGTCTGCTTGCCAGGTGAGGTGGAGTGCCAGGTGAGGTGGAGTGCCGGGTGAGGTGGAGTGCCGGGTGAGGTGGAGTGCCGGGTGAGGTGGAGTGCCGGGTGAGGTGGAGTGCCGGGTATTGACACACCGGAAATTATATCAAGATTATAAATACATGAAGAGACGGAGGGAGGAGAAGAAGAATTAGATGATGAAGAAGAAGAAGAAGGAAAGTAGTGTGGTGAGAATGTCTACCAAGAGAGGAATAGGACAGAAGAGGAAGAAACTAAATAAAAGAGCGAGGGGGGGGGAGGAGCAATGGTAAGGATAATGGTGACTAGGAGGAGGATGAGGAAGGTGTGGGTGAGAGAAGGGACGAAGGAAGGGAGGGAGGAGGGAGGGAGGGAGACAGGGAGTGGATCAGGGGCTTGGAGAGGTAAGACCCCCTGACCTTCATTGACCTAATTACAGGTGGAAATGAGGTGCGGTGCTGATCCTGACGCTTGACACTAAACCCACCTACATGACCCACCTACACGACCCACCACACAACCCACCACACAACCCACCACACAACTCACCACATATTGAGCAACCCACCACACACAACCCACAACATATTGAGCAACCCACCACATGTTGAGCAACCCACCACACACCACTTACCACACAACCCAGAACACATTGTACAACCCACCACACACTACAACCCACCACACACTACAACCCACCACACACTACAGCCACCACACACTACAACCCCACCACACACACAACCCACCACACACTACAACCACCAAGCACTGCAGCCACCACACACTACAACTCACCACACACACAACCCACCACACACCACAGCCCACCACACACCACAGCCCACCACACCCACCCACACACACACACACAGCCCACCACACACTACAACCCACCACACACTGTACACACACACAGCCCACCACACTACAACCCACACACACACTACAACCCACACACCAACCCACCACACACAACCCCACCACACACACAACCCACCACACACTACAACCCTCCACACACTACAACCCCACCACACACTACAACCCACCACACACTACAACTCACCCACACACACACACAGCCCACCACAGCCCCACCACACACAACCCCACACACACCTCAGCCCCACCACACTCAGCCCCACCATACTACACACCATTATACAGAGGATTGACTGGAAACTAGTGAAGGATGTTGTGAGGGTAATCTAAATTTAGTGGTCAGGAAGCCACAAAAAGGTCCCTGCCTTCTCTCACCTGCCCTCCTCCCTGCCTCCCTCCATCACCCACCTTCCTTCCTCCCTCCCTCTCCCTCCCTCCCCTCCCCTCCCACCCTTCCTCCCCTCCCTCCCTTCCCTCCCCTCCCTCCTCCCCTCCCCCTCCCCTCCCTCCCTTCCTTCCTCCCTCCCCTCCCTCCCCTCTCCCCCGCCTCCCCCCAAACTCAATCCTCCCTCCCCCTCCTGTCTCCTCTGTCACATGCCTCAATAATTCACTTCTCTTCTCCCCCTCCCCTTGTCCCTCTTGTGCCTGTCTCTCCGTCTCGCTGTCTCTCTTTATGACCATCTATCTGTCTCTCTGATATGCTGTATGTCTGTGGTCCCATGTTTGTCTGTCTGACTGTCTAATTTTATTTATACCAGCATCATTAGACAGTACACGAAACTGAGTAATATTCCTGTCTCTTGTTTGTCTGTCAGTCCGTCTAGCTATTGAAAACTATCTGTACTTCTAACTTGTTGAGCATCTTTCTATACAACAATATCTGTCTCTTTTTAGTCTTATATTCATACACTCATGTACCCCTGTCTTTATAACTGTCCGTCTGTCAGTTACACCACCAGCAACAATGGACAGTTCTTACTACTCGAATAATGTGTCAGTTTCAGGGCGGATATCGACAGAAATGACAATACTTCTCCGTTTTATAATCTGTAATTCACTTTGTTCCTCAGTATAGTGACTCTTCGTGTATCACTGTTGACCTGTTTGATGTTGATCGTCTGCATGATAAACATATGAGACAGAGACAGACAGACAGACAGACAGAAAGACAGACAGACAGAGAGAAAGGCATATTACATGTTTTATCAATTTTATCATCAATTAGTGTGTCAATGGCAATACTGTGCATATTAAGTACAATTCTACCCACTGCAGTGTTAGGTTAGGTTAGGTGTTTTGTTAAGTTAGGTCAGGTTAAGGTAGGTTATTCAGTTAAGTTAGATTAGGTTAAGTACGGTTGGGTTAGGTTAGATTAGGTTAAGCTAGGTTAAGTACGGTTAGGTTGAGTGTTTGGTAAAAAATCTTGAAACGTTTGGAAATAAATCGTAAATGAGAGAAGAATTAAATATGAAAAAGAGAAATAAATCATTACTTTTAATTCCTCGTCGACCCAAAAAACGGACGAGTAAATAGAGGGAAGTTTATTTGACGCCTCTTACAAGGTGGGTGTGGGGGGAGTGGGAGGGGGGTGACGGGGGGACATACATGACCTTTCACGACAGAGAACGAAGGGAGGAGGAACAAGTAGAGAAAGAGGTGAATAGAAATGAGAAAAAGAGGAATAATAAATGTGGTAGTATTGATAGTAGTAATAATAAAGAAGAGTGTGGCGGTTGCGGTGGTGTAAAAGTGTGGTAGAGAAGGTGGTGAAGAGTGTGTTGGTAAAGAAGAGAGTGGTGGTGAAAGTATATATAGAGGAGTGTGGTGGCGGGAGGTGGTGGTGAAGAGTGTGTTGGTGAAGGTGTTGAGGCCCTCAGGTCTTGACAGTGATCTCCCAGGATCACTTCAAGTGTCTCTCAAATCTCACAAAGTGTTTACGAGACCTGACCTCTTGTGTGTTCCTGTGTGTTGTTCTTCTCTTACCTGTCCGTTCTCTCTTTCTGTGTGTGTGTGTGTGTGTGTGTGTGTGTGTGTGTGTGTGTGTGTGTGTGTGTGTGTGTGTGTTCAGAATGCTCAAACATGCTAGATTCTAAACCCTGTATTTATTTATTTATTTTTTCTTTAATTTTCTGGGCTTCTAGTTCCTACTTCATTTATATTTCTTCTCTTGCTCCTGAAAATGAAGACCGGTTCGGGGTCAAGACAATGCTAAGCTCGTGACTCTGGTTCATGACAGTTACCTAGACGCGTTAGACTGAGAACAAATCCATCACGACACAGAAACACGATTAAAATCTGGGTTCAAAAGTTCACCGAGGACGATGGTGTTAAACTAAGCAATCAACTGAAGTTAGTGTTCACAGTCGCCAGTTTTCTGTAAGGTGATCCTGGACGACGACTGATATAATACGAACGGGAGACACTGCATGGAACCGGGACCTCGATATACTGGATGGGGAACTGTATTATAAAATTCATTTCAACTCAGGAGGCTCTTAAAGAAGTTGCTTAAATAAAATATTAATTTGCATGGACAGTTGAACGGGATAACACTATCTGCCCCCAGACGTTAGTTGGTTGAGGCACAAGGAGATCTACACAGACTCTTGCCTCGTAGGACAGCTGCACACCAAGATTTAGTCAAAGTTGACTGCTAGTGGGTGTAAGGAATGAGACAAGGGAACTCACACCTCATACTGTGCTCTATGACGAGTGAGTGAAGTGAAGTGGTGGTTTTCTAGAGCAGGTATTTTATATGGTAAATTTTTTATTTTTTTTTGGGATTTAACGGTGAAATATGTGTCAAAGACAATGATGGTTGAAGGCTGTGTTTTCTATTTTAGCCACAAATTCGACACTGAGTATGCAAGGGAAGGATTTCTCAGGAGTTCCCAACATGGCCTATAGCCAAGTCTGACTCTGGCGGCAATGGCGGCAACTGCATCACTGAGGAGAGTCAGACATTTATTCCGGCCGTATTTATATTTTGTGTAACAGTGTTTTTCATAATGGCGAACACTAACACTGGCACCTCATTGTTCACTCCGGTCTTCGTTTATGATTTGAAAGGCGTCTTGACTCGACCAGTAGTTATGACTGAAATGTCATGAGGGATAGGGAGTGTGCAGACGGATTTTGCGAGTTTGTAAAGTGGATAAGGAGGGCGTCCGTCTTCGCCCTTATGAGGCAATGCTGGATTTGTCTCACTAGATCCTGACAGACGAGACCTGGAAGATAAAAGTGTGAGAGAAATTCCCCACAAGTAAATGTTTGGGGCACTTTGTCACGCGATCGTCTTTACGCTCCTCTGCTTTTCCATGAGCCGAAAGGTAATGCAGACTCCTGGATAAAACTGGTGAAACTCCTTTGTTTCTCATGGAAGGTGGTGAGGCTCGTGTGTTTCTAATAAGGTGGTGAGGCAAGTGTGCTTCTCATGTAAAGTGATGAGATGTCTGTATTTCTCGTGTCGAAGAAACTCGACTATTATTGTAAGGTGTAGCAAGTCAGTACACCTGGCATTTTACTCTCACTACACTCACTCTTCTCGACATGTACGAACGACAGTTATATTTTTGTTTTACATTTCTTTTACTATCTTGATGAAGGTGTCTCCTCTATCATTATGTAACCACTTGGATATTATTGCAGCCGAACTATATCCCAAAACCTGTATTTGTGGAGATATTACTGAACAGAGGATACAATTCCCTCTTTTCTCTGTCTATCTGTCTCTCTCTCTCTCTCAAATATTCCCAAAACTGTAAACTGATGGAGGGGAAATATAGTGCGGCCAAACCTCTCCATCCCGCTTATAGATTTTATGTTGATTAAATGACCACAGTGTATATGACAAGCCAAGGGACATTATTACCTTAAAATTCCTAATTACTGAGAAATTCCTATAGCTTCATTGTTTATTTTTAGAGTAACTGGAGTTAATATATAGGAGTATAATAAATGTATCTGAATATGAAACAAAATTTCCTCTAGGTGTTGTAAAGTAAGTTACCTCTGAGCTCGAATTCATTTAACAAGTGTTAATTGTGGGACGCAGGTGGAGCTTCACTACAGGAGAGAGAGAGAGAGAGAGAGATCATTGCCTTAAACCCAACTTTTTTTTTTTTTTGAATCTCTATTTAAACATTTCGTAAACTTAACAAAACACACGAAAGCGAGGCAGACAGAGAGAGAGTTAGGTAAACAAACAGAGACAATGCCACAAAACACAAGAGGTCCATAAACGAAGTGTAGAAAGTGAGGTGTAACAGGATGGTGGTGATAGTGTGTACGAGGTGATAATGAAGATGATGAGAGAGAGATTGTGAGAGAAATGGCCAGGAAGATGTTTGTTGAAGGTAAGGTGTTGTAATGTTACGAGCTTATTTATAGGGACACACACACACACACACACACACACACACACACACATACATACATACACACACACACACACACACACACACACATATACACACACACACACACACGTGGTACTAGGAGGTGAGGGAGGAGGAGGAGGGAGAAAGAAGATGGATGGTGGGTGGTAGAGGAGAGATCTTTCTTGATAAGTTATTTTGGGGGAGAGTATTAGGAAGTTGAGGGGAATGAGAGGTGGTCGCTTAAAAGATGGGGGAGGGGGTATAAGGAAGGATGTGTCGGGGTAGTATTTAGGGTTGGTGGGGGTGGGGAGTGATCGTGCAAAGATTGGAAGGAGAGAGGAAGGAGGGGGGGTGAGGTGTGGTGAGGGAGGATTTGTTCATATAGAAGATGAGTGAGGAATGAGGGAAAGGTATTGAGGAGGAAGAGGAAAGAGAGACAGGGAGGAAGTGTGGTCATGAAGAAACCGTGGGAGGGGGGGGGGTGAGGAGGAAGAAGAGGGGAAGACGAGGTACAGAAGTTCAGGATATACTCTTAGGGAAGTACCACAACTCCCTGGTGCAGCAGGAAGTAGTCCCAGATGCCGGAAGTACCAAAAAGGGGGACAATAAATCTGACTTTAAATGCATGAATATGTTACAAAAAAGGTCAAAGTGTTTTATATAATGGGATTAAGTAGGTATGTGTACGTGGGTGTGTACGTGTGGGTGGAAGGAGATAGATAGATAAAGAGTGAGAGACAGATAGAGAGTGAAAGAGAGAGGAGTAAAGAGAGAGGCATACATAAACATGGTGGGTGTGGTAGTGTGCTGCAAGGAATCTCTTAGCTGGTCCAGTCCGCCACGCCGCATTACACTGAGGCCATCACCACCCTTCCTGGGATACTTGGGAGAAGGGAAATGGACTTAAAGTAGCGGAAGGGGTGGGGGAGAAGGGGTGGATGATAGGTAGATGAAAGAGAAGGGGTGAGGAAAGGAAATGGAGGGATGAGTGGATGTGAAAAGAAAAAGTGAGGAAAGGGTGGAAGGGATAACTAAGGAAAGGGGGAGGAGAGGCGGGGTCACGGGTGATAGGAAGAAAGTGTAGGAAGGGGTAATGGGTTGCAGGGAAAGGGTATTTTGAAGAGAGAATGGGTGAAACGAAGGGTATAGTGAAAAAGAGGGGGGTGGGGTGTGGACATGTGGCAAAGGCATAGATAGGAGAGAAGGGAAACGGAGACTGGGACAAAAGTTGACAGGAGGAGAAGGGGAGAAGAACAGAAGAGGGAAGAATGGCTCAAGAAAGGGTGATTAGTGGAGACGGAGGAAGAAAAGGGGGGGAGGGGAGAGTAGGAAGTGCTAATGACGGAGAAAGATAAAAGGAGCGAGAGGATGAGCTATTGGCTCATCTGGACGTTGAGGGAATGGTGGAAGAGGAGGAGAAGATGATGATGATGTGGAGGATAAGAAGACACTGGAAAAGTAGAATAAAAGCTCGAGTTACAAGTACAGTCATTCATACAGGTATAGGCATATGTATTAGGCAGGTAAAGAACTTAATTAAGTCATCGCAACGTATACCAGAACTTAAAGTCATCGTACCTAAGAGGATATATCAACATATTGCACAAGTTACCATCGTACAGTACACAACAGACATAACCATCCTCCTTAAGAGAGTGAATTATTGATACCGGGAGACTCATAGGAATCACATGGTCTCTGGGGCACTAACCTATCATTACAGCGAGGAAGGTCAGTGGCTTTTTATATTGATCCACTTGTTTTTATGAATTAGTTGATTAAACCGTGATAAACTGTTCTTGTGGCTCATATAAGAAGATGACGGTGTCACGTCTATAACTCACCAGTAGTGGTGGGGTAAATTTTGGAAGCATCTGTAAGAAACTGTATTACATCAGCTGGATTACTGATGTGACATCACATAAAAGATTAAAACTTGATCAATCTTTGGTGCTCCCCCCCCCCCCATTTTTAAAGCCACAGAACACATCCTGTATACTACATGACTCTCCATGCATGTGTTCATATAATGTCGACCACGAGACCGAGTGTCTTCAATCTCCAACTTATAATAATCGCATCGCTTTATATTTACCTCGTTAGGGGCTGCAGGGAGACCAGAGTCCGCCAAGTTTCAAGAAAATGTTTCGTTCACCTTCATGGGTTATTACACACACAAAGGATATAAGACGCACACGAGTCCATGATATCATGTGAACTCGTTCAAGGACATAATAGTTAGTATCTTTAATATACAGAGAGAGACAGAGAGAGCGAGCGAGCGAGCTTGGCTTCAAGTCATAGGAGCAACGCAAGTAAAACCCGAGGACAGTTTTTAGAGAAAATTGCTGGAAAATATATTTTTCATTTGGAATGAATGAAGGTGTGAGTGGTAAACCTTGCTGACTAGAGGGTAGGTTACTGATGGAGGCCGTAATAGCTCATATATATATATATATATATATATATATATATATATATATATATATATATATATATATATATATATATATATATATATATATATATATATATATATATATATATATATATATATATTCCTTACTGCTCTTTATTTTTATCTACCTTTCTCCTCCGCTTTCATCACCCTCTCAACACCTGTGACCCTCATCTGACTAACACTACCTGGCCGTCAGGAACCATTACAAATCTCTTCATCACCATATACTTTCGGGGGTGCTGGTGGTAGAGTTGGTACCGCTCTTGCCTTCGCAAGCGAGATGTCACGGGTTCGATTCCCGGGCCGGTGGAAGTTGTTTGGACATACTTCCTAGCCCCCATTAGTCCCTGGTCACCTAGCAGTAAAGTAGGTACCTGGTGTAAATCGAAAGTTGCGAATTCGTATTCAGGGACAAGTTGTTGGAGCTTCGAATAACTTGATGACATAAACCATTGACTCTTCAGGCTTCTATGCCCTTGACTCTTCAGGCTTCTATTCCCTTAACTCATGAGACATAAAGGCAAGCATGAACTTAGCATGCTTCCCTGTTGGGCACTGTAAACGCTTCTGCGCTTCACTTTACACAAGGATGTAGGGGGGTGCCAAAAAAAAAAAAAACTTAAACTTTCTGTGTCAGGCCCCAGCTTGGGGTGATGAAGACGCCTTACTGCTATTACCACACAATAGATGGCGCTCGCCATTATACTGTCACCTGTTTATCTTCCACGTATAATGCCGCTGATTGTCAGGCCGAGTCCATTTGTCTTGTCTCAGTGGCCCCATATCTTTTTAATTGGAATAAATGGCTGGACATAACTATTAGGTGTTCGAGAGGAAGAATAATACTTACAGATACCTACAGAAACATCTCAACAAAATGACCATGGCCTATATATATATATATATATATATATATATATATATATATATATATATATATATATATATATATATATATATATATATATATATATATATATTATATATATATATAATCTCCAGGGTGGCGGTGGTGAGGGAGGGTGAGCACCACGTGGTCGTCCCCGGCAGCAGCAGGCAGGATGCTGGTAGCCACACCAATGGACCATTACCCGCTGATGGACCTCATATACGTATAATAGACACGCTCCGCCCTATTACACAACAGCTCCTCCTCCTCCTCCTATCTCGGTGATTCAATACAAAGGCCGTCACCAAGGCGAAAAATGCTACCATTCTACTTTTGTTTGATCATAGAAGACATTTTCTGATTGTCGTGGTGTGTTCCCATTGTACGACGCTGTGCTCACTGAGGGTTGATGTTTGTGTGTTATTCTCACTGAGTGGTCTGTTATCTGGCGTTATCCTCAGTGAGTGTCACTTTTCCTGTGTCAATGAAACCGATTGGCTGGTACTGACGTGTTATAATCTGTCATCCTATAGAGTGGAACCTGTGTCTCGTAATCCTTACTTTGGTACACTAGTATTTCGTTCTCATAATTCTCACTGAGGGGCACCTATATGAACTATAATCCTCACTAATTGGCACATTTCTCTGTTATAATCCTTACTCACTGGCACATGCATCACTATAACCCTCACTGAATGGCACCAGTATGAAGTACAGTATAACACTCATGAATGAAGACCCTTAAGCCATAATCCTCATTGCTTGACATCTACATCAGTACTTACTGAGTGGCACTTGAGTCACCCATTATCCTCACTGAATGGCCCGTGTGTCAACCATAATTGTAACTGACACATTTGGCAGCTTTTGTTAGATCCAATCCTCACTAACTGACACCAGCACCAAACTCTAATAATCCCACCGTTCACCAGAGAGCCAGTCATCGTCCTCACTGAGTCCTACAGGATTGTATTATGTTTCTTTTATCCTCATCAACAACATTAACTAGAGCGCCATTCTTCCATATCTAGAACCAATGACCTGACCACATATACAAAAAGTCAAAGGTCATCGTGATATTCTGTGAGCTTCTTGATATAAAATTCTCACTTAACCTAACCTAACCCAATCTAGTCTAACCTGATTATATTTTCAAGTCACCTGATTGACTTTTGCATCCTTTATAATACTATGACAGGTTTATAATGAACCCATAATAAACCCAGAGTGCATGACAGTGTATTTCGATGAAGAATAAGTGCATGACAGTGTGCCAGGGAAAAGCATTGATATTTGTTTCATAAATGCAACTAAAGATATTTTCTTTTTTATTGTTCGTTAACTCCAGCCTCTCCCACACACCTCTCCCACACACCTCTCCCACACGCCTCTCCCACACGCCTCTCCCACACGCCTCTCCCGCGCCTCTCCACGCCTCTCCCACCCTCTCACCGCACCTCTCACGCGCCTCTCCCACGCGCCTCCTCCCTCCGCCTCTCCCACGCGCCTCTCCCACGCCTCACCCACACACCTCTCCCACACGCCCTCTCCCACACCTCTCCCACACGCCTCTCCCACACACCTCTCCCACGCCTCTCCCCCACACCCTCCCACACGCCTCTCCCCCGCCCTCTCCCACACACCTCCCTCCCACACACCTCTCCCACACACCCTCTCCCCACACACCTCTCCCCACGCCCTCCCCTCCCCACACCTCTCCCCACACACACCCTCTCCCACCCTCTCCCACACTTGCCTCTCCCGCACCTCTCCCACGCCTCTCCACACGCCTCTCCCACGCCTCTCCACACCTCTCCCACACGCCACTCCCACACACCTTTCCCTCTCCTGTTTACCAATCTTGCTCCCCTCCTTCATTTTTTTACTTTCCCTCCTCCCTCTCTATCTCCTTCTCCCACACACACACACAGACACACTTCCCTTCCGCCTCCATCCCTCTCACGCCCTCCATCACACCCCTCTCTGCATGTTCCATCCTTTTCTTTTCCACCTTCATCCTTCCCTCCCTTCCTCATTCTCTCCCTATCCTCCCTCCCTCGTTCTCTCTCCATCCATCTTCCCTCATTCTCCCTCCACCCATCCTCCTCCTTCCCTCATTTCTCCTATGTCCTCTCCTCCCTCCCTCCCCTCTATCTATCCCCATCCTCTCCCCTCCCTCATTCTCTCTCCATCCATCCCACCTCTCTTAATATCTCTCCATCCATCCTCCCCTCAATTTCTCTCCCATCCACCCTTCCTCCCTCGTTCCATCCATCTCACCAACCTTCCCTCCCTCCTTCCCCTTCCCCTCCCCTCACCCCCCCTTCCCTCCCCCACCCTCCCTCCTCTACATTTAGGTTATCGTGTTTTATTCGAGCTTCTGTGTATAAAGTGTGAGGAGCAGCAATTTCTTTATCTTTCTCACGGTGGAGATAAATGGCTTTAAGTCAGGTAATATAGATAGCTGTTGTCTCTACGAATAACAACAAAGAAAGGAAAAGATGAGAAGAGAGAGAGAGAGAGAGAGAGAGAGAGAGAGAGAGAGAGAGAGAGAGAGAGAGAGAGAGAGAGAGAGTCCCAACGTCAATCAATATATTATAAAAATAAGCTCCCATGACTGAGTGATATATATCAATTAATATTAAAACACAATTCGGCAACTGAGCTTATCAATATTTATAATGAATTTTTAGACAGGTTATGGTGATTGATTTTGCGTGAAGAAATTTTGCAAAACAGAAATAGAAAAAAATAATCAAATGAGATCAAATAGACTTCAGTTCAAATAGATCCTAGTTCATTTAGGGCCCCAGTTCACATAGGGCCCAGTTCAAATAAGCCCTAGTTCAAATATCTCACAGTCTAAATAGGCCCAAGTTCAAATAGATCCTAATTCACATAGGGCCCAGTTCAAATATGGTCCAGTCTAAATAGGCCCCAGCTCAAATAGACCCCAGTTCAAATATGGTCCAGTCCTAATAAGTCATAGTCCATATAGGCCCCAATCCTAATTGACTTATCCAATGTATGACTCTGGTATGTTATGCTGAGCCTCGACAATAACTATAGATATGTTCTCTTATAGTCAGTAGATACAGGTTAGGATTGGTTAGGTTAGGTTAGGATTGGTTAGGATTGGTTTGGTTAGGTTAGGATTGGTTAGGTTAGGATTGTTTAGGTTAGGATTGGTTAGGTTAGGATTGGTTAGGTTAGGATTGGTTAGGTTAGGATTGGTTAGGATTGGTTTGGTTAGGTTAGGATTGGTTAGGTTAGGTTAGGATTGGTTAGGTTAGGTAGGGACGTAGAAGACTGTAGGTGGTTGTCTGTGGGTATTTAGGGCTAGAATTTTTACAACACAATAACCACAGCAACCATACTACCACCACACTACCAAAGACTACCACACTACCAAAGACTACCACACTACCACCACACTACCAAAGACTACCACACTATCACCATCACCACCAAAGACAACCACACTATCACCATCACCACCAAAGACTACCACACTACCACCATCACCACCAAAGACTACCACACTACCACCATCACCACCAAAGACTACCACACTATCACCATCACCACCAAAGACTACCACACCACCACCATCACCACCAAAGACAACCACACTATCACCATCCTGCAAAGACTACCACACTATCACCATCACCACCTCTACCAAAACTACCACACACAACTCATAAAACACCATTAGCTTTCCCCCCTCCAAACTAGCAGGGGGCCTCGCCGTCACTATGTAGAGTTGGGGGGAGGTGTGGCAGGTGGGGAATGAGACTGACCATTCTCTCTTATTCATTGTGTCTCTTCTCCTCAACTTCTCCCTCTACTTTCTCCCCTAACACCTCCCTTCCCTCTTCATATTTTCCCTCATTCTGTTTTTCCCTCCCCCATCTTCCATTGCCCCCTCTCTCTGTGTCCCCTCTCTCTCTCAATAACTCTCTCTCTCTCTCTCTCTCTCTCTCTCTCTCTCTCTCTCTCTCTCTCTCTCTCTCCCCTCCCCACTACCTCCACTAACACCCCTCCTCCTCCCCTTTCCCGTTAACTATCTCCCCTCTCTCCCTGTGACATATTCTTCATCTCCCCATCTCTCTCTAGCATATCCTCATCCCCTCCCCCTAATCTCTCCCCTCTCCTTCCTTCCTCTTCCATAAAATACCCCCAATCCCTTCTCTCTCCTACACACTCTTCTCCCCACTTCTCTCCCTACTAACCTCCTTTCCTCCCTTCTTTATTCCTCCCCATCACTCGTTTCTCATCTCTATTTTATCTTTGTCTCTCCCCATATCCTGTCCTCCTTTAAGCTCCCCTCTCCCTCTCTCCCCTTCAAACACCCCCAGGGAGAAGTAAGGATGGAGCCCCTGTGGGAGGAAGCGTCTTGGGCCCTCAGGCAAGGTTGGCGAAGGAGGCGTGTGAGTGATTATTCTGAGAGAGGCTGGGGTGGAGGGAAGAAGGAGACTAGGAGGAAGGGAGGAGGAGGAGGAGAAGGATGGTGGAGGAGAAGTGGGAGGAGGGCAAGGAGGAAAGTAGGAGGAGGATCACCCTACTATCAATAAAAAGTGGGTGAGTGATGGGTGTGGTGGTGGTGGAGTGAGGTGGTGTGGTAGTGGGTGAAAGGGGTGATGGGGTTGCTGGTGAGGAGGTGTGGTGAGGTTGAGTGGAGTGGTGAGGTGGGTGAGGATGAGGATGAGGAGAGTGAGTGGTGGAGTGAGGTGGAGAGGTAACAGTGGTGGGGTGAGTGGTGATGGGTGAGGTGAGTGAGTGATGGGTGAGGGTGGTGGTGGTGAGGTGAGAAGGAGGGTGAGTGTGGAGGAAAGTGAAGGTGATGGGTGAGGGTGGAGGAGAGTGACGGTGATGGGTGAGGGTGGTGGTGATGGGTGAGGGTGGTGGTGATGGATGAGGTTGGTGGTGGTGGGTGAAGGTTTAGTTTAGTTTAACAACTTTCTTGGCAAAGCTTGGAGTACAATTTGCCTGTTATGAATAGTTCAGTCAGGTCTTGACACTGTCATCACTGTTCACGGCCACGCAGGACAGAGGTTCATACACAAGGGAGATAAGAGTATAGGTCATATGTCCTTACCGTATGTGTGTGTGTGCTATCAGGATATGTAATTTCTACATAGGTCTACCAGAGCATCTCGGGACACCTGGATTAAAACTTGAAAGCGTTTAAAAAGATTTGTCAGTACGTAGTGTTGAATTAAACGGTTATTATTATTATTATTATTATTATTATTATTATTATTATTATTATTATTATTATTATTATTATTATTATTATTATTATTATTATTATTATTATTATTTTTATTTTTATTGTTATTGTTATTGTTATTATCAGTAGTAGTAGTGGGACTTGGTAACATCGCGAGGTCCACAAATAGGGTACCACCCAAACGCCAGCAAGTCCTTCCTCATCGTGAAGCCAGAACATTATGAACGGGCAATGGAGGTTTTTGGCGAAAGTGAGGTCAAAATAAATAAGGACGGCCAAAGACATCTAGGTGCAGTAATTGGCACTGCGGACTTCAAGACCGAGTACGTAGCGGAAAAGGTGAATGAGTGGGTTAGTGAAATCCAAGCTCTGTCTGAGATTGCTAACACAGAGCCACATGCGGCCTTTGCTGCATTCACCCATGGAGTCAAGCATCGTTGGAACTACCTGATGCGTACTATTACTGATATTGGACCCCTCCTCCACCCTCTGGAAGAAGTTGTCAGTGTCAATTTCATTCCTAAATTAGTGAAACACCCTGACTTAACCCAGCAGAAAGAGCACTTCTTGCACTTCCATCAAGACTGGGAGGGATGGGACTAACAAATCCAGAGGAGATTGCTGCCACTGAACATCAAAATTCACTTAAGCTCAAGGCAGCCCTCACGGACCACATAATAGCCCAGAATGCAACAGGGGAAGTGGATACCAGTGAAGTAAATAAGATTCGTAGGTCCATTACGACAGATCGACAGCACTGCCAAAATGATAAGTTGCAGCAACTGTTGCTGCAGGTACCAGAAAATTTGAAAGAAAAGTAGCTATAGCGCAGGAGGTGGGTGCCTCGAACTGGTTAACTACGTTACCGATAAGGGCAAATGGTTTCAGTCTTAATAAACAAGAATTTACAGATGCCATTGCTCTAAGGTACGGTCGGCCAGTAGAAGGTTTGCCCTCCCAATGCGTGTGTGGCTCTTCCTATGATGGCGATCACGCCATGGAGTGCAAGAAAGGGGGCTTCATATGCATGAGGCATGACGAGGTAAGGGACCTCACAACAAATATTTTGAAGGAAATCTGCCGGGATGTCATGGTAGAACCGACCCTCCTTCCATTGGAGGCCACGTTCTTGAAAAAAAGTAGTAGTAATAGTAGTAGCAGTAGTAGTAAATATTTTTCCACAACCATCACCCTCCCACCAGCCTCTCCCTTTTCCACAATCACCCTCCCTCTTGCCTCTCACCATAATTGCACTACACATCTCCTATATCAAAATTCTCGAAGATTTCCCTCGCTTCCCCTCACACGGTGGTCGCCCTTCTTGATTATCCAGAGGGGAATGGGGGGGGGGAGGGGATAAGGGAAGAAATGGGTGAAGGGGCACTTTTGTAAGGAGGGAGGGGTTGGCGGAGAGGGGAGGTGAAATGACGGAGAGGGTGAGTGGAGGGGAAGGATAAGAGATGATGGGCGAGGGTAAGTGGAGGAGAGAGAGGGAGATACTGTGATAAAGAGGGAAAGAGAATAGTAATGAGGGTAAAAGGAAGTGAAAAGAGGTAAGAGAAAGAGGATTAAGGGAAGGGGGAATAAGTGGAAGAGGGGTAAGGGAAAGACTGTTAAGGGAAAAGAGATGAATGGAAGAGCAATGGGGGTAAGAGGATGAAATGAGGAGTGAGAGGAAGAGGGACAAGGGGTGAGGGGAAGAAAGGAAGGAGGAGGTGAGAGAAAGAGGAATAAAGGGTGTGGGAAGAAGGGAAGTTATGGTTGAGAATAAGAGAGGAAAAAAATGAAGGGAAGAGGGTGAAATGAAATGGGGTGAGGAGAAGAGGGGGTGGGGGAAAGAGGGGGTGAGGGGAAGAGTGGGTGGGGGAAAGAGGGGGTGAGGGGAATAGTGGGTGAAGGAAAGAGGGGGCTGAAGGAAAGAGGGGGTGAGGGGAAGAGTGGTGAGGAGAAGATGGGAAGAGGGGTGGGGGAAAGAGGGGGTGAGAGGTAAATTGTACCCCCTAGAGTGAGGGTTAGACCACAGAGAGGGGAGCTGATGGTTGATTAGGGGGAGGTGAGTGGTGCCCCTGCTGGTTTAGTAAGTTTAAAATGTATAGCTGTCGTAAATGAGTTTTGCTCCCATAGTTTGTTGCTAAGGGTATTACTGTTTATGTATGTACCTGTAATTATCTATACCTGAACCTGTACCTGTCTATACTTGCACCTGTACCTCTCTCTACCTGCACCTGTGTCTATACCTGCACCTGTAGCTACCTATACCTGCACCTGTACCTGTCTATACTTGCACCTGTACCTCTCTCTACCTGCACCTGTGTCTATACTTGAACCTGTACCTGTCTATACCTGCACCTGTACTTCTCTATACCTGCATCTATACCCACCTATACCTGCATCTGTACCTATCTATACCTGCTTGTGTACCTGTCTATACTTACATCTGTACCTCTCTCTACCTGCACCTGTGTCTATACCTGAACCTGTACCTATCTATACCTGAACCTGTACTTATCTATACCTGAACCTTTATCGTGATCTACGCCTATGTCTGTACCTGTAACTGGTCCATAAGCAAGTACCTGTTTTCTTACCTGTAACTGTATCCGTACTGTAATAATAATGTTACAAGCTTTTTCTTATAAATATGTAGATTACAGTATATAGGTTGAGTAAAGGAAACGGTAATAAACGCCCCCATAAAACTCGTATATAATCTCTCATATAAATTCACATATTGCGCAACAAGACAAATTATGTCAAAAGAAGAGTAGACATATGAGTAGCATTTTGGTATATTGGTAAAAAATTATATATATATATATAATTAGGAAAATATATATAAGTTTACAGCTTATTTTAATTGTTGGTTACATAATTATATCACTGGATACGTGAATGGTGAAATAATTATCTTGCTAAAGCCATCACAGATACAAATGAAAATGGTGTAGATATTGTTAATGATGTTAATATATATATATATTTTTTTTTAATAACAAACGAGTGGAACATATTTGAATTTATAGTTATGCGATGGAGTTTAAATATCTATTCGTAATATCGTCATTTCAACTATTAATTTCCATTTGTAATTTGTGCTATCCATCGAAGCCTTTATAATTCAAATAACCACTTAATAACACTAACTATTTATAAGTAATAAAGTTGGCTCACTTATAATTTCCAACTGTCCATTATAGTTAAATTATTCATCAATTATCTCAGTGTATTCAGAGATGACTGTATGTATCTCCTATCCTTCAGTTCTGTACACACACACACACACGAGGACAGACAAACACACACACGAGCACAGACAAACACACACACACGAGCACAGACAAACACACACACGAGCACAGACAAACACACACACACGAGCACAGACACACACACACTACCCAAAACAAACAGAGTGAACAACCAGCTGGGTGTTGCTTGGGGAGCGACTCAGAGGTGGATGGGGTGGCACTGTGGGCCATCCAAACACGCCGCAACCCACAAGGTGCCGACCATCACCACCCACTGGGAGGAGGAAGGAGGGGGGTGAGGGTGGTAGAAGGGGAGGGGAAAAAGAGGAGGGAGAGGAGAGGGGAGAGGGAGGCGAGTGAAGAAGGGGAAGGGGGTAGGAGGGGGGGTTAAGCTCTTGGCTGCTTCAAAGAACAACCGCCAGAGCCTTCTCAGGTGTTACTCTGGACTCCTTCAGTGATTTTTTCTCTTATTTCTCTATTTATCTTTTCTTTAGTTCTTGTTTTTCTTCTTCATTCTGTCTGTATATCTGTTTCGCCTTCTCTGTCTCATCTTTATACAGAGAGAGAGAGAAAGAGATGAATAAACATATTTACTTACTATATCAGAACACAGACACAATACACAATCAAAGATATAAACGCCAGTACTAACTCGGTTGATCCACATCTCAACAATGATTTACTTCCATAAGATATCATATAAATCATATCCTTAGTCTTCGATGGTTTGGTGGGGTCGCAACTCCTTCCTCTCACTCTAGGGTACATGGGTTCGAAGCTGACTGGCGGAGGAGATAAGTATGATTAATATCTGTTTATATACTCCAGTGGACGGCGACACTGACACACACATAAGAGAAACTACTTTAAGGAGCTGTGATAATTTATTAGATTTTAAGTCATGATAAAAGAAATTAATTTGTTTCTACTTTTAAGTCTCGGTGTCCCATTACAGTGATAAAAGAGTACAGCGATATAGTGGGTACAGTGATATAATGGGTACAGTACATATTGGGGTACCTATAGGTAGTAGGCAGCTATCAAACAAGGGGGTACTCCCGCCTGGGAAGATATTGGAAGCATAAAGTGTTGTTTAATGGTAGACCCTGCTGCCATATGACATCACAAAAATTGACCAAGTCCCAGGTTGCTGATCTGACTTTCTGCCTCATTTACACAATTGCTGGGTCAATTGTTTTTCTACTTTGACAACACAACATACATAATGTATATCGTTTCTCACTCTTTTTTTTCGTTTTTGCATTTATTATTATTATTATTATTAGTATTAGTATTTTTTTATTAATTATTATAATAATAATAATTTTATTATTATTATTATTATTATTATTATTATTATTATTATTATTATTATTATTATTATTATTATTATTATTATTATTATTATTATTATTATTATTATTATTATTATTATTATTTTCGCCCACCTGTGCCTGGGTGGGCTAACCCCCGTAAAAAAAAAATAGGGGTACAGTGAAATAGGAGTACATTGATAGACGGGTGTGTTGCAGAGTTACAGTAATACACTGATACGTTATAAGAACCTTGAAAGTAACACATGTAAACTAACACACAGGTAGCAAGATGACTCACCTATATAACTAATACAGGTAATAACATGATCCACCTATGTAATCAACACACAATTAACTACTCGAACTATCTATGTAATCAACACACAGGTAACAACTTGACCTACCTATGTAACTAAAACACGCAATATACCTGCATGTTATATTCTCAGGTGATAGAGGCAGCTGGCCTTCACCTGACACGTAGCACAGTATATCAAGGAATCGATTACCACAGATGAATTACACCTTACTGGCCAATACATCTTTTCTGAACTGTCAATTTAATTCTGTGTACACTTTACCATCGAGGTGATTATAATGAAGCAATTCGATTAAACCACCAGATGGAAATGACTAGATTAAATAGTTTATATTTTTTCAAAGATATATTTATATTTATAGTTATGTTTAAGTAATAGTTTTAAGTTTATTTTATATTAGACTATAACATATTATCAATGTTACCTGGTTGAGGCCTATTACCTGTGCTATTATTATTATTATTATTATTATTATTATTATTATTATTATTATTATTATTATTATTATTATTAAACATGTGAGAGTTCCTGCTGAAGGTGGCTCCCAAATTCAGACCTGAGGGGTTGGTTGAGAAATCGGCTTTCAGGCTTTTGTATTATTTAGAAACTGCAGCTAGAGGAGGAGCAGGAGAAGAAGGAGGAGGAGGAGATGGTGACGAAGAAGATGGTGAAGAAGAAGGAATGTGTAAATATGCTCATATGTAGAGGCGTGTTTGTTTATGTATTTATACACTTAATACATATGTATATAGTGGTGTGTATTGCTGTGTGTGTTATTGAGTTTTGTGTGGATT
Source organism: Homarus americanus (assembly GCF_018991925.1). NCBI lineage: Eukaryota > Metazoa > Arthropoda > Malacostraca > Decapoda > Nephropidae > Homarus > Homarus americanus. Next base: position 848,010 of record NW_024755865.1, read on the forward strand.
TTATTCCATTATTTTGTTGCAATATCCATGAACTGGCTTCTCAGAATTCCACCAGAAGCATCACAGGTCAAGTATGTTGCATAAACCATATCCAGCTAATGTGAAATTTGAGAGTCCTTCTCTAGTGAGTGAATGTCATGGTGTGTGTGAGAAAGCGAGAGATTGTGTGCGAGAGCTGGAGATTGTGAGAGAGAGAGAGAGAGGGGGAGAGAGAGAGATATTGTAGGAGAAAGCTTGAGATTGTTAGAGAAGACGTGAGCTTATGTGAAAAAACAGCTTTCTTTATTATTGTGTATGTATGTATGTATGTATGTATGTATGTATGTGTGTGTGTGTGTGTGTGTGTGTGTGTGTGTGTGTGCGTGTGCATAGCACACATACACACACATACATACCTTACATACACACAAACAGACAGACACACACCCTTCGGGAAAAAAATAATTGATTTCATCCATCTGGGCCTTCAATGTCTTCATAACATTACGTAATTAATGACAAGGAATGAGACAAAAAAGTAACGCGGTAGAAACCGGGGAGACTCGCGGGGTATGTGGGGGATGCGTTCTGGTGTTTATTAATGTAATACCTTAAGGGTGGCTGGGTAGATAATGATCACATCTGACCAGGTATGTGGAAGGACTCTGGTGGTCACTGTCACACGGCGGCTCTCATAAGAAACATGAATACTGGCTTAGGTACAGTAGAAGTCTCCTGCCTTTGTTTCGTATATCTGTATCTATATAAATTCATCTCATGAAAGATAATTGTCTGGTCAAACCTTAGATTGCACTGAGGTTTTTGCCAAACTAGGATTTTAGGTTTTTTCACCCCCATTAAAAAAATAATCTAGCTTAATTAGATTATGGTATTTTAGGCTGTACACTTCAGTACTCAGTAGGTCGTTGTTGCCTTTATTGTTACGTCTTTGACTCGTTTATAACTAAGAGATTGACTCATGATAACACATACAACAGACATCACACTAACCTAACCAAAACCAACCATAATTCAACCTAGCATATTCTAACATCACCTAATGTATACAAACATAACCTAACCTGTTTTAAGTTAACATAACCCTAACTCACCCTAACCTAACCAAACCTTCTCTATTTTAACTCCCCCTAACTTACTCTATCTTAATTCAGCCACACCTCACCTCCCCCTGTACAACACGGTGAGCACTACGTAAGCCCTCAACAGGTTGCCGGCATTAAAACGTTATCTAGGTAAGAGAATTTAATCCTCTCCTAAACCTACTAATCCCAGGATCACACACCAACTTAAGATTATCACGTTGTTCCTTGAGACGTGATAAGGAGTATTTATAATCTTCTTTATGCGTCAAGTGAGTCAACACGAGGAAAATTATATGGTATTTACACGTAACTAAAGATGTTTGGTCTTCATTCACCCGGTAGTATTTTTCAAATTGTTATTAATCACTAATTTAGCTTCTCAGGTCACTTAAGAGGACAGTAGGTCAAAGGTTAAAGGAAGAGGATGAGGGAGGTACTATGACCATGTGACCGGATATTGACCTGACACGGTAACTTGACCTCTGTTGGTGACCTGACCTGAAGGGAGAGGCTCACGGTATATTACTCTTCTTCAGAATATGAGAGCCTCTTGCCAAATGGATTCTCATAGATTAATATATTATGTTTTTCTCCCTAATTAAAAACACCACAATACCTGTAACTGTTGTAGCTTAATTTGCAAAGAAATTTAACCCTGGAGAAACGCACAAAGCAAACAAGCAGACATTTAAACAGATTAAAACAAATATACACACACACACAAATTAACGTAATCATAAAGTCCCCCACACTCATACATACAAACTAACGAACATAAACAAATAAACAACAAACAAACTATCAAACAAACACATATACAAACAAACAGACCATACACACTCTACAGGTCGCGTGAAGGAAGCTACTAAACTCATTATACTTAATTACTGTAAAATTGAATCACGCGGGGGAGTAATTTACAGCAGCCTCGTCTCTTATGATTATGTACACAATGTTTACAGATAGTTTACACATTTACACGCTTAAACTTTTTATACACATGAATCATTAGGTTAGGTTAGTTTAGGTTGGGTTTGGTTAGGTTAGGTTAGGTTGGCTGTAACTCTGGGAATCTTGACATGACAGTGACCAACCCTCAACATACCGTAACCACCAACGCCCTGCCAACTATCTCTGGTATGCAGGATCGAACCTCGACTCACAGAACGTAAAGTGAGCTACTGTCTCCTACTGTTCCCTTGTGGTGTTGAAGTTCACTCGTTTTCTTGCATACAAAGTTATTATATAAACTGGATTTAACATTTCTTAGAGAATTTTAACATAATTCCTTACCTATAACTAAAGTATATGAGTATGGCATTTTCTTATAGATTGTGCTAATGTGTATATAAACAATGTTGATATACATACAGCAGATACAATGGAAATCAGTAAATCGATCCAGCCAAGAATTTTAACACACAATAGTAAACAATGGTAAACAGACCTACATTAGTACATCAATATATACAGTACATACACGCACATATTCTTTGGTGAACAACTTACGCATTATCCTACAAAGAAAATATAGATATAATTTTCCAACATTTACAGAGAATCTTGAAAATGTATTCTGGTATATAAAAACTGTGTAAAATATTCAACATTATAAGAAAGTGTTGACCGAAGAATCTGTGATGTAGGAAAACGTTGTATTATTCATAAAGTTCACCACAGGATTGTCGTCGGCAGAGATGTTCAGTGTTCATAAGCCACAGTGTCTCCCAGGCCACAGTGAACATCAACTTTCACATAAAAAAGCCAGAACGACCGCGACGACAACTCATGACAATAGCCTCCAGACTCCCACCCCCTCTCTAATTTTTTTCCCGAAGAGAGATCCAGCTAGATTTTTATTTATGTAGTTTTTTCTTTATTCCCCGAGAGATGTTGCCTGTTTCTTTGCTTTCTTTGTTTTTAGTGAGAAAGAGAGAGAGAGAGAGAGAGAGAAAGATTCTATCTGATTTTGTTTTTTTCGGGGAGAGATAAAAATTTTGCTTTTTATTTTGAAGAGATATACAACCTGTGTTTTTATGGTCATCCAGATGGTGTCTTTTATGACGTGGATTTTTTTTTTGTATAAAGAAATCCGATTTGTATTTTATAGACACAATCTATTTTGTTTGTGTTCGGAGGCGTGGTTTCTTTTCTTTCTAGAGACCCGACTTGTGCTTTCTTTAGAGATCTAACGGGTTTTCTTTTTGAGTTCCAACAGAAGCTTTTACAGAGACCAGTTTGAATGTCTGAATATTTAGTTTTTTAATGGAGAATCATATTGTGTGTATTTATTTTAGAAATCCCACTGATGTTAATTTTTTTGTTTATTAAGATCCGGTCTGTGTGTTTTCCTCTGTTGTGTTTTTATACTTAGCTCAGCGGACCAGAATTTACGACCTGTATGCAAAATCAGGTCGTAACTTGAGTGCTGGAAAGGTTTTATTTTAAGTAAGAGTGAAGGAGGAAGAGTAATAGGGAGGGAGGAAAGTAGGTGTGTGTGTTTAATTAAGAGTAAGAGAAGAGGAGTAGGTGTGTGTAATGAAGTAGGGAAGAGGAGTAGGTGTGTGTAATGAAGTAGGGAAGAGGAGTAGGCACGAGTGATTAGAGGAGATGGGAGGAGAAGTAGTTATTGTAAGTAGGAGAGGATGATTAGGTGAGTGTGGTTGAATTAAGGATGGGATACGTGCCTGTGAGTAAAGACGGATTAGGTGTTTATATTTAGGTTTGTGATTAGAGTAAGAATGTATTAGGTGCTTGTGAGTAGAAAAAGAGGAGGGAGGAGTAAGTGTTTCTGATTAGAGTTTCCTTACTTTAAAACACACACACACACACACACACACACACACACACACAAAGAACATGAAGGTCTTCTTAAAGCGAACATACAGAGAACGGAATATATTATCGAAAGGTACTTTTTTGCATTTTCCTAGCGTTGTAGGAGGGGGGGGGGGGCTTAAGTGCGTGTGATGCCTAATTTAGCACAACTAGGAGCTGGTTACTCAAGGACCACACAGGCTCAGGAATTTGAAGACCTGCTCTAAATGCCACCAAACTCCAATTACCTCCGCTAATTGGTTGTTAAGTTTGACTAGTACGTTGGTGTAAATGAAGGAAGGAAAGGAGGGAGGAAGGAAGGAAGGAAGGAAGGAAGGAAGGAAGGAAGGAAGGAAGGAAGGAAGGAAGGAAGGAAGGAAGGAAGGAAGGAAGGAAGGTCTTTCAAGGGGTGTCAAGTCATAGGTATTAATCCAGAACAATTACAGTAGATAAGAGCTGTAAAGTTGCAGCTATAAATAGGATCTATTAATTCCAAGCTTTAAGCCATAACTCTTAAAAGTGAAAGCTATCAGTCTTGGCCTTAAAGTGAAAGGTATTAATCATAGCTGTTAAAGTGAAAACTATCAGTCTTAGCTTTAAAGTGAAAGGCATTAATCATAGCTGTTTAAGTGAAAGCTATCAGTCTTAGCTTTAAAGTGAAAGGTATTAGTCATAGTTGTTAAGGCAGCACTATCTATCAGAGGTGTTAAAAGTCAGTCTGGTGGCCACAGGAGACGATCGGTAAGGCTTTTGTATGGTGTCTGTCAGTGTGGTATGTTGTGGGTCGGTCACGGACATGCCAGACTCGGGGCTATATAATATTTTTTTCTCTCTCTCTTTTACTTACTTACTTACTTACTTACTTACTTACTTGCTTATACTCTCTTTGTCTTTTTGTATCTCTCTCACTGCCCTTCAACCTGTCTATATTCTCATCTGCCCATCTTTTTCCCTCTCTCTATTCACCTACCTAATTATCCCCCCCACCTCCCCCCTATCCATCACTCACCCTCTCATAAACTAGCTGAAGGAACCATCAAATCACTTAACAGTCGACACCCAGGTAATCAAATGCTGTTTATCTCGTCCCAAAGTAAAATTATATCACGGAGAAAAGTTGACCCCCACAGTCAGTTCTCACAAAACACCCGAAGAGGAACAGTCGAGGTAATCTGCATGTTAGCCGCGGTGAAACAAGGAATCACTGTATTAGCCAACAGCGGCGGTCTTGTTCACCCCAGGATGAAGACCTCAAGGTAACAATTAGAAATTATCCTCATTACTACGTTGTATTTATCGTTCCTTTCCTCTGTTGTCGTCACACCACACTTCTTTAACCTTTCCGTTTTGGGGTAATTTTTATGGTTATTGTCACTCGAGTTTGTACGATCAACTGGTTTTAATTTTTGTTGTGTTCATTTTTTGGGGGAAGTTTAAAAGATAATACGTATTTAGAGTTTCACTGAAAATCGTTTTTTTTTTTTTTGTACAGCTGCATCATTAGCTCTGTTCACCACTCGATCACTGACAGAGGGATTCACCCACTTAGTGACGGAGAAAAACTATAGTATATCTTCGCTTGGTTGGCGCATCATTGTACTGTACGAGTTTACCTCTACTTATTTACGTTGATCTAATGGCCGCCAGGGAAGGAAACACAAGATTTATAGAGGATTATAGAGAAATATTTATACTTGTGTCCACCGTTTAGTTGAAGTGTATATTTTCTAGTGTACTAAAGACAAAATACATTCCTGTAATTTCTACCATCATATTCAATACATGAGCTTTAAAAGTATTCAAAGGATTTCTTATCCCTGAATAGAAAACTGAGAGTGCAGTCACGTGTTCCCAAATGCATTTCATAGATCTATACGTTTACAAATTCTCCGTGACAGGTGACAGAGCTTCCGGGTTAGTCCTAATGGGGACAGTGTCAGGTGTCAGTCTTGTTCACAGGAGACATTCGTAATATTAACAGTAGTATTTGTTATTTGTGTTACGTATATTGTGAATGAAGACGTGAATCCTGAGGCGAAGTTATTACATACCAGTATAATCAGGACTCCGTAATTTCACATGACATCTTGATCTGCCCGATACTTGTCCAGTCATCTCTCGAAGCTTCTTGGAAAAATGAAGATGAATACTTATTAAATGGTCATGTATTTGGGCTCAAAACTCAGTGAAACAAGTCAGAGTTCAAAAGCAGCCAGTATAGTATTTAAGTACCTCAGGGTATAGTGATCCATCAGTGGTGTCAGTTGTATCAGAGGTGTGTACTGTACCCTCAGCACCGATGAAGAAGACTCCCACAGGGTTTTAAAGTGTGGCTTCAAGAATTTTAATATCCTCTGTTTAACTCTTTAGTGAAGGTATTTCATAGTGAATGATGGGAAACTTTGATTATTTTCTCGCATAATTTTTTCACCCCTTTTTCTGATACTTCCTCTCCTCTGTTCGTACACACACACACACACACACACACACACACACACACACATCGACACGCCGACACACACGCCGACACATAGACCAGAGGGTTGTCGGGGCATCACGAGCGAGCAGTAACAAGCAGCCACTATGACTGACCTACCTAACATGGTCCCCTTGACTGTCCTCTGTGCATGAATTACCAGGTATCTCTTACCGAGTACGTACTCTCTGAAAGTAGACACACACACACACACACACACACACACACACGTAACCCCTTCTCCTCTCTCCCTCCTCCTCTCTCACCTCCTCCTCTCCCAACCCATCCCCTTTCCTCTCTCCCTCTCCTCCTTCATCATCAACTTAACTAACTAACCTTGCTCTCCTCCTCCTCTTCCTCTACACTTCTTACCTCTCCTCTCCCCCACCTCTTCATCATCATCTTTTCAACTAGCGAACTCTTTCCATTCTTCCCTCTCCCACGCCTCTCATTCCTTCATCTCCCTCTCCTCTCCCACGAACCATGCTTTCCCAGGTAACCCTTCCCACACCTCAACCATCAACTTAAACAACTGCAACTGTACCTTTATTTATTTACATTTTTGTTGTTCTTCTTCTTCCTCCTCCTCCTCCTCTCCCTTATTCACTCTCACTGTTTTATTATTTCCCTCCTTACTCCCTCAAACCGCTCTTCCCCACACACACGTCTTTCTCCCCTCCTTCCTACCTAATCATACTATTAAATCTCCCTACCCCCTTCCTCCCTTTCATCTCTCCCCCTTTTCTCTTTCAACTCTCTCTTCCCCCCCACACCTCTTCCTCTCCTAATCATCATATTAAATCTCTCTACCCCCATACCATACCTCTCCTCCCACCTCCTCTCCCCTCCTCTCCCTTCCTCCCCTTCTCCCTTCCTCTTTCTTCCCCTCTCCCTCACCCGTCTCTCACGCCCTCTCACCCATTCCTTTCAATTCTCTCACCACCAGGGCCTACCTATGTCTCCGTATCTCAGGTGTTTGTTGACATTATGATAACCCAGACTTGGGGGTTTCTCATAGCGGTGGCGCGAGTAGTTCTTTGTGGTCGTGTGAGTCGTTCCTAAGACCCCGCGTGCTGAGAGGAGGTCGTGTCGGTCTCTTGTCGTAGAAGAGGAGCCTCACTTACCTCCTCAGGGAGTCGTCTTAAGTGGTTATGATTTTCAGAGCAAAGTTGAGGTTATTTGTTCCTGTCTGAAGAGAGAGTCTTAGAATCTGATGTTGATGTGTCTGCTTGTCTGTTTATCTGTGGGTGTGGATGGGCGGGTGGGTAAAAGAGAATAGAGAGAGAGTAAAAGAGTAAGAGTAAGAATGGAGAAGCAAGATACTGTGTTGTGAGGGTACGACACACCATAACTTCCTTCATCGTCATGACTTATGAAGGTAATTAACTAGCAACATTGGAGTTCTGTGTTGCAAGCTTACAGCACTGGTATAACATGCTGTAAGGTTACACCACTTAGTTTAATCAGTATGTCGTGATACTACAACACTGGTTCATCATGTCGTAAGGTCACACCACTGGTTGGATGTGCCATAGACCCACAACACGGGATGAATATTCACAGGGTTCACTTCCGTGTTTGTGAAATAATGTGGCCCACACTGTAACTCACCTGGGCGCACCTGACTTATTGACAATTGGTTCCAACACTCAGGCGAGGGGCGGGGCGTGGAGGGGCGAGGGGGGGTCATCCGCTCTCTCTCTCTCTCTCTCTCTCTCTCTCAACACAACAACATGAATCAGAAGGGTAGGGAAGGACGAGAACCAGGTCTTTCTATCCCTGGCTTGTACTACCCTCTTACTTTAGTTCACTTTAAACTCTATATAGCACAGTTGAGTTTATTGGAGGGTTCTGCTGCCACCATCGTCCGTCAGCTTCAGTTGGCGAGAAAACTTGATTTTTGTTTTTGATATTTCTACGTTGTGTAAACCTGTTGCAGATACGACCAAGGTGGTGACTGAATGATTGATGGTGGATTGATGGCCTTACAAACGGTAGAGTCGAGTTGGATTAGTAGTTTATTGAATTCGTTGCGTCTAAAATCTTGTCTCCAGGCTGTTCGCCAAAGATAGACTCCCAAATATGCTTCTAGTGTGGCGGATTCCTGTGTCGTTCGTGTCCAGGCATGAGATGAGTTCCCGTGTCTACTCTTCATTGTTGTACAGGAGTTGTTGAGGGTAGGATAACGTCACCCAGGATAGCCGTGCAAATTCAAGACGTGAGAGACCTCGTGCGTCGTACAGTAGTTTGCACCATCTTTTTGTCAACTAATTTATGGGAGAAGAGTCCTAACATTAATACTTTTCTCCCTGAATTATTTGTATGGTCTGTATATTTTGCTTTGTATTGTCAACTTTAGGTCAAATTTCACACCAGGAATATCAAATTTATTGTTTTTCTTTTTAATAACACAATCATACAATCTTCAGTGGAGTTTCAGTCATCATGGTATATCGTGGCACACCTAACCTGCCATAGGCTATCTCCCCACAAGGCGGTGAGTGATGGCTTGTAGTGCACAGTGATTTTCCTCTCTTGTGTGGGAGGAGGAAAGAGTGGGCTCATCTGCATATGCATGAGATTCAGGTATGAGGTGTAGGAGATCGTTGAGGTAGACTTTCCATAACAGGGGGACACTTCCTTCTCTTCCCACCTCCTGACACTTCCCTATTCTCCCCGCTCTCCCCTCGACAATTCCTTCTCCCCCCTCGACAATTCCTTCTCCCTCTCTCCTGACACTTCCCTTTCCTCCCGACACTTCCCTTCCCTCGCGACACTTCCTTCCTCTCCCTTTGACACTTCTCTCCCCCTGATACTTCCCTATCCCCATGCCACTTCCCTCTCCTTCCTGGCGCTTCATTCCCTCCCCTTGACACTTCCCTCTCCTCCCCCTCAGACACTTCCCTCAGGCTATATAGACTATTTAGGGTCTCCTTTAGATCACGACCCTGAATGTAGTCACTAGGGAGATGTATGACTTCATTTAGGATTCCAAGGATCTGAAGTTTGGCAAGAAGATTACCCTCCATGTTTCCCTCTTTTTCTTCCTCCCTCCCTCTGTTTTTCTTTGCATATCTCCTCCTACTTCCCTCCTTCTTTCTTTCTTCTTCATACCTCCCTTCCTCCCCCATTCCTTCCTTCTATTCTCCTTTGTACTCCATCTCTCCCCCTCCTCTATTTTTTCCTCCTTTCTACCGCCCTTGTTCCTTCCTTTCTTCTTTCTCCCTCCTACCTCCCTCCCTCCTACCTCCCTCCCTCCTTCCCAACCTCTCTCTTTCTCTTTGTATGTCAGCCTTCATCTCCTGCCTTCCCTCCCCTCTCTTCCTCCTCTCCCCTCCTCCCCTTCCCTCTCTCCCCTCCTCCCTTCCCTCTCTCCCTCTCCTCTCCTCCTCCTCATGATTCGTCAGCCTCAGGGTTGGCTCAACCTGGTCACCATGCCAGGTAAACCAATTTCGACATCAATTTGGAATTTCACATCGTGGTTTGTGGTGTGTGAGGTGAGGCGTGTTACGTGAGACAAAGAGAGAGAGAGAGAGAGAGAGAGAGAGAGAGAGAGAGAGAGAGAGAGAGAGAGGTGATCAAGGGGAGAGGCATAGCGGTACAATTCTCGGGTAAGATGGATATATAAAAGATATTTCAATCCTGTTAGTGTTGTGAACCAACCTTCTATCATGGTGTTAAATTCCATTGTATTATTATTATCATTATTATTATTATTATTATAGTGAGTAGTAGTTGTACACAGATACACACGTTTGTATACATATATTAGTATTAATTCTAAACCCACCTAGTGAAAAAATATATAAGTTTTAATCTATGTACGCCTTCCACAACCTTGTTAGTACAGCAACTTTAATATCAGTGTTTTTCATAATTGTTCGGACAACTCCCCAAAAAGTTCTTTAGAAAACTGGAAAATATTAGTAAACTATTATATAAAAACTTCCAGTGAATTTTTTATCAACGATCATATTAACAAAACTCTATACAAACCTCTTGATTTTAATAAACAATCAAGAGTGTTAAGAGAGTTTTATATTCGTTCACTCGACCAAAACTTGGGTCCCTTTAGTGCCACAGAATGAAACACAGTGAACAAAAATCTAAAGCATTTTTATTTTTTACGTATTAATTAAAGCGAGTTACAGTAAAAAAAAATATACTTACAGCAGCAAGACCGATATATTAGTAGCATCCTGTAATATACCTGTACTGTACCTGATACCATGAGTCACAACACAGGTAATTAAAACTACCTGTTGAAGCATTCAGAGACAACACACATATTACTTGCTATATGTGAGACATGTATATATTATTTGCATACCTGTTAATGACCTTCAATTTCTGCTTCTCGGTGTGACTACAAGTTGGCAATATAGGCACAGAGCCCTGGTACCTGCAGTAATTATAGGCTCACTCACCTGTTGTGGTCATGTATACTGTACTGTTTAGTTTTGAGGTTTACTATATCTTAATGAGAGAGAGAGAGAGAGAGAGAGAGTATGTATTCACACAGGAAGGGAATATTCATTTACTCCTGGGTTTTGGGGGTTAAAAATAAACTTGGCCAATTTCCAGAGTTTCACCCAAATTGGCTTTGTATTTTTGTGTAGCGGGAGGCGTGCCATACAACACCCACACCATACACACACACACACACACACACACACGCACGCACACACACGCACACATCCTCCAGCATCACGCCAGTAAAAAACTTTATTTACTTCTCCATCTCCTTCACCTCCTAATTATCATCGTTAAATGTTCTAACAGTTTATTTATCATAGTAATAAACACAACTTACTCTGGACAGTGTTGTCAGCACCAGAGTGTGAGTGTGGCAGGTGCATCAGCCTGGGTCTTGATTTTCAATTAATCTCTCGGTAATATTTATATTTCTTCACGGGAGATAATGGACCGCATTTAGCTGCAGTTTCAGTGTGGATTTTAAGCCATTCTCACGGGCATTGTTCTGACACATCTTAAGTGGGAGTCATTTGCATGCACTTTCACATTTCCAGTTTGGGAAAGTAACATATTTTCCTGTGAGAATCCACCTTTGTGTTGTAGTCTCAGTGAACCACCAAGATGCATATGAACATTTCCAGTTAGGAGGAAATATTTACCTACAGTAATAAGTCTGTAAGTTATAATGTCTGTAGGTCGTAGAGGCATATTACCTACACCCAATTTTGACTGAGTTAATAATTCTTAAAGTCGTAAAATTCCACAAGAGACAGAACTCGAGTGAGAGTTTATAATTCTGTAAGTTGGAAAGTCGTAATGTTGAAGTGACTTTTAGAACACGTGTGTGACTTCCGGGCTCCCCCTCCCCTCCCCCCCGTTCCCCTCCCCTTCCCTCCCCTTCCCTCCCCTCCCCCCTTCCTCCCCTTCCCTCCCCTTCCCTCCTCCCCTACCCTCCCTTCCCTTCCCTCCCCTACCCCTCCCTCCCCTACCCTCCCCTTCCCTCCCTCCCCCCCCCCCCCTCCCTCCCTCCCTCCCCCTCCCTCCCCTCCCCTCCCTCCCCTACCCCCTCCCTACCCTACCCTACCCTACCCTCCCTCCCCTCCCTCCCTACCCCCTTCTCCTCCCCCCCCTTCCCCCTCCCCCTTCCCTCCCCTACCCCCTCCCCCTCCCCTACCCCCCTTCCCTCCCCCCCCTTCCCCTCCCCCTTCCCTCCCTCCCCCTCCCCCTACCTGTAAAGGGCGCTGCACCGAACCAATATCTGTTGAAATTAGGGGGAAAACAAAACAGCATTACTTTCTAAACATTTTTACATTTATCTTTTTATATTTTATGTTTATATTTCTCCGTAATTTGTTAAGGTTGTTTACAGTCAAAACGCAAATGAAATTCTATATTTCATTCAATGTACTTGAAAAAAAAATCCTTCTAAGCCGGACATTTCTATATCATTCTGACCCATCACCAGTGAGTGTGACTTGGGGAGTAATCAGAACACTAAGCTTTAAGAATCCACCTTTACGTCTTAGCTTAAATGAGTGAAATATATACCTTCCAACATCCCAAATTCCGGATAAACTTTCAACCTACAATAGACCAAATATAGAAAAAAAACTTGACCATTAAACCTCTTAACCTACCTCAACTCTCATGACCTGTATATGAATAATTTATATCAAGGAATTTGCTTCAGAACACCATATCAGGTCATCTTCAGGTTACATTATACAAAACATTAACTACCTACTGCTCCTCCCTAACAATCCCTTGTCTGCTTCTAAATGCCTTTATTATTTTCCTATTTAAATATTTCAACTGTATTCAGATTAACTTTTTTTTTCATCTGTAACAATAATAGTACATAAATATAGTCCTAATTTTTTCGTCATGGCATTTTTTATTCTAATGGTGAATTATTATATTTTTATAGTCTATTAGTGATATAAAATAATAGAATAATATAGACAGTGGGTGAGAGATAGAATGATAAACAAATAGATACTGAGAGAAAAAGTATCTATCTAAGGAGAGAAAGATAGAAATGCAAATAATTATTCACCTTTTATCTTTTACTAATTCATTATTTCTCCTAAGCGAGGATAAAACAACAGTGGGCGAGGTTTATATATTTAAGAATTCACCCTCCCTGAAGCGGGTAAACTACCGCCTAGAACTTGGCAAACCCCGAGACTGGCAAACTTAATGGACTTTGTAATTCAACCGCGAAAAGAGAAAACAACTTTAAACTTTGCGTGGCGCTCATGAAAGTAATTGAGACTTTTGGGAGGAAGTAATTGAAATTTAAGTTGTGGGTAATTTAGTATTTTCTCTGATTCTGAGGCGTGAAAGGTCAAGCCAACGACAATAATGGTGGTTATGGCAGTTACAGGTATGCAATTACACCTGGGAGAACATATGCATACATACCTGTTGTTTTCTTTTTAAATTTTATGTATAGATAAATTTAATATATCCTTTATTATCATCTTAATCAACATTTCTTCATTTCTTCCTTTAGTCATCTTATTCCATCACCCTTCCATCTTTCTCACTTCTCACTTCCTTACCCTCTTCTTCATTCTCTCACTCTGTAAAGTTTCTCATCTCTCTCTCTCTCTCACCCCCACGTCTCACTCCACAACTTCTTTCTTCGTACAAACTTCTTCAATTCAATTTCTCTTATTCTCAAAACACAGCAAAAATCACGTTATTAGGTTCCTGCATTTTACACGTAAGTTTGGGTTCGTTCACCTTGATGAAAACGAAGTCTTTGTGCAGGGCTCCTTAAGGCCTGGCTGTAATGTGATACTGTGAAAGTTCTCAAAGACGGAGAGAAAGAAAAGAGAAAAATAGTGTTGTCGTGGGCAGTGTTGGTGGCTGAGTGGTTGTAATCCTGACGGTGCTAATTAAAGAACTCGGGATCGAAACTATACTAACTATACCGAAATAAAAACAATAAGATAACTCATTCTATAATATATGTTTTAAATTCACAAATAAAAAAACATAAACAGACATAATATTTACAAAAAAACAAGTAAAAACAAATCAATTACAAAAAGAAAAAGATCATGTAATGCAAAAATACATAGATACAAAATATATAAGATACGATACTTTATAAATTCAGAAGACGTGAAATTTCTCAAGGTAGGAGAAATAGTTGATATCACAGAGAAATACCAAGACATAGTGGAGCCTCTCGGGGCATATTGCTACCTGCCTCACCCCATGGTCAACTTACTAACACTATACAGCGACCCCTCATTAGATATACAGTACAGTACCAATGGAAGTATAGAATAAGATATGTAATGCAGGTGTAGTAATTCCCATAACAGAATCAATGAAGAGCTATTTAACTCATCTGCTTCATAATTGTAAATATTTAATTATGTCACGACTCCAAAATCTGTCATCAAAAATCTGTAAAAGTTGTTGTCATGAGTTATTACTATTGACATAAAAAAAAGACTAAATTTCATACTTTTATTTTTATTTTATTTTTAATTTAAACACTTAATAGACTTCCCTATTATATTTCACTTCCTATAAACAATAAAAAAAAACAAATACTGTCACAAATTTGTTCATTGAGTTCAGTAAAGCCAATTTTCCTATGAAGGCAAAATAAAATACAAGGGAACCGCAATCTTGTTCTGTTATTTCATTTGACTTGTAAACTTTTAAGATAAAGCCAGAGACCTAAAACACAAAGTTGAGGTAGGATGGGTAAGGGTGGGTTAGGGTGGTTGGGTAAGGGTGGGTTAGGGTGGGTTGGGTAAGGGTAAGTTAGGGTAGGGTTGGTTAAGGTGGGGGAAAATTGAGTCAAAGCAATTTTCATAATTTACAACATATAACTACGGACCATTTAATAATAAGAAAACCGTAAAGTGTATTGGGAAAAAATGGGATCTGTTGAACTGAAGCAAACAACGTTACAAGCTCAGCCACGACGAAAAGAAACCCAGACTGTGTAACCTCAGACAGATGGACAGATATGATTAAAAGCACTACGACTGAAAGACAAGCGCTTAAGTAGAGAGAGAGACAGACAGACAGAGAGGTGGGGGGGTTGGCAGAAAAACAGGTGATTAGCGAGGAGGCAGCGAAGGGCTAGGTAAGTGCAGCCTTCCCGCCTTTGTCCACCTGAGAGCGACTCACTGAAGTAAACGACCAGCTCATCTTGTTTTTGTGTGGCTGTCTCCCTGGCTGACCCTTCTGAGTCTCGTGCACGCTGGGGCTAAAACTATTCTTTCTCTCTCACAATGACATTATCAAATTACTCCTTCTGCAACATCTAATGAACGAATACTCGGCAGTGAGTTTATACCGTTGTGCTACAATGCAATATTTCTTCTTCCTTTACACTGTGGCTGGAATTTTTTTTCTCTTTTCCGCCAGACTGTGTTGATATGAAATTGCTTCTTTTTTATCGTCACATGAAACACCGCTCGTGAGTTTGTAACATTATGGTGTTTCTGTTTCTTTCATTTTAATGGGTTTCTTTTTCTTCTACATGTGACAACAGATGTTCCTCAATTTTACGACAATGACACAATTCAAGTACATCTTTTTATCCTTCATTGTAACGTTGTGGAGTTTCTTGTTTCGCTCTAATGAGGCCAAACTCCTTCCTTCTCTTTTAAAATAACAACAGCATTATTCCCTTACTCAGTTTGCACCACATCTTTAAGTAACTCATCTTATAAGACTCTCATATTTCAGTCTTCTTGGGTTTAACATGGCTGAAGTTCCTCTGGTTTAGAAATAATAAAAGTTTTAAAATAAATTCTTTTCTCGTTGGCTCAGCTTGTTATCATAGTATTATCTGTATCACATTTCTTATAGTACTATGATATCTTGTTTTCTTCTCTCCTTGTGTTGTAGTAGAAATTCCTTATCTAAGTAGTTTCTTTATCCATGTGATCAAAGATTTCTCCTCAGGGAAGCTTTATGCTATTGTAGTATTTATCTGTATTCTGATATTGTTCCTTCTTATACAAACGTAGACATATTTCTCTCTCCTTTAAGACACAATACTACTGAATTACCCCCCACTATATAATTTACGTGTTATATAAGTGAAGTATTCTCAGGAGGGTGAGCTCATAACAAGGCAATGTTTCTACTTTCTCGGCTGAATTTAATGTGACTTCTTTTTTTCGTGTACGGGCGCAATCAGGAGTCCCTCAGCAATCAGCAATATTTTTCAAAGTTTTGTCAGTTGTATGTTGTTGTAACACCAGATGGTTTAACACTCCTTGGTTCTAATAATAATGACCTTTGTTGTGGTGTAGTCGAGCATGAAAGTTGCCTTCTAGTGGCTCCATAAATGTCAACTCTACAAATAGTTACAAGTTACGACCCTGTACCAATCTTTTTTACCTCAGACCCAGTTTTAGGCCAAATCGGTTTTGTCGTCACCCATGTTGCGTGTCTGTGTGTGTATGTATCTGTGTTTTATCCTAAATCTTATCAACTTTTTTCAATTCTGGGTGGATGGTTTTGGAAGTTTAGTGGAAGCTTCATCACTACCACTCAGTTGTGTGTGTGTGTGTGTGTGTGTGTGTGTGTGTGTGTGTGTGTGTGTGTGTGTGTGTGTGTGTGTGTGTGTGTGTGTGTGTGTGTGTGTGTGTGTGTGTGTGTGTGTGTGTGTGTGTGTGTGTGTGTGTGTGTGTGTGTGTGTGTGTGTGTGTGTGTTTCTTTTGGAAGGTCACAGCCAAGGGTCGAAGGTATTACCACAAATTTCGTGGCTATATTTACCTTCTAGTCTCAAGTATGGTGCCGTGAGTCTCAAGGATACATAAATAATTTCTCTGATAACATAAGATAACAAGATAACATATATAGTTATAATAGTAAAGTCTATCAACATAGTTAGGATGTCGTCATTTTGGCCACCAGTTTCGACCTTATGCTTTGATCACCTAGTTATACACGCTCTTAAATCCCCATGGTTAGTTACGAGCAAAATTCAGTATAAATTATAATTGAGAATCAGGGAACGGTTTCTCTATTCGTGTACCCGGAAGAAAATATTCACCCGTATTACTATTATTTTTATAATTATTAACATCGAGCCGTCTTACTAGCTACTGTAGACGCACTTTTGGGTCATCGTACTTATAGTTTAGCTAAATTGAGTCAGTTTACCCATCTACGATAAAACTGGTGAGAAAAAAACTTAACGTATGAACTTTAGGGAATCTGGGTCTTGACTGCAGAGAGTAAGTTATGAGTCTTGGGGTTGATTTACACGGTAGTTGTTCGCGCCTGGTCGTTGGCACCCGTCACCCCGTCACCCCCCTGTCTACCTCAGTATGCCAAGGAGGGTGTGTATAGGGGTGAGTTGTGGGTGTTGACGAGGGTGTAGGGGGTGAGTTGTGGGTGGTGGCGAGGGTGTAGGGGTGAGTTGTGGGTGTTGGCGAGGGTGTAGGGTTGAGTTGTGGGTGGTGGCGAGGGTGTAGGGGTGAGTTGTGGGTGTTGGCGAGGGTGTAGGGGTGAGTTGTGGGTGTTGGCGAAGGTGTAGAGAAGAGTTAACTTATAATGACGCAAAATGATATCACTATTATTTTACGTTTGTCTGAATACGCGACTGTGTAGGTGTGTAGGTAGAATTTCCAGTTGTGACAGTTAACGCAGAAGTAATGCTCTTTGCACTGGAGTCAAGGAAAGATATGATGCTCTAAAACTTGGGTTAAATGTAAAATACAGTAGGTTAAATTTTAAAGTCTGAATGCGTGTTTAACCGTGAGCTTTGGTACTCATGTAGAAACAACCTTGGAGACTTTGGTACTTATGGTGAGATAAATGGTACGTTTCGGAGCTTGTGCTAACGTAAAGTGCAGTTATCACAGTGTGTATGTTTGTTTAACTGTCGGGGTTAAGTTGGGAGTTTGATACAGCACAGAGATACAAGGGTTTGGCGTTTGTGTAGGTACAGATGATGTGCATTATTCCTCTTACAAATGTAGAATGCGTGTACGTGTGTGAATGTCGAGTTGATTTTTTCTTTTTTGCTTTTGTTTTATTGAGGAGGAGACGAGTTGTTATTGAAGACTTACAGGAATAGGATGTATTTGTATATCGTTTGAGTATAAAGTATTTTGTATTGTATATCTGCCATAGTGTAAATAACAACTTTCAGCCCCCTTTTAACTGAACATTTTCAACTTTACGAGAAACACATTTGTCTCTCTGTCTGATTTCATTGGTTGACGAATGGCCTATAACGCTCGCTATTGGTTGGTTTTATAGAGTACTCAGTCTTAACGTTGGTCCACTCTCACTTGGGATTGGTTGATGGCATATTCACTCTCGGTGTCAGCGTTGATTGATTGATGGTGTATCCCCACTCGCCACTGACAGGTTCATAATGCAGGCGGTCATGCTGTTGGCTGGCTGATGATGCGTTTCCTCTCACTGTTGATTGGTGTGTGTGTCATAGTGTTTACTTTGTGTGTGTTTGTGTTTATGCTTGTTTGGTGTATGTATGTTTGTGTGTTTTATATGTATGTCTGTGTGTCTGTGTGTGTGCAGGTGTGGGTTATGTATGTATTTGGAAAGAGCATTTGTATACATCCACAGGTGTAAGTGGTAAACAGGATGGTGGATGAGTGAGTGTGACCACGTGTGTGACACCTGGTAACACCTTAATTATTGACCCACTACCACCACCCCTCCCACTACCCATTCTCCCACCACTACCACCCTTCCCGTAACAACATTCCTTCCCATCTCATCACTATCACCTCTCCCATCACCACCACCAATCAAAACAACATTCTTTCCCATTTTCCCACCACACACCACCATCACCATCCCTCCCCTGCCCCTTCCCTAACAATCCACCCCCTTCCCTTAAAACCTCCCTCGCTCCTTTCACCCTCCCTCTACAACTTTTCTCCCTCTCTCCTCCCCTCCATCATTCCCCCTCCCTCCCTCCTTGAACCCTTCCCTTATAACTCCTTCCCTCCCCGTACACCCCTCATAGGTCCCAGGTGACGCCAACAGGTAAGGCCAATCACCACTCATTAACCTGGCCTTTACCTCAGGTATTGACCAGCACTGGAAACAAAATGGTGGGTATTCGGAGAGAAGATTCTACCATTAGTTGTAGGAAGGAAGGAAGGAAGGAAGGAAGGCAGGCAGGCAGGCAGGCAGGCAGGCAGGAAGGAAGGAAGGAAGGAAGGAAAGTCCAGTGTTATATAAAAGAATACAAAAGGGTAATACATTATATAGGGCACAGGGGTATACACTTAAATACACATTAAAAATGATTCAAGTGGGGGAGTATACATCAACAAGGGTTTAAGAGGACAAGTATACATCAGAGGGGTTATACATCAGAGGGGTATACATAACAAGGGGGACTTAAAGGGGGCGGCCTGATCCTTTTGACGGGCTGCCCTCGACGAGTGAGTGATGACGTCCAGATTACAAGGCCAACTGGACAGGTAACTATTACCTGTTATAAATGACTACTTGGGTAATAATGAGAAGATCAGCAGGAGTAACGTAACAGGGGAAGTAGCTACAGTAATTGCATTTGTAGTTGTAGTAGTAGTTGTAGTAGTGGCTGTACTTGTAGTTACTGTACATTCTCATTACTCACAAGATACCTGACCATTTGTAGCACGAGAGAAACAACCTGTAATTTGGACAGTATGTGAAAGTGACTACTAACGGAGGAGCAAATTCAATGCTTCAAAATTTTACGCTGTCCTTCTTAAACTAATTGTTATCCTAATGTACAGTATTCAGCTTCATCTACCAGGGTTCTTAAGTACCCTTCACAATTCTCGCTTTCTTATCCAGACATTAACAATAAATATTCTACTCTAGATTGTAAGATTAAATTAAGTAACCTTAATCTAAATAACTTTGCTTGTTGGCTGTCTACCTAAAAGCTTTTCCTTGAATTTTTATTTCCGGGTCACTATTGTAATGGTATATTGTTGGTGTCATTTAACGATTTTGATTGGCTGGGACGCATCTGTTAGGTGTTATGATAACCAATAATGATAGGCGATAAAATATCCTGGAAATATAGATTATAAACGCTACCTGTCTTGTTAGATAAACATTAAATCATGTTATTACTCAGTGCCTACACACGTAAGGTCTCAAGATGTCTTTATTTTTTTTCTAAGGATATTGTCTGCATTGTATATAGCACGTTTGAGATTTGCTTAAAATTCGAACACGCGATATATTCCCGAACGTCCCTAAATTTCCTAGTTGAAATAATAGCATCACATATCTTTTTTTTGGGGGGAGGGTGTTCATTCCATCCGAGGTCTTGAGAGGCATTAATATCTCTTGTCAAGTTACATAAAGATACATCCACTCCATAAATTATTGCGCTCACACAAAGGCTTGACCACGGGGGTAGGATGAGGGGGAGGGGACGGTGGGTCAGTCGCTACGGTCCGCGCTGCTTCGAAACATCTCAGGAACTACTGTAGTTTGTGGATGTGTATAAGTCAGCTGTATTTTTCTCAGTACGTGAAAGAAAGTAAAGAAATATAAATACATAAACAGCAGAAATACGCACAAGAAACAGCATAAATACGCACAACAAACAGGAAAAATACGCACAATAAACACGGTTATTTTTCTAAGCGTCCGACATGAATGCAACTGGTGAAAGGTCAGGATGTGTATTTCTCGGGTCGTATACACAACTGGGGGCGCCCGGTGTGTGTGTGTGTGTATGTGGGAGGTGTAGGGACGGTGTGTGTGTGTGTGGGACGGTGTGTGTGTGTGTGTGTGTGTTTGTGTGTGTGGATGTGGGAGGTGTAGGGACGGTGTGTGTGTGTGTGGGAGGGGGGTTTGTGGGACGGTGTGTGTGTGCGCGCGCGTCATACAACCTTAGCTTCAGGCGCACAAGTCAACAAAACTGTGGCAGTTACTTGTCAGCCTGAGTATTATCACAGCTTTTGATGGAGTCCATTTTCTGTGGTGGTTTATTTCTCCCGGTGTCTGATTCTATCCTCAGTGATTCATAATTCAGATTAAAAGCACACACACACACACACACACACACACACACACACACACACACACACACACACACACACACACACACACACATTAATTTATAACAAAAACGTAAGTGAAAAAAAGTTGAAACACTATTGTTCGTGTTCATTACATACCACTACCACCAACTACCAAACTACCACCATCTACCAAACTACCACCAACTACCAAACTACCACCATCTACCAAACTACCACCATCTACCAAACTACCACCAACTACCAAACTACCACCCCCATCACACCACCCGGAAGTACGAAGACCCTGTAAAAGGTTAACGGATATTTCAGTATAAGCGTGAGGGGTCAATAAGCAATTACACTCAGGGTTAATGATAGAGGTCAAGACAATGAATCACTAATTTACCCTCGAAATGGATTGAATTAGTGGCCAAGGGTGTGTGTGGGGGAGGGGAGGAGGAACAGTGTGGAGGAAGGAAGGGTGGGATTAAAGGGGAGGGGGGAGGGTATGAGAGATGTAAGGGGAAGGAGGGAGGGGTACTGGAAGGAGGAATGGAAGTAAGAAGGAAAATGGGAGGAAGAGAGGGTAGAAGGAAGAGAAGGGAGGGAGAGAGGAAGGAAGAGTGGGGGAAGGGAGAGAGAGGGGAGAGGGGAGAAGAAAGAGAGGGGAAAGGAAGAGTGGGAAGAAGACAGGGAGGGAGGGAGGGCAGATGTGTTAAACGTGGGAAATGTCGAGTGTTATCAGTTAACAGGAACTCTTTAAGAGCGTGTCATTATCTCTCTCTCTCTCTCTCTCTTTCTCTCTCTCTACACACACACACACACCACCTCCACTCACTCTCGGTGGGCCAACAATTTACAATCATCGACAAACTTATACAAACTTTAGCTGCTGGAGTTACCATCTCTCCTACATCATAGTTATTGTCAGTCTCTCTCTCCTCCTCTTTTATTCTCCCCCTTTCCCAGCGCCTCACCACTTTGTTTCTTAGTCCTTCCTTCAGCTGTACCCATGTGTAACTTATGCACCTATAATGAGCGTCTCTCTCTCTCTCTCTCTCTCTCTCTCTGGCTATTCATCTCTGTTCATACTTATTTATGTATCTACTTATGAATATACCTATTTACATTTATTTATTTATTTATTTATTTATTTATTTATAGATGCATCTGCTTAATTATCATTTTTGTCTATTTACTTATTTGTCTTTTTCGTTTTACAAAATTATTCCTGTTCTTTTTTTATAAGAATAAAGTAGTTTTACACATATTTAATCCATTTACAAAAAAAATCGGTGCTTTTACAAAATCGTTTCTGATTGGTAGAAAGCTTTATGAAAACATCTGCGATTGGTAATATTTGTAGTCAGAACTTTTCTAATTCTTATAACACTTTATAAGTCCCTCTGTGATTAGTAGAACACTTTATAAACTTTTTATTGATTGGTAGAGCACTTTGTAAATCTTTCTGCGATTGGTAGAACACTTTATAAGCCCGTCTATGATTGGCAGAACATGTTATCAGACGGAAACGCATCTGAGTTTGGCAGATGTGGACGAGCGGATGCCGTTATTTTCTTCTTCATGTTACGTCGGCGAGGAGGTTGTGGTTTATGGCCTGTGTTAAAGTGATCCACTCAGCACTAACTTGTGGTGGTGAACACAGCTGGGAGAGGCTACGTCGGGCTGGCAATCACAGCTCCCGCCTCTACCATGCTTGCAAAACACGTCAGTTGATATAACAGATTGCTGCTACTCCCTTTGCCTCCACTTATTAATGATGCTTCATAAGTCTCACCGGCTATGAAGTCAGCATTATTATTAGTATTAGTATATTTAGTAGTAGTTGTAGTAGTAAATAATTAACTAAAGATGACTACGGTCTGGCCAGCTAATGTATATATATATAGAAACTGCACATTTTGTCAGGGTTTCCGTCCTCTGCATCGCTAAAAATAAAACCGTATTAAGGCAGCTCAGTTAAACGGGTGTAAAAATACCTCTGTATATGACGACCAGGAAATGAACAGTCCTCTACGGAAGCCCCTAGTGTGTTGTGACGCTAAATGAACCCGTGTTAGGGGAATAGACTCCAGGGTTAAGCCAGAGACTCCATTTCCCTTATCACATGAAGGTTTAATTGAGTTATTACCACCAAAGAAAGCGGACATAGATAATAAAAACCCCCAACTATAAGTATTTTGGATTTATCTTCGTTCTAATCTTCAGTTGTTGATGATAAGTCTATGTGATTTCCTAGACTATGTGATAGAATTAATGACCATAAGGGTTAATGTACAGTAGCTTCTATAGTAGGTAAACCTCATAAGACTTCAGAATAAGACTTTGTTAAGCTAATCGAAGAGTGGTCTATGTAGTAAGGTGGTCACTTAATAAGGTGGTCTATGTAGTGAGGTGGTCACTTAATAAGATGGTCTATGTAGTAAGGTGGTCACTTAATAAGGTGGTCTATGTAGTGAGGTGGTCACTTAATAAGGTGGTCTATGTAGTAAGGTGGTCACTTAATAAGATGGTCTATGTAGTAAGGTGGTCACTTAATAAGATGGTCTATGTAGTAAGGTGGTCACTTAATAAGGTGGTCTGTGTAGTAAGGTGGTCACTTAATAAGGTGGTCGATGGAGTACCAGAGACGTAATATTTTTGAGATTTAGAATGAAGGGAAAAAATTTCGGCTCGATCTTTGTAATAACAGGTGAAGGTCCATCTTTTTACAGTAATTAAACCCTCGTTAGGTATTCTGCTATCGCTCGTGTCTTGGGTTGTCCACAAGAAACTCACTGACTTCCTGTATAGTCCACACAGCCGCTGTCGGGACCTTTATCTCTTGGGGTTTTTTTTATGCTCAGTAAAACAGTTGCATATGTACTATTTTTTCTACATCAATTCTCAGTTTATTATTAAGGTCCGTTAACCGTTCTCCCAGCAGCTGTATCTGAGAGTGTAATGTTAAACTCCAAGTCGACATTTTACTGTGTTTGAAAAAATCTCGTATCTAATTTATTTTATTGTTTGTCACCGTTACATTTTCCTTTTTCTTTCATTAAACCTGAGTTCAAACAACTTTCTACAACCCCCAAACACTTTTTCCTTCATCAAGCTAAGCGCTCAGTCCAGGCGCTCTCACACTCTGTTTTTCCTCACTCAGGGTAAGATATGACAACATCAAGGACAATTCAGTCATTTGTCTTAAATTCTGCGCCTTTGTTACAAGACATCAGACAAGACAGGAAGTGTGTTAGACCAATTATGTTAATTCACGACACTACAGCCACCACTACATCCTCCATCCCTCTCCCGCCTCTGGTGCTGCTTATACATAGTTCAGAATTCTAAGTTGCTGTCCTGAATTAAGTTAGACATGTCTCTGTGTCTGGTTGGTGGAAGTCTTATGTTGATCTGGTTCTATATATTATATTTTTACATACTGGTGCAGTGAAAGGATGTGTATGTCGGCCTCCAAACTATCATTATTCCTCTCGTTAGCCCAAGAGACAATAGGTATTTCTTGATTATTTCGTCTCTGCTTGGTACAAGTTCTACATTGCTGAACTTTTTTATTATTTCCCTTCTTCGTTCTTCCCATCTTACGGATTTTTGGTCACCATTCACCGAAAACTTCTAGTCTTTGAATGTCGAACATTCACTTAGCCTTTAATCCGTAAAGTGAATTATTCACCTTCATGATTTTTGTCATTAGTGTACGAAACAAACTTATCTAGTATGTACTCCAGAGAGCTCATTGTCATGTGTACGTGTCATGGTTTGTCACAGAGCTGAGACAGATTAAAACAGTATCCTATACGGAGTGTTATGCCAGGGCTATAAGACTCCGTCGACGGAGTTCTAACTACAGAAAAATAAAATCCTTCCATGAAATATGAAGATTGTGTTAAGAGGCAGCAGTAGTGTTACATCTTCTAGCACAGTAGTGGTACTCAGGGACGAAACTTACATATCCTTATGATACGGGAAGCACAGTACAGTACGTGCACAGCAAGGCCTGGCTAGTGAGGACAACTTTACATGAGTGAATATTTTCAGCTCGAGAGATTTCTTGTAGTTCAGCGGTTGACAATCTTGATTGTATTTTGACTTACTACGGGAAGATAAAGGAGAGGCGGTGGTGGGGGGGGGGGTAAAAAACAGAAAAGGTTTCTTTCACAAACTCAGTTTGTCCACCAATTTGTCTTCTTAAACTGTTGCTAAATTGTTCCGCTTCGTGTAACTGAAAGTTTTCGTTAGCGCCGGACTGGGAGTAAAGTTTACCCAAATGAAAACACAAAATATTAACAATAAAATTAATAATCTTTACTGCGTGCTTCAGGGAATTTATTCATAGTCTCATTAGCCTATTTTTAGCGCTGGAGCAAGAATTTTCTCGCCCCTCCCTAGTGCCCTACTGTGAGGGAATATTTTTATTTATAGCAATGACAAAAGTTATTATCTATAATCTGATGAATGGGAAGCCAGGTGATGAAACGTCTCTTAACAACTGTTAGATTTATTTTACGCTACCAAATTTGAATGCAAGTAATATGTCTGACAAGAATGTTAGAAAATAATGACTTATCCATAAATGTATGAGTAAAATTCAACAGAAATTAAACTATGTTTTTAGTGCAAACATTTGGAGAGATTGTTAAAACCATAAAGTTTGTTGATTAATCTGGGTGGTCGGACCATTACTGAACGGCGCTTGACTGAGCTACTATGGCGGCGTGAACCCAAAACATGTAACACAAATATGATCGTGCAATTATCGGTTCAGGAAATGGCTGTTGGATATTTCAACGATAGGTATGTTTGTAACTAACATCGTGACTATTCAACCTTATCCTGTACTTTGTATTTCTTCACATCTGTTTCTCTCGTCCAGGTTTACATATTTTATCTGTTTTTCTCACACTGTCCTGTCTAGCCCCCTATAATCCAAGTCCGTTGTACTCTCTCCTTTCAGAACTAACACCTGTCCAGATTTTCCCATCACGACTAAAACTGGTCTAGCCCCACTACCCCAAAACTAAAACTGGCCTAGTCCCACTACCCCAAAACTAAAACTGGCCTAGTCCCACTACCCCAAAACTAAAGCTGGCCTAGTCCCACTACCCCAAAACTAAAGCTGGTCTAGCCCCACTACCCCAAAACTAAAGCTGGCCTAGTCCCACTACCCCAGAACTAAGGCTGATCTAACTCTATCGCCACAGAACCACTCCCTCATTACTGTCCCTCGACCTTCCCCTGTGTGCACCACCTGGCCACCAACCGCCAGCCAGCTGTAATGACGGCCACCAGACGCACATATCCGGCCAGCTGGTGAGGCAAATGATGCTCACCACACGCGAAGCACAACACCGAGGTCTCACTCGATGATGATGACGACCTCCTACACTTACCACCTTATCACTCTTCTGCCTCCGCTACTCCTTCCTCTTACCTCTTTTTATCTTATTTTGCTTAATCTTTCTTTTTCGTGTTGTAGGTGTTGTAGTTGCTGAGAGTTATTTGGTAACGAGTTTAGTGCATATTTTTCTCACAAAGGAAGGCAGGTATAGAAACAGGTAGATAGGTACAGGTAGATAGGTACAGGTAGGTAGGTTGGTAGGTAGCAATTAGATATTCTTGGACACTATGCCTTGTGTAGTTACTAATTAATTCGTACACTATCGGGTCAGTTTCTCTATAATGGTGACGGAGTAACTCACCAGCCGCTGAATGCTAAAAGGATAATTATATACGTATAAGCACATAAACAAACGCCTCCAGTAATGTTTACCCACAGACGTCTATAATTCACTGAGCTACGCATAAGAGAGCATCTACCCCTTATTACCGACATCAACACTTATTAAACTCCATGTGTATCCATAAATCATTTTAGAAATTTAGAAAATCCGATATGGGTATTTTTTCAGAGTTTTATATAAATAATACTCACCGTCAGTGCATGTGCAGCATATACCGTTGAGGTCGTTGATTCTTGTATCGGTTGTTATATGTTTACCTGTGTGTGTGTGTGTGTGTTAGCAGGTGAGCACAACGCCAGGAAATGCTTATGATAAATATTTTTACGTTTGTTTATCTTGAGTGTAATTTCTACAAGGGCATATACGTGCAAGATAAGTCAGTTTATGTATAACACGAGGATTTGATAGGAGGAAAATTATTTGTATTTTATTCTTGGATAATAACAAAGACTAACATCACCTGACATAGGAAATCGTTGATGGAATTCCATGGTTTAGGTGAAGGAAGCTATTTGTTTATCAGAATTTTCCTCTATTTCAGAAATAACTTGGTATTTTCAGCAAAATTGTACATGTTTGTCTACGAAATTGGTGTGCTTTAGGAAAGAATTCACCTCTGAGTCCCACACTTTTTTTTTAATTTTAGTGAAGTGTATTTCCACATGAGTTCCATTCGCTGGTGTCATAAATATTCACTTTATTTCCAGAATAATGCAAAACAGACTATGATGAATATATTACCCTTATTATTATACTTAGAGTTTCTAAAGTATCATCTAACATTAATTTAAACTTTCACATGAATTGGAAAGTAAATGACCTTGTGTTTATGGTTCACATCACAGCACAAGGATGATCACGTGAACCTTCCCGGACACGCCCTCAAGCTCCTGCAAAAACAACCTTTTCATCCTTGATTACAATTGCCACTTGCACCTAAGAGTATAATATTACAACGTAGAAAGCTGAAGCAAAACGGAGGTAATGGTCAATTGTCCAGTTGTTTAACGCAGGGAAAATCAACATTCACCCTGACACAAAATGTTAACTACGTACTTAAAGAAACAAACAGATCTGAAGAAAAAAAATACCCCGTAATTGACCTGTTGTGAAAATCGACTCAACTACTAAGAACAAAATCGTCTGATACACTTCATTGATTCGACAGGTTTTTTTTCCAATGTCAAAAAAAAATAAATAAAAATAATCGAAATCCCCCGTGAAGCATAAAATTTGAGACCTTTTCTAGATCTAAAAGAATAAAAACCAAAAAGTTGATCTCCATTTTAAACACTAAAAAAAAAAAAACCTAAATAGTTAAATCGCTCAGAATAAATTAAGAACATATCTGAGACACACACATCATCTCCGTACTATCTCTCTAACCTGACCTGACCTGACCTGACCTAACCTAACCTAACCCGTTTCATTGGGTTAGGTTAATAGGTTGATAAGGTTGGTATTGACCGGTTCATATCATGTGCTTTATTGGTGATGATTTTAGCACAGATGATTCGTAAATGCCTTATGTCAACAATACTCACGTCTTTCTCTGTCTGTCTGTCTGTCTGTCTGTCTGTCTGTCTCTACCCTGTTTCCTGCATACCGGAAGTCCTATATCCGGTAAGGAACTTTACAGCTTGATAATGGCGATACTTTTTCGCATTCTTGTAGTTTTCTGTAATAATCCGACGGATGGCTCGACTCAGCAGCCCGGACGATGACCTACGGCTATTCTGGCGGAGGTGGGGGAGATACTGGTGGAGGTGGGGGAGATACTGGTGAAGGTGGGGGAGATACTGGTGAAGGTGGGGGAGATATACTGGTGAAGGTGGGGGGAGATACTGGTGAAGGTGGGGGAGATATGGTGAAGGTGGGGAGATACTGGTGAAGGTGGGGAGATATACTGGTGAAGGTGGGGAGTGAAGGTGGGGGAGAGCTGGTGAAGGTGGGGGAGATACTGGTGAAGGTGAAGGTGGGGAGATACTGGTGAAGGTGGGGAGGTGAAGGTGGGGGATACTGGTGAAGGTGGGGAGATACTGGTGAGGTGGGGAGATACTGGTGAAGGTGGGGGAGATAAGGTGGGGAGATACTGGGTGGAGAAGGTGGGGGAGATACTGGTGAAGGTGGGGAGAGAAGGTGGGGAGATACTGGTGAAGGTGGGGAGATACTGGTGAAGGGGGAGATACTGGTGAAGGTGGGGAGATACTGGTGAAGGTGGGGGAGATACTGGTGAAGGTGGGGAGATATACTGGTGAAGGTGGGGAGATACTGGTGAAGGTGGGGGAGATACTGGTGAAGGTGGGGAGATAGAAGGTGGGGAGATGCACTGGTGAAGTGGGGAGAGTGTGAAGGTGGGGGAGATACTGGTGAAGGTGGGGAGATACTGGTGAAGGTGGAGATACTGGTGAAGGGGGGAGATACTGGTGAAGGTGGGGGAACTGAAGGTGGGGGAGATACTGGTGAAGGTGGGGAGATACTGGTGAAGGTGGGGGAGGGTGAAGGTGGGGGAGATACTGGTGGGGAGATACTGAGTGAAGGTGGGGAGATACTGGTGAAGGTGAAGGGTGGGGAGATACTGGTGAAGGTGGGGGAGAGGGGGGAGATACTGGTGAAGGTGGGGAGATATGGTGGGGGGAGATACTGGTGAAGGTGGGGAGGGGAGGGGAGATACTGGTGGGGAGATAGGTGGAGGTGAAGGTGGGGAGATACTGGTGAAGGTGGGGAGAGATACTGGAGGTGGGGAGATACTGGTGGTGGGGGAGATACTGGTGAGGTGAAGGTGGGAAGAGATACTGGTGAATGATACTGGTGAAGGTGGGGAGATACTGGTGAAGGTGGGAGAGAGAGGAGATACTGGTGAAGGTGGGGAGATACTGGTGAAGGTGGGGAGATAGAGGTGATACTGGTGGGGAGATAGGTGGGAGATACTGGTGAAGGTGGGGAGAGATACTGGTGAAGGTGGGGGGCTGGTGAAGGTGGAGGTGGTGGTGGGGGAGATACTGTGGTGGTGGGGGAGATACTGGTGATACTGGTGAAGGTGGAGAGATACTGGTGGGGGAGATAAGGTGGGGAGAGATACTGGTGAAGGTGAAGGTGAGAGGTGGGGAGATACTGGTGAAGGTGGGGGGAGAGATACTGGTGAAGGTGGGGAGATACTGGTGAAGGTGGGGGAGAGTGGGGAGATAGAGGTGGGGGAGATAGAGGTGGGGGAGATACTGGTGAAGGTGGGGAGAGATACTGGTGAAGGTGGGGGAGATACTGGTGAAGGTGGGGGAGATACTGGTGGAGGTGGGGGAAAAATATGATGTGTAGAGGAGGCGTGGATCTGTGTGGAGGAAGCATGGATTAATGTAGAGGAAGAAAGTCGTATCTTGAGTAGTCTAGATATGTATGACCTCTGGTGGTGTATATAGAGGTAAGAAAGTGTATAATATATAAGGTAATGTATACAATATATTACAGGGTATAGTGAGGACAGTGTACCCTCCTACACTATACGTTGTGGTGGTTGTGGTGAGGACAGTTTACCCTGCACTACAGTGTAAGTTGTGGTAAAGAGGACACTGCACCCGCCTAAGCTCTCCCTGGCAAGTCATCTGTCCCTAATGACACAACACTGAGAGGAGTGACTCAGTTTTACTCCCCACGGTCTTCCTCCATTATTTCCTCCGCTTCCCTCCACCACCTTCCTCCACCACTTTCTCCATTATTTCATCCACCTCCCTCCACCACCTTCCTCCACCTCCCTCCACCACTTTCTCCACCTCCCTCCACCACCTTCCTCCACCTCCTCCACCACCTTCCACCCTTCCTCCACCACTTTCTCCATCACTTCCTCCACCTCCCTCCACCACCTTCCGCCACCACTTTCTCCATCACTTACTCCACCCCTCCAACAGTAAACTCTCCGTCTCTCCCAAGATTCTTTTACGTCTCTTCATAATCCTCACTTGAACCAGTGGTGGGATGGATGAACCAGTGGTGGGATGGATCAACCAGTAGTGGGATGGATCAACCAGTGGTGGGGTGGATCAACCAGTGGTGGGATGGATCAACCAGTGGTGGGATGGATCAACCAGTGGTGGGATGGATCAACCAGTGGTGGGATGATCAACCAGTGGTGGTGGATCATCCAGTGGTGGGGTGGATCAACCAGTGGTGGGGTGGTGGATCAACCAGTAGGTGGATCAACCAGTGGTGGGGTGGATCAACCAGTGGTGGGGGTGGATCAACCAGTGGTGGGATGGATCAACCAGTGGTGGATGGATCAACCAGTGGTGGAATGGATCAACCAGTGGTGGGTGATCAACCAGTGGTGGGGTGACTAACCAGCAGGGATGGATCAACCAGTGGTGGGATGGATCAACCAGTGGTGGATGGATCAACCAGGGATGGATCAACCAGTGGTGGGATGGATCAACCAGTGGGGGTGGATCAAACAGTGGTGGGGTGATCAACCAGTGGTGGGGTGGATCAACCAGTGGTGGGGGGTGGATCAACCAGTGGTGGGGGTGGATCAACCAGTGGTGGGATGGATCAACCAGTGGTGGATGGATCAACCAGTGGTGGGGTGGATCAACCAGTGGTGGGTGGATCAACCAGTGGTGGGGTGGATCAACCAGTGGTGGATGGATCAACCAGTGGTGGGATGGATCAACCAGTGGTGGATGGATCAACCAGTGGTGGGTGGATCAACCAGTGGTGGGTGGATCAACCAGTGGTGGGGGTGGATCAACCAGTGGTGGGATGGATCAACCAGTGGTGGGATGGATCAACCAGTGGTGGGATGGATCAACCAGTGGTGGGATGGATCAACCAGTGGTGGGGTGGATCAACTAGTGGTGGGTGGATCAACCAGTGGTGGTGGATCAACCATGGTGGATGGATCAACCAGTGGTGGGATGGATCAACCAGGTGGGGTGGATCAACCAGTGGTGGGTGGATCAACCAGTGGTGGGTGGATCAAATCCAGTGGTGATGGATCAACCAGTGGTGGGATGGATCAACCAGTGGTGGGTGGATCAACCAGTGGTGGGATGGACTAACCAGCAGTGGGATGATCAATCAGTGGTGGGGTGGATCAACCAGTGGTGGGTGGATCAATCAGTGGTGGGATGGATCAATCAGTGGTGGGGTGATCAACCAGTGGTGGGTGGATCAACCAGTGGTGGGATGATCAACAGTGGTGGGTGGATCAAACCAGTGGTGGGATGGATCAATCAGTGGTGGGGTGGATCAACCAGGTGGTGGGGTGGACTGGATCAACCAGTGGTGGGATGGATCAACCAGTGGTGGGATGGATCAACCAGTGGTGGGATGGATCAATCAGTGGTGGGGTGGATCACTGGTAGGGTGGCCTTGGAGTTAGAGGAAGTGGATCATCAGACACTCAACCAACCTGTTTTTACGGGCATTTGTATCTTCCCCCTGAAGCCGTCGAGGCGGTGACTCCACTATTTTTACCTTGATGGGGGTCCAGGTGGTGGCTTAATTTACTGCCAACACCTTGTTAATTTTACGCTTAAATGTGTTGGTAGAGAGAGAGAGAGAGAGAGAGAGAGAGAGAGAGAGAGAGAGAGAGAGAGAGAGAGAGAGAGAGAGAGAGAGAGAGAGAGAGAGAGAGAGAGAGAGAGAGAGATTTTAATTAATTATTTTTCTTGCTTGATTTATTTTGTTTACTTTAAATTCTCACCATTTTAATAATTCTGGGGATGTTGAGGTGGGTGTGTGTGGATGGGGTGTGTGGGTGGGGTGGGTGGGACAGAGTAGCGTGCTGTCTACGTCAAAAAAACAACCTCCTCTATTTTCTCTATAAAAAATAGGGATTAAATGTGGGTTTTTTTTATGTCTCGGTAAAAACTAGTCAGTCTTTATGAAGGTTCGGGAGACGCTCTGTCATGTACGGTATGTAAGTTTCTCCTCCTCCTCCTCCTCCTGGTTCCTCCTCACCTCTCGCCCTTCCTCACTTCCTCTCTGCCCTCTTTCCTCACTTCCCACTTTGCCTCCTTACCCCTCTTCCTCTCTTACCTCCTGCCTCCCTCACTCCTCCTTTCTTGCCTCCCCCACTCCTCCTTCCTTGCCTCCTCCCTCTCTCCACCTCCTACCTTGCCTCCACCTCTCCTCGTCCTCCTCCCTTACCTCCCCCTCTCCTCGTCCTCCTTACCTCTCTCCTCGTCCCTCCCTCCCCCCTCTCCTCGTCCTCCTCCACTTACCTACCCCTCTCCCGTCCTCCTCCCTTACCTACCCCTCCTCGTCCTCCCTTACCCTACCTCCCCTCGTCCTCCTCCCTACCCTCTCCTTACCCCCTCTCCACCCACCTACCTTGTCCCCTCCCACCTCCTCCCTTAGCCTCCCTCCACCTCCTCCTTATCCCCCTCTCCTCCTCCTCCCTTATCCCCCCTCTCCTCCTCCCTTACCTGCCCCATCCTCCTCCCTCACTCCTGACCCCTCCTATGTTTTTGCCTCTGGTGATAATGATCTTTAACACACGTTTATAAATCTAATGCTCTCTCACTTCTTCAGTAACATCTTATACTTACATCATAATCGCTTCTGTCTTTTTTTGTATCTCTTCCTTTTTTCTGATTTATCTTTACTGTCTCTCATTTTCTCACATTCATATTAGCGGTTTGTTTTTATATATTAATCTCTACCTTTTTTGTGTTTTCTTTGTTTATTTGTAATTGGATTCTCACTTATGGTAGATAATGTTATTTTTTTTATTTGTTGTTGTCGGGGTAACAACACGTTTCGACACGATCCTTATACAATCCTTCTTGTTTTGAATTCATTAGAAAAAAACAATATATAGTTTAGGAAACATTTTCTTACTATGAAGATTTTTTTTTAGAAATATCGAGGAAATTCTAAACTTCCATCGACTTTTTTCTCGAAATTTAAAAATATCACCGTCGATTTTACACGTATTTTAAAACATCACCACCAATACCATCTCCCATACAGCGAGATGTAGCCCCCCCCCCCCCTGGTGTTTCATATCCAACCAGCGCACCTCACTTTAAGCACCCACTGAGACCTGAATGTACTCCTTTAGATAAGACAGGTACTTTAATCTGACTCATACCCATTGCCGTGCAAATGAGACGGAACAGGTGTGCAAAACTCGTCATAAAAAATCAATTAATTAACCTCATGTCTTCCTTACCTTGACTCACCTTCACTAATTTTTACCTGAATGAATCGCGATATGTTTTTTTATTTATTTAAGATGACGTCAAGAGTTAACAGTGATGGTTGGTGATTTTATTTATTTATTTATTTATTAATTTTTAGGGGGGGGGGGGAGGGCACAGATTAAAGTAAATATGAACTCAAATCTATCCTACATTACCACAGGTCTCTCCACGACAGATATATATATATACCATTTAGTACTAATCAATACCTAAGAGAAATTTACCTGGGTCTTCAATTAATTAACAACACTCAAGGTACCATATCCCCTGGCGTCATATATGGGTTTGGGACAGATGAGTCAGGTAAGAATTCCAAGAAGTAGTGGACGAATTTCTATGATACGAGAGTGAGTGAGTGAGTGAGTGAGTGAGTGATGTAATTTAATTTTAATAACATAGCACTTATCGAAAAGGCATCGTTAAGTCTGTATTTGGCCATATTAAGTAAAATACATAAACTGTTATTTTTGTATTAATTTTACATTCATATGTTGATTCACTCTATAGGAAAAATATCTTAAAAAAAAAAAATAATAATGAAGATTTATGATATACCTGAATAAATTATAGTGAGTTAGGAAGCTCAAATAACACCTTGTATCTCTGTCACTCTACCTGTGAATGTCTAAATTATTTAAATATCACCGCGTATTGCAAAGACACGGAGCAGCGGCGTATGATTAGATAAGGTGAGAGAGTTTCCTTAGTATCTCTCTGTTTCTCTAATTATTTCCACCGTTTCCTCCTCTTCTTCCTCCTCTCTTCCTCTCTTATCTCCTCACGTCTCTTATCACTTCTCTCCTATCTTTCTTCAGCCTTACTTCCTCATCTTCTCTCCATGGTTTTCTCCCCCTTCACCCTCCCCTTCCCTCTCCCCTCCCCTTCCCTCTCTCCTCCCCTCCCCTCCCCTCCCCTCCCTTCTCTGGTAAGGAAGGCAGGATAATTGGGCGAGGAGAATTAGGGGAGATTAACTCTGATTTAACATGTGTGTGTGTGTGTGTGTGTTATAGACGGAAGGTACTGAGCTCTGGGGAGTCCATCTCTCAGTTCTGTCTTCTCTGTGCCTGTCTACCAATGTGTCAGTTGGCCTTTCAATGCTCTTTGTTGGACCTGTGTGTATTCTTGTCTGTTTGTCTTTTTGTTTGTCTGTTTGTCTGTGTCTGTCTGTCTGTATGTCTTATCTGTCTGTCTGTTTTCCGGTCTCATTGCCTCTGCTGACCAAGCCTGAACTCCTTTACCATCTTCCTGTCACCCTCCTCCTCCCTCTCCCTCATCTCCCCTCCCTCCCTCAGCGCCACCACAACAATACATTGACAGAAGATCACACACCACCCTGCCTCACCACCGAGTCTCTAGGTTTGTCTCCTCCCTCCCCCTCCTCCCCCTCCCTCCTCCTCCCCCCCTCCCCTGCTTCCCCCTCCCAACCTTCCTTCCTCCCCCATCCCCATCTTCCCTCCTCCTCCTCCTCCTTCCTCCAGCACATCAGCATCCGGGAAGCAGTGACCAAGACAGGGAGGGGGGGTGGGGTGGGAGGAAGAAGGGAGGTGGAGGGAAGGAGAGGGGGGGAGGAGGAGGGAGGAGAGGGAACAACCAAGGAACGGCAACAAGGCAGAACATACATCCTGGCCTGAGGAACAATGCCCCTCCTCCTTCCTCTCTTTCTCTTCTTTTTTTTTTCCTCCCTCCTCCTCCCTCCCCTTCACCATTAATCTTTCCTCCCTCTTCCTTTCCTCATCCTCCCTTTTCCTTTTATTCTCTCGGTTACTAATCTCTCTCATTAACGAGCATTATTCAGGATACGCCCTCAAGCCTGGAGAAAATGTACCAGAATACTGAGTGGGTGGTAATGGGTCGTCTCCTTCAGGTGCAAGGTTAGGTTAGGCTAGGCTAGGTTTGGTTAGGTTTGGTTAGGTTAGGCTAGGTTTGGTTAGGTTTGGTTAGGTTAGGCTAGGTTTGGTTAGGTTAATGAATGTTACCAGAGACACTTGAAGTACCTAAGGCAAAATTAACGAAGCATTGTAAATCCTCGATATGTATTAAGTCAGCTGAAGATTGGCCTCTCAAGTTTATTTCACCTTAACATTACTGATGCTAACATAACAACAAATATGACCTAAGCTAACCTAACCTACCCTAACTCAACCTAATCTAACCTAACCTAAAATATAACCAAATCTAACACACACACACACACACACACACACACACACACACACACACACACTATGCCAATTTCTGTTATATAGATAATTATGCATTTTACCCCACTTGCTCCTGAAAAAAAAATAATGACAAAATAAAATATAATGACTCTAATAGGGAATGAAACTGACACAAAAATGCCACTGTATGGAAAATGAGTTACAGTATTACAGCATATTACACCCAGTAGCCTAAAACGTGTTATATATAATTTTTTTTACATGGAATACTGACCAGAAGTAGTAATTGCATTTCCGCGCGGTACACAAAACCCATTATCACTTTTTAATTGCAAACAAATAAGACTTTAATGTATTTTGGTATAATGCCACACGTTAATGGACCAGGTAACAGGTGAGCATATTAAACTACCTCTAATAACTTTAATAGTGATGCTATTAGTCATCAGTGGTGTTGTTGTTGGTGGGAGTCGTTGGTGTGTCACAAAGGGATGAGGAGTTATATTAAATACTTGATATAATTACTTCCTTTCAGGGGATATATAAGATCTATTTACTATATTTCACTTTTCCCAGTATGTAAGTATGTATGTATGTATGTATGTATGACATATGTATGTATATATGTATGTTTGGCGACCTGTGGTGTAATGGTCAGCATGCTCGCCTTGCAAGCGAACAGACCCGGGTTCGATACCCGGGTAGGGTGAAACTATGGGCAAGTTTCTTTCCGCCATTTGCCTCTGTCTACCCAGCAGTAATTGGGAACCTGGATGTTAATCGATTTGCGGATCGTGTTCCAGGGTAATGGTTTGCCAATGCAGTTGGCGAGTTGTCCGGTCTTCTCGGACTATTCCTTGACACTTGGTCATGCAACTCGTTAATTCAGGGTGTGGTTGTTGTGTTGGCTACAGCTTTTACACCTTAAACAAATTCACGTCTAGGTGGCCCTTGGGCCGGCTATCCTCGTTACACGAGGGGCAACCATTATATGTATGTGTGTATGCGTGCGTGATGCGGTATAGGCCAATATGATTATCTACCTAGTTCAGTTTACCCCAAGTAATGAAGACAATATGAAAGCAGTTAATTAAAAAAAATGAAAGTCTACAATAAAGTAATGTTGAAGTAATGCTAACAGTTAAAAGATAATTAAACTTTGTCTCTTATACAAACATTAATGACATTAGAGCAATTGTCTACACTTTACCGAGCACTAAGTTCAACCCAGCATTACCTTTCAGTAGTAACTGCATGATGAGATATTTCAGCTACGGTAATGTCTTAACAGCGTCTGGCTCTGTGGTGTTATAGGGATCACAGGTGTTGAAGTGACAGGTATGTATATAAAGTTACTAAGATGGTAAATATATCAAACTTTAGTGTAGATGTACAGTTGCTTTAAATAGTTCCACTACCCTGTGTGGTGACGTTAACGCAGACCTACAGTACTTAAGCACGTATTCATGAGTACAGTTTGTTATACATTATTGTTGTTGTATGAGAGTGTTCAGCCAAACTCTAGTTATATTGGCAACATTTTCTTTATGACAACATTAATAAAGGTTAATATACAGTAAAGATGTATAGGGTTAGGTTAATATGTCTTGGTTTAATACATATTTTTTATTGTATTCATGAGTACATTACATATGTGACTAACATTGACACGTTACAAAAAAATCAGAAAATGTTTAACAAAATAACTTTGAACGAACATAAAGGTTAATGCACCAGAATCAAGAATTACATTTACCGCGTCAATCTCATAACCCGGCAACACTTTTTAATTAAAAATTAATTGGATTTGTTTATATATTTGGGTACAATGACTGACAAATAGTGATGGATCGCAGTACAGTGTTACAGCAACCACAGTA
Organism: Homarus americanus; assembly: GCF_018991925.1. Lineage (NCBI taxonomy): Eukaryota > Metazoa > Arthropoda > Malacostraca > Decapoda > Nephropidae > Homarus > Homarus americanus. The sequence continues at coordinate 885,871 of NW_024755865.1, forward strand.
GTTTAAAAATAAATTACATAGAGATTGAATAAAATCGTAATTCGTAGAGTGTATCAGTATGTCACTTGGGTCAATGGTCATATGATTATGTTTACCTTATTCGACTAAAGACTGTAAGGTTGTAGTAATCTTCCTTTAGTGTCATATACAGGCAAGAGTTAATTCAGTTTGAGATGACTCGTGAATTATGTTATACTGAGAAACATTCACCGGTCCTGCTACCAAATGAATTGTTGTTTAGAGTTATCCTGCCTCGCCATGTTGCAGTAGCAGTTGGGGACATAAAGAGCTACTCCACACGATTCCTCTAATATTCACATAATAAAGTGAATTCTGTCGTTTATTTGATTCGGGGAGTTAGAGTTATTTCAATTCAGTTAGTCATTAAATTGCCAACTCATCAGGCGGTAATATGTGGCAATAACTTTATCCACATTGTAACTAGGGTACGAGATCCGGTCTCCTGGGTCGAGTAAGTTTCCCACAATAGACGATATTTCGTTCTCCAGATTTATTTGACTCTTTCGCCGCGTTCTCAGAATTTGAGTCAGAAAGAGAGTTCCGGATTTCAAGGATGAGCCTTTTGAAGAATGTTTACACCGGAGCATAGTTCTGATATTGTGAACTTCTGGGGCAGATTCATAAGGAATTCTTCTTAACACGTACCATGAGAAGCCTTTTAGGTTATCCTTTTATGAATTGAGGGAATTTTAATAAAGACGAAAGAAAGAAAACATGACACCGGGAAACCGTAAATGAAAGTTGTTCGTCACCGACAATATAGAGACTTTTGTAGTATAGATGGCGCTGTTGACTAGGTGACGGTGACGAAATTAATATCCTGAATATGTGACTAATGAGAAGGACACCACAGCTCCGGAGGTTGGCGTTCATTGACAGGACGCATTTCACTATTTTCTAATTCACTATTTAAATTATTAGTACTGCACGATTTACCTATGTATGGTGTTTGGGGTTTAATTAATATAATTCTGTATATAAATATTCGGTGTTTGGTATATTCTGACCATTGGTAGAATGAGAAAGATAATGTGATTTATATCTGCAAGTGTTAAAATCAGTACCATTAGTGTCGGGAAGTAAAGTTTAATACAGTGACATAGTAACACATGGTGTATTACTTCCTTAAGTGTCCAACATGTGGTGCAGAATGTAATTTTTGTTAGTGATTTCCGCGTATGTAGTCGATCGAATCTTTACCCAGTTGCTTCTCAAACTATATAACAAAAGCGTTACGGAAAGAAACTGCAATATATCTCACCCAGCAATGTTCATTACACGAGCCGCATATGTTACTGTTCCAATACGGTACACGAGTGTGGTGGGGGGCCGCTTTACATGTTGTCACGTTTTTGCTAACTGTGAATGCGTGTATATTTTTTTCCGACATTATATGATTTTGTAAGTTAGGTGATAAAAGACAATTAAAGTAAGATAAAAAAAACAGCAACACCACCACCACCACCACCTACGTTCTTTGTATATTATTATTTCTATTTCTGTGGATCACCTGAAGATTAGCCCTTCAGTTCATTTCGCCTTAGAGTAACCCCCCCTAATGCTAATCTAACTTAACATATCCTAACCTAATTTATTTTAACCTAATATATCTTTACCTAACCTAACTACTAGTGGTGTTAGGTTAGATTAGGGTTAGTGTGATTAATCTTCAGGTGAAACAAACAAACGACCTCTTATTGTATAGGCTTATGGAGTAACACCCTTCTACCTTCCTTACGTTTCTCTCCTCTCTCCTTCTCTCGTTCATTTTCCCTCCTCCTCCTCCTCTCTCTTCCCTGCCCTTCCTACCCTTTAATTTCCCGCTTTCCCTTCCCCCATCAACTCACCCTTTCCTCCTATTCTCACCCCCTCTACTTCCCTTGGCGTCTCTCCTTCACCTCACCCTCTCACCGCCTCCCACCTCCCTCATCCCACTTCCCCGCCTCACCGCCTCCTCCACCTTATCCCCAGCATCACCCCTCCTCTCTCTCCTCTCTCCCTCTCCCTCCCCATCTCACCCCTCCACTTCCCATGCCCCTCCTCCTCCCTCCACCACACGGTAGCCATGGCCGGAAAACACTTAGTGACAAGTTTAAGATCCCTGTTTATTAGTTTGTTGATTTTGTCTGTCTGTGTGTGTGTGTGTGTGTGTGTGTGTGTGTGTGCGTGTGCGTGTGCGTGTGTTCGGTTCTTTGTTCTGATGATGCATTTATAACTGTGTCCTCAGTTTGTTACGTTTGCTTCGTCTTTCATTATATTCCTTTGTGTTACCTTTAAGATTAACCACCCAAACGCTAACCTTACCTTTACCTTACCTTTACCTTACCTCACCTACCTTACCTTACCTTACCTTTTACCTTACCTTACCTTACCTTACCTATCTAACCTCACCCCTTACCTTACTCACCTCACCTCACCTTACCTTACCTTACCTTACCTTCAGGGTGTTTAATCATCAGGTGAAATAAACAGGGGTTCCTAACTATCTTCTGGCTAATTTTCTTGAATATTACCCATACATTCTTACCATTTATTCAGGTCAAAATATATATATGTATAAAAAAAAATCACACCCTATATGAAATCACTATCTCGTAATTACTTCACTATTTGATATACGACTCAGGTCACCAGTACATAACACCAAAATAATGTTAAACCTCTGAGTGGGAAGGATGTTTAGCAGACCATCAATAATAAGAAAGATTTACTGCTTCTTACGGTGTTGTTGTTCGCTATTGGGTGGTTTCTGGTGGCTGAGGGAGAGGAGAAGGATGAGGAAGGGGAAGGGGGGAGAGGAGTAGGAGGAGCAAGGGAAGGAGGAGGAGGAGATAGAGATAGTGAGAGAGACAGACAGAGAAACATAAAGGGTAGAGTAGTGACGTATTGAAAATTATAATACAGTTCTAACTTTCAACTCGAGTTAAATCTCCCCATAAATTTGTTCTTATTTTAATCTTTCCTCCTCCTCTCTCCTCTCTCTCTCTCTCTCTCTCTCTCTCTCTCCATCTTAACTTTTTCCAGGTAAATTAGTGATCTCATTATGAACATTCTCCCTGAAGTCTCTCCCAAATTTACTCCTCTCACTCACAACTGTACGCCATCAGTAATCACATTAAAGGCTTCGGAATCTCAAGACAACAAAAAAATTTCCTTTCTTCCCACAACGAGGTTTTTTATTTTTTATTTATTTAATTATTTTTTTTGTGGGTATTATTTTACTCTTGTTATTGTTTATCAAATCGTTTTAATTTTGCGGTTTGGTATTTATTATTCACTAAAAATCATCATACAAATTTACAATTGGTTTGGCATTTAAATAGACAATCCAAGAGGTGTATGGTGTATCGAGAAGGCATACAACAATAGTAACCAGTAAAGTGTTTCGACCAAGGATACCCGACAAAGCCATTAGATATATTGACGCGTATTAATTTTCATGCTCTATGACCTGCTCTTCCGTTCTCTCTTTCTCTTAGTTCTCCCTCCCATTTTCTTCTCTCCCTCCCACCTCTCACTCCCTTCCAGCTCTCACTCCCTATCACCACCTCTCACTCCCTCCCACCACCTCTCCCGGCCTCCACTCCAGTATTTTACGAGAGGAGTGGACGTTGAGGGAGGCCTTGTAGCTGTGGGTGTTCCCTCCATGGTTATGACTACCAGCTGAGACGCTCTGCCTAATGTTCTCCTGCCGTGCTTTGCCCTCTTGTGTGTTTGCTTATGTTTATATGTTTGGGGAGAATATATTACACACACACACAGACACACACACACACACACACAGACACAAACACACACAGACACACAATTTTAGCGATATTAACGATAATTTCTATATATTTTATCTCGTTTAATATAAGGTGGCCAAAATCTAGAAAAAATTTACTCACATTACCATCCTATATTCTCTCGTAACTACTGTATATATTTCTTATTAGTGCTTCAGTCTATATCAAGTATCCTTCGTCTTTACCCTTGTCGCTTCACACAAGCCGGTATCACCCGTCAACAACACGTTCATCACAAAAAAAAATATTCGACGTTTACGAAAAAATGCTGCTGCTGCTGCTTTGATACTGCTCTCTCATGTCTAATTCATCCTTCACTTCAACCCCCCTTCTATCTTCTTCTTAAACTTCTTTCCTTTCAATCACTCAATTCAATTTTACATTTTTTTTACAGGTTCACTCTCCATCCACTCAATATCTCCATGTCACCTAAATAGACCCTGATTAAGTCTTCTTTCCATCCTTCCACATTCTTCCCTATTTCTGTTATTTTTCGTATTCTCTGCTTCTTATTTATCACGCGTATTTCTTTCAAGTATCTTATTTCTGCTGAGTCTAATTTGCTTCTTCTTCTTGACCCCAGAGTCCATTTTTCCACATACCTGCATTACCTGTATATCGGTACGCCCTTTTGATCTATATATTAGGTTAAGGTGACGCTATTTAGGCTGAGTTCAGAGGTCAAGTAAACACCCCTTTACTCTCTCTACCCCTGTTCCCCACCTCTTCCCCCCCACAGGAGAAGTAGGATAACCACGCCCGCATTTCGCCCTCACCTCCTGGGAGATCAAGTATCATTCCTCCCACCTCACCTCTCCTTCAACCCCCCTCCCCGACCCCTCTCCAAACTGATCCCTCCCCTCCTAACATCTCCAAAAGTAGGTGAGTGAGAGGCACCGGTGAGCTACATCTGGTAAGGTTCTTGTTAACACTGGTCAGAGTCAGGTTCCTGCCCTCCTCTCCTGACCCTCCGACTGACACCACCCCCCGCCTCGAACCCCCGACAACCCTCCACTCCAACACCCACCGCGGATGTATTGAGTTCTTGCCTGTGTACTTACCTTCTCACACACCTCCACTACACCACCTCACGTGTACCCAGTGACCGTCTGTGTTCTTGTTTATCCTGGTGTAGAAATTCGTACGTGTCTGCTGCAGCATTCATACCTGCCTCACACTCCTGCTTACCTGAAGCTGCTTTATGAAACCACTTTAAATAATTATATATATATATATATATATATATATATATATATATATATATATATATATATATATATATATATATATATATATATTTGGAAGACGACAAATATGGAGTGTTGACACGGTGGGAGAGACATACACCAGACCTCACACCTCAGTGCTGAGCTGGTCCTGTAATGGTCACTGTAAGGTGTAGGATACCCACCAATAAAGGTTATGGCTGGGGTCTGGACACCCATGGACATGCGGTGTGTGGGGAGGGGTGATGTGGTACTACAGGCCGAGGGGTAGTTGGGAGTGACATGTGGTGTCAGCGTGGCCCTGGACGTGTTCCGACACCTGTACAACCAAACATTATTTTTCAAGTAATTTACCATATTGTTTCATCACTCTTTTATACTGAACTGTAATTGGGATTATTTTTTTTGCTTCTATTAATTCAGTAACGTCAATCCATGAAAATATATTTCGTCATCTGTCTAGCAGTGTTTGATAAAGATGTGTTGTGTATAAGGTAATTTATAGTTTTTTATTTATGCACAAATCATCACCACTGTCCACGTATGGAACTTTTTCATTAAATGGGTCAAAGTAATATAATTAATAACATTATTAATCATATATGTGAAATATTACAGTTTATCTGGTTTCATGTGTCACAATTTATCATAAAAACAGACTTTATGTTCAATTGGGCTAACCTAACCTAACCTAACTGTCCGCCCCTAACACCACACCACACTGTCTGCCCCTAACACCACACACACTGTCTGCCCCTAACACCACACCACACTGTCTGTCCCAACACCACACCACACTGTCCCCTAACACCACACACACTGCCCAACCACACCACACTGTCTCCCCAACACACACCACACTGTCTGTCCCACACCACACCACACTGTCTGCCCTAACACACACCACACTGTCTGCCCCCACCACCACACTGTCTGCCCCTAACACCACACCACACTGTCTGTCCCAACACCACACCACACTGTCTGTCCCAACACCACACCACACTGTCTGCCCCTAACACCACACCACACTGTCCCAACACCACACCACACTGTCTGCCCCAACACCACACCACACTGTCTGCCCCTAACACCACACCACACTGTCTGCCCCTAACACCACACCACACTGTCGCCCCTACACCACACCACACTGTCTGCCCCTAACACCACACCACACTGTCTCCCCTAACACCACACCACACTGTTCGCCCTAACACCACACCACACTGTCTGCCCCTAACACCACACCACACTGTCTGCCAACACTGCCACCATGCCCTGTTGATCTTTAGGTAGACCATGTTAAGATATACAGACACGGCTTACAGACTACTAGGAAGAGACCTCCCCTGCAAATCATACTCCTTCACAAACAACTAAAAGAGATTTCACAAACAAACATAAACTCTCACAAACAATCGTTAATAGTCCATTGGATAAGCCACACCCTACAAGTATTTTTACAAACATTATATGATCCGGCCACAGACACCCGGCCACAGACGCCCGGCCACAGACGCCCGGCCACAGACACCCGGCCACAGACACCTCGGCCACAGACACCCGGCCACAGACGCCCGACCACAGACGCCCGGCCACAGACACCCGGCCACACACCTGGCCAGACACCCCGGCCACAGACACCCGGCCACAGACACCGACCACAGACACCAAGGCTGGATCGTAACACCTCCAAACCTCCCTTCCAGTTAATAACGCCTGGAGACCAATAGGCTACCATACAGACTAGACCGTAGCCCTTGAGCAGACTGACTAGACACCCTCTCAGGCTAACATACTGTACAAGAAGCTACTGTAGCACTCACATCCAAATGGCATTGACTCTGCCTCTGGCTACCATTAGGCTAATGCTGAAGAAGAAAAGAGGGAGGAGGCCCGGCGGTGTTTGGAGGGAATGGAAGGAGGAGGTGGAGAGATGGATAGGGGGGGGAAGGAAGGGAGGATGAAGGAGGAGGCGGTGAGGAGGAGGTTAGAGTGAAAGTAAAACCTGAGAGGCGAAGGGAGAAGAAGGAATAAGAACCAAAAAGGCAGTGAGGATAGAAAGGAGAACGTTAACGGAGGGACGAAAACGAGAGAGAGAGAGAGAGAGAGTCGAATATTGGGGAGGTAGCAGCAACGACAAAGAACAATATCTCAGGGTGTAGCTACTAACATAAAGCTGTTCCAACAAAGGCACATACTCTTTCACTCTCTAGCATAAAGTGTGTTAAGGTGTGTGTGGAGGCGGGCGTTGGAGGGGTGTTAAGTGGACTGCCTTATATTGTTACTACAAGACAGACAGACAGACAGACAAACCACCTAAGTGTTACAGTCTTCGCTACCATTATGTTGTCATCACCACTACCATTACCATCACCCAACAGACCTTTCTACGAATAGTTCACTTCCAACACCCTATCTCACCACCATCTCCATTTCTCCACCACCAACACCATCATTTCTCCAGCACCACCACCAATACCCTCACTTTTCACCACCACCTCCACGACCACCACCAACATCAACACCACCAACACCATCATTTCTCCACCACCACCATTACTCTCTATAACCATCACATCATCTCTACCACATTCAATATCACCACCACAACCTCTACCACATCATCATTACCACCATTTATTCTCTATGTACAGTACGTCACACCTTCACTATCCTCACCATCATCACCAAAACATCTTTACCATCATCATCATCTCTATCACATCACCATTATCACCACCACCACATCTTCACCACTCCCTCGTCTCCACCACCAAGACCACCATCTCTATCACCAGCGCACCTCTTAACACATCCCACCTCTTAACACATCCCACCTCTTAACACATCCCATCTACAACCGACCGCTATTTAACATGGTCGACGTCTTCCCCTGACCTATACAAGTAAAAGACAGAATGTAAACCAGTATCAGGTGGCCCTCACTAAGACAAATTGGGTACCGTCTCAGCATTTCCCAGCCTGTGACATGTAAATTAATCACGTGACACCGGGACTACCAATTAGCAGCCTTAATGACAGTCTTATGACCGGCAATGATTCACTAAGTTTTTTTTACTTCTTTTCCGCACCATGGAATCGTTAATGGCCTAATTTACGTAACATATTACACTTAAATCCTTATACTTATGATTTTTTTTTTAGGTTTGTTGTTTTAAGTTTTGAAGCGCGAGTCACAAGTTTTACAGATGGTTTGATGGATGATACGTGTGTGTGTGTGTGTGTGGTGAAGATGTGAAATGCTTCTGTGAATTTTTCTTTTGTCTAGTTTTTCTGTTTTTTATTATTATTATTATTATTATTATTATTATTATATTTATATTATATTATTATTATTATTATTATTATTATTATTATTATTATTATTATTATTATTATAATAGTTATAGTTACGGGTTACGCAGCAGTAATTATTAACATTCGGTGCAGTTCCCTGGAGACGCTGTAATATGCTAATCCGGCATTATGGAAACAGCCACGCATCTAACTAACCCGGACATAATCTAGATGAATCACGGAAACTTAAATCGCTACTTTGTCAGACCAGATGTTAATTTATATCAAAACTTGAGGCTTTGCTCGGCCTGATGCAGTACCTAGGTAATATTTTCTCACGCATCTATAATAAATGAAGATGTTTTACTCTTATATGGCAAATTAATCGACTGTGATATTTGGGAAAGTTTGTGGCGTCATATAGGTTTTGTGGTGCAATAATAAACTTCTCTACACTGCCTCCCACCCAGTGAATGCAGACCTTTACAGGAATAGTTTGTTAATATAACTCCTCTCCTCATGGGCACCATTACTTTGGTTTCATTGGTTATTACGAGAAAAATTAACTTGCATTGTTGGAAATCACTTGCCCTTACGATCTTCATATTCTCCCAAACACTTGTGGTGTATTTACTGATGTAGGGTTTCCATTAATAATATTCCCCATACTCGATACCGCTGCTGAGATCAAGAGTTTCTGACATTCCCAACAACAAGAATGTCGGCACAAATACTTTCTTCATCATGCCCAGTCGACGAACTTTCCCATTGGTAAGGAACGCGCAGTCGTGTAGTCATTTCCGAGTGAGTGTCTGGAAAGCTGGAATAGTTTTGCACAAATTTGGTCCCAGAACCTGTACAAGTATTATTACGTTATTATACTTGATGGTCTTTTTACGCCTATGACTAATATCTCAGTTTGATTGAGAGGGAAAGAACTACACATTAAATACCATGTTAAACTTATACCAGGTTTATCATGTATGTATTCTAATCCAAGTATATAATCTGTGTATGCAATGTCATCAGGAGACTCGTTTACCTACATATTTTTATCGATATTTAACGTAAATTATGGTCATTAGTGAGTCATTTGGCTAATAATTTCCCTTATATTTCCACAAATAATTATATGAAATATTTTCTTGAAGTATTGGGATTTAGAAGAATATCTGAGAACCTGTTAACATTACCGTTCAGGACTGTGAGTGTTTATACAAATGTCCTTCCTTGTTTTATTTTATGTTTGTTCATCGGTGTTGTACAGGAATATGAGCCAATATGTAAAACAGTCTCTAGTGTCTTCTCCTACACACCTTCTTGATCAACCATTATTCTACCTGTAAATACGACACACTTAAGAAATAGGTCGTTTAAAAGTCCCATAATATTCATACTTATACTTTATAAAAATTTGTACAAGTGCCACGGCTGGTAGTTATATTTATCGGTGTGTAGGTCAATGTTTATGTTGTGTAATGGACCATAAAATACTCTGACATATGAATCAAATATATAAGCAGGACTTATTGGAAACAACTAAATCTGCAGGAGGAAAACTTCGATTATATAATGGTGTAACATAACATTCACATACTCTTTAATTTAAAAAAAAATATGTACAATATTTTTTTATTATTATTATACGTCAGATAAATGTTATGGTAATATAATAAGAGTTTTGACTTCACTAACAGCAATAGCTTTTGTTATATAATTCACTAAAACCAGATTTAAAATGACCCAAATCTAAGGGTTAAAAAGTAAAATAATACAAAATACTGAGAAAACATTGAAATATTTACTCAGTGTAATGATTGACTCTTAAAGGAAGTGTGAAGTCCCTCAAACTCTTACTATACAGGTTTAACACATGATAGAAACTGAATCTTACTCTCACTTCGTCCTTCGGCACTCAGAGGTTTGGTTAAATCTATCTTGGCTGTGGGACTAACACCTGTACAACTTTCACCGTAAATTGAGAACTTTCAAGAACAACCTGCAGCTGCCTAACTTAACTCCTACGAATTTACTATTTAATAATAACAGTTCAGAGTGAAGGTATAGTTTTTCGGGGGATATAGTACACACACACACACACACACACACACACACACACACACACACACATATATATTAAAAAGCTACGAATAAATAAAATTCCAGTTATATAAATATGACCTTTAAGACAATATTTTCACCTCCACTTTACAGCATCCTTCACCGAAATAAAAACTCTTTCCCCTGATGGCTGAGTTATTGATACAAGACCCAGGGATTGAAAAGTTGTATTCACTTCAACTGTTCAGAGTCGAAATGGGTTAGTTTGTTTTACGAGTCTGTGGGCGTATTATTATTATTATTATTATTATTATTATTATTATTATTATTATTATTATTATTATTATTATCTTCTTCTTTATTCATGATGCGTTTATGCGAGAAGAATATTCTACTGGTATATACTTTTCTAAATCAACATGGGAATATTTTTTTTTCAAGAGAATTAATACTTACTCGTCTCACTGTAAGATCCTCACTAAACTAACCTAACCATCATTTATCGGTCAAAGTTCTCCTATCTTTCTCTCTGCATTTTTTTCCTCACGATTAAAAAATGATTGGAGAATGAGCTAACTTTATCCTCACAGTTGCCAACAGCCAGACTCGGTCCAACCCAAGTTAAAAGTCTAATTTACATTTGAACTTCCACGAATTTCAGGAAGGAGCCAGAAATTCTATTCAGCGTTTAAATCGACGTAAAAAAAAAATTCTTTGTCCTCTCATGTGACTACAAAGTAAAGATTTAGTCTGATAAAACCAAATCTTTCTTACGTATCCATCACATTAGTAGTTGAAGATTGCATTTATTACTTATTATCAACACTAACCTGACCCAGGGTGTAATTAGGGACTTTTTGAGCTAGGAGGATAAATTTTGGACCTGATTTGGCAAAGACATTTTATTCTTAAATTTTTGACTCGCATTTTGTCCGTGGCGTGATGAAGGGGGGAAGTGCGGTACGCTCAACATACCATTGCTTTTTATCATTTTGTTCCAGTGAAATTTATTGAAAGACTGAATAAAAATACTTCGATATTACGGACTGATTGAGTGTCATCTTTGAGGGAGATTGGGAAGAGAGAGTCTGAAAATGAGGTCATGGCTCGACTCATCCAGGAGCCACATATCTCATTATTGAGGTAAAGGTTCGATCTTCCTCCCAAGTGTTCTACGTTACCTGAGAGAGAGAGAGAGAGAGAGAGAGAGAGAGAGAGGAGGGGTGTGGCGTGTATGTGTATGGGACATAACAGCCTTACAGAAACCCTAAAAGGAAAATAAATAAATAAATAAATAAAATTCTAGGTTCTATATGTTATTGTTTTTGCCATCTTTTGAAATAACCAGAAAAAATGGAGGATTCTGATGGTAACTGAAATTTGACGAGTTAATCTCAAATTGTTTTTCATTATTTCATTCTCATAATTATACTATTCCTTAAGTACATTTCGAGGGGGAATTGAGAAGTATATGATTCCTGTTTAAATTTGAAAAAAAAAATTAAATTCTCTTCTTGTAATGGATTAGATGTTGAAGTCCATTAGTACATCCTAACACCAATTGTATTCCGAGTCAAAGTAACGATGTCTTTTTGAAAACTATAATGCATCGCGTCTAATCCCAACTTGTCATCTTTTACTCTGCCAACTTCACCCTACATCACCAGAGGAACATATTCTTTGTTTTCTATGTCTCATGTGAACCCCAGACTGAGAAACAACAGCAGAACCAGCCTGACTCACTATCTGTAGTAGAACCATTTCCTTCTGTGATTTCCCGCGGGGCAGAGTGGTGGGAGGGGGAGAAAGAGTAGACGCGATACAAACACGAAAAGGGAAATAGAATTACCTGTGGTAGTCGAGGAGCTGGCCAAGGGATATCCTCTACATTGTTCCCAATTTTTGTAATGGATAAAGTCACTTTAACTAAACTACTTAAGATTGGTTAACACACGATACACCTTCCCTGCCTAACACACCAGATGCTCATGAGTGGACAATATCTCGGTGATTGCCTTTCATGGATAACGTCACGCCTCTCGTTCAGAATAAGTAATTAGGTCGTTGGTATATTTCCCTGAGAGTAAAACTGAGTCTCGGTCCAATTCATGGTGGGTTGTGTGAGTGCAGGGTATATATGTGTTGGATTTATGAAAGGTATACCCGGTTTTCCTTCCCCCGCCCCAACCCTCACCTTTCCGTTGAGATTTTTCCTTAATTTTCCATTCACAGCGAATTTCTAGGATATTAGTTGACATGCAATATCGATCAAATATCATTGAAGTCTGGCATTCAATGAACCTCCCTCAAGTACGCTTCCACCTACCCCCGTGAAACTTCAGATCTGCTCCAGCTGTAGTCCACATATTTCTGAAAACGTTGTTCGAGTTACTCACGTATTTGTAAGAAATTAGTTCTTGTGGGTCTTGCAGATGTTTCTGAAACGTCATTTATGGAGTCAAGTATTCCTTAAAGTTATTTACAGTAAAACATTTGTCTGAAATGCTACTCCCAGTGACCCAGACAATTGTTTTATATTCGTATCAGGAATTAAAGTATAATGTGCAATAGTAGTTCTCCGGGATCAAAAATTCTTCGTTCATATCCATTTATAAACGACTACGATTAACCCAATTTTCAGTTGTTATAGATTTATGACCAATAACTTCTGGCAATTAAGAGACGATCTTTTTGCACCATCCATCCTCCTTCTCTATCCCGTTATAACTAGCTTTAATAATTCAACCTTTCGTTAACAAGAGTGACCTAGACCTGGTCAAGAGCTGTGCCAGAGAGGGTTGGATGAAATCTTCTCTCAATGATTGACTTAGTCGGGCGTGGTATTCATAGAGCTGTTTGAGGCAGCTTGAAGTGTTTTGAATCCAAAAAGCTATGAGATATAACGTTAACAGTATAGGAACTTGACCTTGTGTGTGTGTGGGGGGTGGGGGGGGTCTGTGTCTGTCTGTGCTTGTGCGTATGAATGTATGACTGCAAATAATCATGACCACTTCTTGTAATATATTCTAAGAAAATGTTGTCTTTGATTATGGGAAAAAAATAATGTTCCTTACAACCCAACAGATATAACCCATTTCTGCCCCTTGTAAATAATGAAACTTTTAACACATTAAATCTGACAAAATAGGATACTCCAGCATCTGAATTTTCTAGATAAACACGCGGAAAGAAAATCGCAAAATTACTACATAAATTCTTTTGGAAACTGTTGAGTGTCTTCAGAAAACACTCCCTAACTTCTCGACTTACTGAGCTATGGTGATCCTGACCCTTAATATCAGTTATATATCAGAGCAAGTGGTCGTGTTGGTAGTGGTAATCAGCTCTGTGAGGCGATACACAAAGATTGACTGATACAGATTACAATTATCTCCTGTTGGTCTGTTATTATTATTGTCCTTATTGTCCAGAGGGAAGATAAAGCTGTTGTCTCTGTCGGTTTGTTTGTCTCTGTCCATCTGTGTCCTATGAGAAGGAAGATGACGTGTATAGTGTTTATATTTGGCAGCAATATTTTAATTAAAGATGCCAAGGTGGGAACGCGGTCACTTTTATGTTAGCAATGTATCGATGTGAGTCTCTGTACAGGCTTTTGTTAATAAAAATATGAAGAATATAATATAATAATAGAGAGTTTAAGTGTTTAATGTACAGGATTTAAATTTGTAGGAAAAAAATGTAGTTCCATTACATTGTTGACTAATTGTAGCAAGGTGTCTCATTGGAACAGAGATGGAAAAATGGCTAGGAGAACTGAGAGACGAGAACATTAAAAAGAGAACGAAATTATATGACAAAAAAAAAAGAACATAGAAAATAAGAGAATTGAGAGAGATGGGTGAGACAGTGAGCCAGTGTGTGTGTGAGAAAGTGACTGAGTATGTGACGCCTCTCTCTCTCTCTCTCTCTCTCTCTCTCTCTCTCTCTCTCTCTCTCTCTCTCTCTCCCTTAGCTTATTCTCATTATTTCTCCCACATTCTCATATACTGTCTCTTACCCTTAGTCATTTCCACTCGTTATACACCTCACTGAATCTTTCCACGTTTGATTTATTAAATGTTGACCAAGGAAAGAATAATTAGGTTAGGTTAGGTTAGGTTAGGTTAAATTAGATTAGATTAAATTAGATTAGATTAGATTAAGTCAACATATCACTTGAGGTACTGCATTAAAGGAACTATTATGACACAATCTGACGTGTGGGTTGAATGCAGCTTATAAAGAAACCATTTTGCATTGTTGAAAGCAGGTCAAAGGTCAGGGTAAAAAAAAATCTGACCTTTTAAGGGGCGGGGTGAGGTGTTTGGTAGGGTAGAATTAATTTTGTTATGAAAGAGTTAATGTCAAAGGTGAAGATATATAGATAGATATGAATAATTAGCACACACACACGACACACACACACACACACATACACACACACACACACACACACACACCACCACGACTACTACCCTTACAACTGATGATACTAACAACAACATCAATAACAACAACAATTAGGATGGTGGTATAATCAACCCCCAAAAACAAAATAACTCGAGTTAGTAAGACCCTCGAGGCAGGAAAATCCACAGGTGACAACAAAAGACTGATGCATAAAGGCTGGTGAAAGTCTTCTAACGGATTATCCAGCCTGAGAAGGGCATATAAATTACTGAGTATTTCCCTGCCCTTGACCACCGCTAAGGTCATCTTAAAGCTGTGCCTCTCTCAGACACTTGTGCAATCATACCTGCTGTCCTCCCGTCTTTTCCTGTGGTCCTGTCTTTTCCTGTCCCCCCGTCTTTTCCTGTCCTCCCGTCTTTTCCTGTCCTCCCGTCTTTTCCTGTCCACCCGCCTTTAACATAATTATTGCCTTACGGGAGATAATGGACATAGAAGGTAGAAGGACAATAATGCAGGGATTAGGTTAAAAAATATTCACTAGAACGTAAAGAGAACGACCACCTCAACTCCACTGAAGAACAATATCACGAACACTTTGCTGGAAAAATTGAACATGTTGGTTTTATGAACATTGTTTTTAGTGAACAGATGGTAGTGAAGGGAACACGACTAAGAGATGGAGATTTATGCCTGATGTTTCGTTACATTTATAGTCAGTTTTCCTGTAGACTTTACCATCGTGTTGTCAGCCTAACTCTGTTCTCCTGCAAAAGGTAGTGAATCTGTAACAAGGCTCTGATTGGTTGATTTAACTTGACGTATGAGTGACGTACGATTCTATTATTGTTTTGTTTATAAGAGATGTTGATGTTAAGTTTTCATTGTGTGACGTGTTATTATTATTATTATTATTATTATTATTATTATTATTATTATTATTATTATTATTATTATCATTATTGTTATTGTTATTATAATCAAAATAGTTTTTATTTTTTTATTAACTTCTTTTTCAATGCATTAACAATTCCTAAATTTCCTCTCACAAAATGTGTGAAAATTAACAGTGAAAGAATTTTCGCCTTTTTCATCTTATTTCCAACAACGAATTACTAACCATTTTGTTCCCACCACTGCGCTGATGTTATTAGCTTACTTTGCTTTTATATTTTGCTGTTGTCTTTATTTCCTCTCTGGTAATATTTTTCCAGGTACACTTAAATAATATTATTTTTTAAAACAGGATATATATTTTGTCGGTTTCCGTAGAGAAGTGTATTGTGTGTGTGTGTGTGTGTGTGTGTGTGTGTGTGTGTGTGTGTGTGTGTCAGTCATGCAGCATCATGCCAGGTCGCCATTCATCTCTTGTAATCATAAGACTATTATATACAATATGACAATGACGTAGACATGACTGAATAATAGTTATCTTGCCGCAAGTGTTCAACTCTCTCTCTCTCTCTCTCTCTCTCTACCTTTACGTGACTCACACACACAGGCAACAGCGTCTTACTGAATCACGCATCATCCTTTACATGTTTAAGTATCGCTCTTCCTGATTTGTAACACAGAGAAGCTAAAAATAAGTTCCTGGGGCTCGTGGGCTCAATGTGTTGTTCTCAATCTGTGCAATACTGACCTTGTATACATACAGGCATATATCAATACATGCATATACATACTATACCTAGCGGCCAAACCAATTATATATATATTTCGGCTATCGGTGTTGTAGATAAATAATAACAAGGAAATAAATGTTTGATTATGTTAGCCTCGACATATAAATATTATCCCGAGCTTCCACTAAATACATCAGCCTTTATACACAACTTAGTGGTGGACGAGATTAAAGCCGTAAGACCCTCAGGAACACCTCATGTTTTGGGGGGGTGTTTATGTACTCAGGTGGTAGTGGCTCAGTCTCGTAACTCCGGATCTTGTTTGATGTTAGTCCAGTTGCTGTGTTAAGTCGTTGGGTCAAAAACAACCCACACCAACATGAAATTAAAGATTAGTTAAGAAGTGGCCAGCCACGAGGGTATTTATTTTTTCTTCGTCTTCTTTTTCAACTGTTGGTCGTAACACTCGGCCTTATGGCATCAGGTGTCACTTGGTTAGTATGTAAACAAACAGCAGGTTAAGGGGGTGGGAGGGGGGGTTAAGGGGCCATAGGTTGGTTATCTTACGCAGGAATATTTTAATGTTATCCTCTAGTGTGTATTGGGCAGTACTGGTGGAGGAACTCTTGACCAAGGCTGTAGTACATGAAGGTTCCGTCAAAGCTCCGTCAAATAAGTGAGGCTGTGTTCCGTCAACTGTATGAGGCGAGGCAGTTGTGTTCCGGCAAGTGTTTGAGGCGAGGCAGTTGTGTTCTGCCAAATGTGAGGCGAGGCAGTTGTGTTCTGCCAAATGTATGAGGCGAGGCAGTCATTCCTATAGTGCTTGAGTCACCAGCTGCCAGTTGGCGGTCGACCACAAAGCGTCACTCACTACATTGTATTTTTTTCCCTCACCAATTCTGTCTCCTCTCTTCATCTATCCATTCTTCTCCACATATGTATTTATCTCCCCTCCCATTATCATCTTCTTCTTTCCCTTCATCATCTTTTCATTTTTTCTATACTAAAAAATCCATACACCTAAATACACTTCCAACACTTAGACTATCTACCTACATTCCTCACCTTAATATACACCTACACCTGCACCCTTCCCTAGTACCTCCACCCCTACACTCCCTCCTACACCTACCACACATTAATATCTCTCTCCAACACATTCTCCCAATTAAGGTGAAAATAAAGACTCAAAAGCTATATCAAGTTTGTACCGGGACTCTGCAGTAACTAAGGCAAGAGTTGGTGGGTGAAGAGAAAGGGAAGGAGGGAGGAAGGGGGGGAAAGAGGGAAGGAAGTGCAGGACAAAAGAAGAAGGGGGAAGGAAGAACGAGAATAATGCCGATGAAGGAAGGGGGTGAAGTAGGATAATGCAGGTTGAATGAAGGAGAGAAAGGGAGGAGGAAAGAAGAAGGGGGAATGAGGACATTAACGTTAAAGAAACATGGATGATCATTAATTTAGTGTGTCTATATGAAGGGCTTATGATGCTGACCACGTCCTCCACTGCCGGACTCCTGAAGCAGCCCAGTGGCATTAAACCTCCACATCCTCTCTTTCCTCCCATGAAACCTTCCTAATTGTTCTCTCGTCTCAAATTCTTCGTCTCTTCCAAGGATGCCAAGAGAGAAGAAGTTGTCTTGAAGTTGTTTGTTTTATACTTGACCTTGATTTCAGCTAAGTTCACGTGACCACACTTGGGTTTGCTCACCATTATGACCTGAGAACAATTTACCTCACATCTAAGAGCTGTTCTATGTACCTGCCAGTGGGTATCGCACCTGTACTTATTTAACATTGGATTATAATTTTTTTCCATTGTTAGTTTTATTTATGTTCTCTATTATATTATGGGTATATTGTCTACTTTATCTTCACACAATAAAGATGACTTTATGCATAAGAGAATATATCTTTGTGATAAACTCTCCCCCTGTACTTTGTGCGAAATTCCAGGCGTCTTACGGAATTGAAGAAGCAAACGACTTCGTGAAACCTCGAGAAAAGCAAACCTTCTCAGAATCACTTACCAAAGCAAACAATTAAAAAGAGTTCAGAGTAGCCAGGGAGAGACTAAGAGGGAAGCATAAAGCAAACAAACAAGGCGGCTTCTTAAAATAAGCAAACAAGTAAGGCAAGCGCGAGGGTAATCGCTTAAAGCAAACAAGTAAACAGACGTGGCAATGTGACTAAAGAGACGCTACAGAAGGTAAGCAAGAGCTGGGAACGAGGGAGGAACCTATGGATGCCGACCATTTTAGCGGTGGCGGCCGTTCTTTGTGTGTTCCTGTGGAGATCTTAAGTGAGTGTGTGGAGGTGGCGGGAGGTGAAGAGAGATTTGGAGGCAGTGTATGTAAGGGTAAGTATGAGTGTGTAGGAGGGGGTGTGTGGTGGGTATCTTGTGTGTGGTGTATGGGAGGGAGGGTAATATACTCGTGGGGGTATGTGGGAGGAGGTGTGTAGCAGAGGTGTAGGTGAGGGACGGGTCTGTATGCGAGTCATTTTGAAAAGCCTTCACATTTCTGGTCTGAGGATAAATTTAACACAAGAATCGTCGAGACTCTGGGAAGGTTGAAGGTTGGCTGTTAGTGGATGGTCAGGTGGTGCCTTGTCCTCGTAGGTTGTGGCCACCATACCAAGTTTTACCTTTATCTGGGTGACAGATTTGCGTCATGCATTTGCTGTTTTTTGTCATGTTAGTGCGGCGGCCGAGTGGATACAACGCCCTCTTCCGGTTCTAAGGGTGGCTGGTTCGCTCCCAGAGTAACCCCAGTCCAGTCTACTTCGAATGGGCACTTCAGTGTACATGGCGTGCTGGAGATTGTATATTGGATTCTTCTTCGGTGGCATCAAGTCTGAGGTGTTTTTGTATATACTCCCTGGTGTGACTTATATTCAAGGCATACTTAAATCTAAAACAGTGGATATTTGTAAACCAGTTGCTCTCTCTCTCTCTCTCTCTCTCTCTCTCTCTCTCTCTCTCTCTCTCTCTCGTTTTAGCTTTTCTTCAGCACAAATTTAACAAATAATTCCTATAATTTATAAGAAAGGTTCAGGTTTCTTTGCTTCCTTCATCTTGGACAGTCGACAGGAAATCTTTCATTACCTGGCTCTCTTCATTAAAAACGCCGCTTTCCTGGAATTTCACTCAAACTTACGTCAGAGCGTGACACAATAAGCAGAATTACCCCGTGGTTGTGATGGCACCAACTGGCCCGAGTGCCAAGTTGGTGAAACAAAAACTGAGGCCGTTCTGAGGAGAGTGCCAGGCTCTGAAGAGTGCCAGGATCTGAGGGGAGTGCCAGGCTGTAAGGGGATTGTCAGGCTCTGAGGGAAGTGCCAAGCTCTGAGAGGAGTGCTACTCTCCAAGGGGAATGCATGGCTTTCAAAATGAGCATCAGCTTTTGAGGGGCACTGACAGCTTTAAGGTGAGTGTGAGGGTTTTAGGCAAGTGTCAGTAGCCAAGACAATAGAACAAAAATGAGCCTTGAGGGAGTGGCGGCATCTTTTGAACGTTGCTCTACTGGGTTGTGATATTTCTAATGCAGAGCAGAGGCGACTGTTTACAAGGAGTGAAGGTTGAAACTCGACATTCTTGTAGTGAGACAAGTCTGGACAGATCTGAGCTGCTTTAACCTGATCATCCCAAGAGAGAACATTAAGTGTGATTGTTTTGTGGTTGTAATGTTGTATTTAAATTAGATGATTTGATTGTGTGGTATTGATTAACACCCAAGAAAACAACGACGTGATTGTTAATGTATCCTTATAGGCAGTCTGAATGGAGTAACAACCAGAATTTTACGAAGATTAGTTCTCTCGTTAATTTTAATTGTCAAGATGGTTGTCAATATTCGTTTCTCGTATTGGTGTCGTTGTGAAGGGGCTATTTCTTTTTTAGCCCCTTGATAACGATAACCAAAAACCTTTATGAATCAGATATCTTAAACCCCTTGAGAACGATTGATTTAACGCCATAAAGTACAATGACCTGTTTCCTTAAATACCACATTACTGTGCTCTAAAGGAGATTAAGCCATCGTACTCAATGTGTTAAATCTACGACTCTTTACGTACTCTTTTGTCACAAGAAATATCAGCATCATTTGGTTTAATAAAATCCTACCATGAACAAGATACTTATCGTTCCCTATACTGTGGGAAAAAATATGTGACTATGATTTAAAAGTTCTCCCTCCCATCATTAAGTGTAGAGGAGACTAGGGATGTCAGGAGTGTGTCTTAAAAGAAGCACGACCATCAACTCCGCCCGCCTTGGTCGCTGATGAAGAGAAAAAGTGAATCTTTGTGAGGGAGGCGGAGGTCCTCTGGTCGTTCTCCGCTACAAGAAAACGAAAGTAATTGGTGCCATTTAAGACCCGTTGAGGGCGAGAGACAAGAACTGAGGAATGGTGAACTAGGTACAGTAAATATAACATTCTTGGGTGAGCAGACGGTTGTGAGGTTTTGGTGGGGAAGTTTTTTTTAGGGAAAGATTTTGGTGAGAAGTCTTCTTTTTAGGGAAGATTTTGGTGTTGATTTTGTTTTTAGGGAAATATTTTGGTGGGGATTTTTTTTTTTTTTTTTTTTTAGGGAAAGATTTTGGTTAACTAAGCTCGCATATTTTTAAGTTATTGTTTACTAGATCTATATCTTATCTCTCTACAATGATTACTTAAATTTTCGATACAAATCAACAAAATCATGAACCTTGGTAAATTTACATAATACTCCCTTTACAAAATATAATATATATATATCTCTTTGATGATGTTATGACTGGGAGATACTGTACATAACACACACACACACATCCATTGCTCTAAGTGTTTTCTCCTAACATTTACAGATAAAAATAATATGCTCTTCCGCCTGAGATACTTTGAAGAAGTCACATCTGGGTAGTGTTTACAGTCCCTCCAGATCCTGTTTACTTAATAATGCTTGGCCTTGTGTCATCCATTTCTACTTCAGGGTATAAGGTCCTCCTCGTAATGGCGGCCCTTTAGTTAACATCATCATCATCATCATCATCATCATCATCATCATCATCAAGTGTTCTTCGCACAGTGTCCTCCAGACGTAGTTACATATGACCACACATCCCACACGTCTGGGAGCCTCGCTGCTTTCCTCCCGTTAATGTAAACTCATTAATATGATGTAAAAGTGCAGCATTTTTGTTTGTTTGTCTGGCAGAGAATCGAGTTATGTAAATATGACAAACTGTAGTTGCTGTATCATTGTTATTATCGCGTATTATAGTGACATAAATCACTGTGTCGAATGGGTTTATTTTTTACTGATTATTCTTTTTAATAATGTGTTTTAATTATCTGTTTTATAAGATAATAATAAATTTAATTAGGATGAAAGTAGATAATAATATTGTAATGTTTAATACAATAAAGTAATAATATTGTGTTGAAAATAAACGTCACAGAAGTACAGTACATCCATAGCCATTAGTACTGAAAATAATGAATTAATTAATAAGTACTCTCGGATAATTATGATAAATAACCTGATTAAACATAAAAAGTATACTTTATTGATAACTCTGTTGGATAATTCTATGACCATTAAAATTATACAATAAAACCATTATGAGTTGAGGAATTATAACACTGACCGTAGATACAGGTTATAACAATACCTTTACTTATAACTGGATATAATAGGATTAAATAACCTAAATTAAACACCTGAATTGTGTTATATTTACTACAATATATCAACAGAAATCAACACACCAAATAGATTCTCAAATCACTATACAGTACCTAGAGACATAAACACTCACTCTCATATTTCTTCATTCTCTAACGAACCAAAAAGCGACACAGGATTTTTTTTTAAAGAGTTACTGCTATTTGTTGCAGGATAAAAAACGGTGAGCTACTGGGTTTGTTTTCCTCTGGGAACATGTTCACTGTCAGAAGCAATGTCGTCACAAGTGTTAACGGAGAATGTGACGAATGGATTCTCTTGACCTAGAATTTTGTTTATGATATATGAGTGATCTAATGAGGCTCTTGAGTGAACCTAAACTTTATAAGGTTAAGTTAGATTAGGTTATGTTTGGTTAGGTTAGGTTAGGTTAGGTTATTGTAATCGGCATAAGAATTTTTTACTGCTGTAAGGGGTGGAGAGGAGATCATTCTGGGATAAGATAATGATGGTTGGAGCAGTAAAATTTTAACCCCCTGAGGCACTCCGGTATCGGCAGAAAAATAGCCTGAGTACAAACCATTCAGAAAATTAAAGACTCAGTGAAACAAAAATACGGAAAATGATGCCAAACCTAATCATATACTTGAGAAACAACAAGATAACAAGAGGAACAATAAGATTCGATATAGTTTTCAAGAGCACAATCAAAGGCTTGAGCGAGAGACAGCGAGGAAAATTGAAGTGAAAC
This sequence comes from Homarus americanus, assembly GCF_018991925.1. Lineage (NCBI taxonomy): Eukaryota > Metazoa > Arthropoda > Malacostraca > Decapoda > Nephropidae > Homarus > Homarus americanus. The sequence goes on from NW_024755865.1 coordinate 908,720, forward strand.
GGCAAGAATAGAAATCATGTTGAGTGTCAGAGAGGAGGAGATGGAGCCTGTCATGGTGTCATATCAATTATCTATGACAGATTCCATGACTGAGAGATGATTCAAGGGAGTGTAGTGAGTTGATAGTTGGAAGGAAACCATTTATATACAGACAGACGGGTGGAGAAAGGCTATATACCACCACCTACCTTGTCTCCTATCCTTTAATGTCGGAAAGAATAAAAGTTAACGTGTGGGAAGCTTGAGGCAGTGACGGTGAAGCCTTAGTTGGCTCTGGTGGGTGTGGATAAATTGGTAAGATGTGTCACTCCCCGGACTAAGTTGGCGTATATCCACAAGTGGGTATTCCTTACACCACATGTGAAGTGAAGTGAGAGTTGAGATTGTGTGTGTGTGTGTGTGTGTGTGTGTGTGTGTGGGGGGCGCTTAATAAAGTATTGAAGCAAAGTTTCAAATCTTGGAATAGCGGAGGATATTCTGTAAAGTATCTTCACACTCCAGATGGTGTTAAAGGAGAGGAAATAAAAGGCAGATGGAGAGAAAGAGATAAACACACACACACACACACACACCACACACACACACACACACACACACACACGAGAGAGAGAGGCCAAGCTCCACCACTCTACATTTCCCGTACTGGGGAGACTTATGAATATCATTATGGCGTTGCAACTGAGGTTTTGTCGAGGCTGTCAGAAGCAAAACCAAAAACCAGTGACGGATGATCTGGGGGCGTCTGGTTGAAGTAATAATTAAGGCAGCGACGACATAGAACACTGAAATTTACTCGAGAACTGCATATAACATTTGTATTTTTGGTGCGCTGTTGGTGAAATGGATGACAGCTCTAGATTTTATTCCCCTGGGTATATTTATATTCATACTCTGTGTGGGTGAGGGGCGGGGCGGGGTGGGGTTGGGCGGGGCAGGGCAGGGGGGGTGGGGTGTACTATGGTATGACCTTAACAAATTATTATTTTTTCTAAACCACTACACAACCAAGTTTTAGTTCTGATTACATATAAGATACACTTTATAAACGATCGTATATGATATTCTCGCCAGACACATTAACTCTTTCGATACTTTGCCTACTTTGCTTCAACTATTAACACATAGTAGGGAATAACATTACCTTGGGTATGAGATGCTTGTATTAGGACTCTCTATCCCTCAGGCTTGGACACACATTCTGAACATATTCAAACATCACTTAACTCGTCACCCAGCTTGACCCAGATATAATGAAGCCCATGGTTGTATTATGAACATTCACGAGAGGAGATTTTTTTGACTCATCTGTTCACTTATTTTTGTATAACCCAGAAATATAGTTTTATTAGTTTAGAAAATAAAAGAAGTGAAGTGGGCTTTTTTTTAATCGTGTGAAATTAATCGTTGAGAGTGACATTGTCCTCAAAAAAAAAAAGACAATAAAAGTGTCAAGAGGGAATGATACTCACATTATCACCTGATGTTACTGACAGCTATAGAAAAATTGCCACCCTCTATGTGTCCAGCCAGTCAGTTACAGTTGTCAGTTATGGCGCACCAGTCATAACTAACGGTTAATTTGTTCGTTTGTACATTTTTCTTATTTTCTCTCTCCTTTTAGTCTTATGTGTGTGTTTGTATTTTTTATTCTTCTTTTTTCGTTCTTATTTATATGACAATTTTCTTCCTTTCCTGATTTTACTGATGGATATATTTTCTCCAAGTGTTATCAAATCTTAGTCACCTTTTGTTTTGCTTCCTCATATCTCCGTCTCTCTCTTTCCTTCCTCTATTAACATTGATCTTTACACACTTATTTCTTCGCTTATGTAAAATACTGTAAAGCTTGTAGTTAGGTTTGTGGTGATAGTGATGTTTGTTGGTAAAGTTCTTGAGTTTTCACCACTGAGGCAAAGTGGAGAAGGCTTAGGTCTCCCTAGGCTGGCCGTAAAGCTGTCGGGTCTCTCTCTCTCTCTCTCTCTCTCTCTCTCTCTCTCTCTCTCTCTCTCTCCTTTTGTTTGGTCAACAAGCGAAAGAAGCGAGCTTGCAGAACTATTGTAGCGAAGATTACAAGTAAACTTTTTCACTTTGTGCTCTGTATATAGTGCCAGCTCAGTTCCCTTGTGTGTGTGTGTGTTTGTTTGTTTGTTTGTTTGTTTGTTTGTTTTAGATGTGTATGTAAATATAAAAGCAAATGAAACTTTTATGTATATATTTACCCACGTAACTAGGTAAATATCACACCTGGTTGAGAAAGATGACATTGCCTCCTACACCAACATCAAACCCATTCGTCTTCTCCCTCTCTCCCTCTCTCCCTCTCTCCCTCCCCCCCCTTCCCCCCTCTCCCTCCCTACATATAACTTCCTCTACTTCTTCTGCTGGTGAAATATTATTTACCAACTTCACGACTAAGCTCTCATGGTTCATTAATCACTTGAAGAATGTATTAGTACCAGACTTACTGCCTTCCTGCTAACTCATGGTAACATTAATTTCAATAATTTTTTACCAAGAGACTCGATATAGTACGTGATTTTTTATTTACTCAGACAAATATTCGTACAGAAATCTACACACACACACACACACACACACACACACACGAGATATCAATTATTACCTGGTTTTTCTTGATCACTAACAAGATAAAACAATAATTGATACAGAATGATACGAAACGGACGGAAAAAAAAAGGACAAAACCAGGTAATTATTCTTCCTTAACCCTGCACCTGTTCCGTCACTGTCAGCGAACATTGGCATTATATATCAATTGTTTCTGTCTGGGATGACCTAAATGACAGGTATTCCCACGCCACTCCCTCCCGTCCACTTCCGTCTCGAGCTACTGGAACTTTGAGCCACTGTACCGTGATGGAGATTCGAGACATTGTACCGTGATGAAGCCTTGGGTCCCTATATCATGATGGATCGTGATAATGCCTTGAACCCTTGTACTGTGATGTAGATTCGAGCCCTTATCCCGTGATGTACTGTGATGAAAAGCTTCCAACACCTGTACCGGAATATACCGTAAAGAGGCTTCGAACCATTGTACCGCGATGTACCATAGTGAAACCTTGAGCTCTGTACCGTGAAACAAATGCATGTATCTGAACAAATCGCCACCTTAAAACACCCATGTAATTTACAGGGTGGTGCATAAGTCACTTTACTGAGATATTTGTCCCCGGCAAAACAACTTATGCGTCACACTGTATTTTGCCACTTGTTCTTTTTAGTTACATTATCCAGCGTCTAAATTTTTCCTTGTTCTAACTGTATCTAATGATCTTCTTTTTCACCTTTTCTTTATTTATTGTTTTTCCTTCGTTCTTACTTTATTTTATCTATTTCTCCTCTTTTCCCTTTAGTTTTTGTTTAATTGTCTCTCCTTCTCTTCTTTTTCCCTTGTTCTTAAATAATTCCCTCTTTTTCTCTTAATTTTCCCCAGTTCATACTTTATCATACGTATTTCTCTTCTGTTTTTTTTATCTTTTATTTTCTGATTCTATTTATTTTTCTCCCCCACCTGTTGCTGCCTCAGGTGTTTCCTCGCCACTGTCACCATTAATCACACGTAATGACTACCTGCCCACCCACCTTTAATCTCTCCCTCATCACTCAGGCAGGAACTCACTCTTCCAGGGGGCTACGATCACCCCCCCTTGCCCCCTTTCCCCCTTAACGCCCCCTCCTTTCCCTTCCCTTAACCCCCTCCTCATCCTCCTCCCCTCCTAACCCCCTTTTACTCTAATTACCAACCCTCTTGCCCCTAATCATCTTCCTCCTCCCCCTCCCTTCCTAACTCCCTCCCCCCTTCCACATAACCCTTACCCTTTTTTTTATAAATCGTTGCACTGGAGGTTAAAGCAATTTATTTCCCCTTTTTTTGTAGACAAGGAAAAAATTTAGTCGGCACTGCACTTGGCCGCTTTCATTTCCCCAACTGTTACGTCAGGTGTAAATTACAACTGTGTGAACTAAAGATGGAGAGAGAGGGTGGGTGGGTGTGGGGGGAAAGTGACCTTGGGCTCGAACCTGTGATTCTTAGGAGACGAGACGAGCGTTGTATCCATTTAGCCACTGCACCCTTTATCCATTCTGTCTTTCTCCCCCTTTCCTATTTCCCCTTCATTAGCCTCCACTACTCTATTATTTCCTCGTCATCAATTCTTTAAACTCTCATTTTCGTTTTTTTCTGCTATTCCTTTATTTCTTATTCGGTGTTTTGTCTGATTTTAACCTTTTTTTTTCAGTGTCCTTTATCCTTTCTTCTTTACTTACTCTCTCTATTTATTTGGGATTTGGTTTTCATTATTCTCATTCTTCATCGCATTCGTCTTAATTTGATCCTTTCCCTACTTGTTTTCTTTCCCCTTTTCCTCCTTCTATTTGTTATTTTATACTTTCATCCTTCTGTTTTTTATTTCCTTTTACCCTTTATTATTTCTTCCTTCTGTCCTTCAATGCCTTCCTTCGATCTATTATTCATTGGTTAAATTCACTTCCATCCTTTGTTCCTTCCTTCATTCATTCAATCCCTTCCTTCCTTCCTTCATCCATTAAGCCTTCCTTCCTCCCTTCCTTCTTCACATTCCACGTCACTAGAGCGGCCAGGTAACATTCATCAAGGTGGTGGTGTCTACCTGGGCTAAGGAGAAGGTTAACGACCTCCAATTTATCTAACCTGTTGACGCTACCTTAAAGACCTGGGGAAGGTGATGTAAGGGGTGTGTTGAGGGGAGGTGTTGTTGGGGAGGTGTTGTAGGGGAGGTGTTGTAGGGGAGGAGATGTAGGGGAGATGTAAGGGGGTGATGTAAGGGGTGTGTTGAGGGGAGGTGTTGGGGAGGTTTTGTAGGGGAGGTTTTTGTAGGGGAGGAGATGTAGGGAGGTGTTGTAGGGGGTTGAGGGAGTGGAAGAGAGTGGTGGTGGGTAGGGAGTCGGTGGTGTGTGTGTGTGTAGTGGTAAGGGTGATGGGTGATGGTAGGTGGGGGGTAGGGGGTAAAGTAGGCGGAGTGGGGGTAGGGTGGTGGGGAGGAGGGGATGGGGGTAAGGGGTGGTTGGTATGGGTCAATAATTATGGTGTTAACAGGTGTCACAGGTGGCCACGCCCAATCCTCCAGCATAATGTTACCGTCACACACACACACACACACACGAGCTTTATCTTATTACAGTCCGTATGGCTTGTCACGACTTCACCCCTGTAACAACGTCTTAGTTATATGACCTTACCATCTTAGACACTGACTTACTGTTGTTCAGCTGATGAGTCTCCACTGTCTTCCTCACTCGTTTGGACTATGATGGATTATATGAAGTCTTATGTGATCATAGACGTTTATAATTGTAACTAACATTAAATCACCCCATATGTTTGTTTTTGAGCTTTGTTATCTACGATCTAATGACCTCTTCTCTACCTCACCACCACCACCACCACCACCTATCTACTCTCCATCACCATCAGTTACATCACTCACCACCATCACCACTACCACCACCATCTAATGACCTCTATTATCGAACTATTAATCTTGTTTAATTGCTGAGAATAATCATATAATTGATAATAAAAAACAATAAGAACTGATCCCCTTGAGCTGCCTATAGACTGGCAGGTCAAAGGTCAAATTACCGTAAAGGGTCATATATCCCGGTGCCATATGGTCGACTCGGGCTAACGACGGTGAGATTTACTACAGGATCACTCGGAACTATTACGTCTCTCTCTCTCTCTCTCTCTCTCTCTCTCTCTCTCTCTCTCTCTCTCTCTCTGATCGCCAACAGGCCAGGAGTTCAGCCGTTCACACGGTTAGAATAATGGTATGTTCAAAATCTTCTTTTACGTCTAAAATGAGAGAGAGAGAGAGAGATAGAATCACCTTAGGGGCCACTTTACAGGCCCTGATTGTCAGTCCCGTCTCTCTTACTTACTTTAAAAGTTGATCTTTAAACACCACTTGTGGACGGTCTTGAAGATGTGTTTCTTGACCATGAGCTCTCTCTCTCTCTCTCTCTCTCTCTCTCTCTCTCTCTCTCACTATTTATCTGTCTGTCTGTCTGTCTGTCTGTCTGTTCCTCCACTCACTCCAGGTAAGGAGATGTGACTCATAATGGTGACTCATTCCAGGACGATTCACACGACCACTGGACGACTCGCATGACTATATGGCGACTTATATGACCATAAGGACGACCACAAAATGACACACGAGACTGCATAAAGACTCATAAGATCAGAAGTACGACTCACACGACCATAAGACAAATTACACGACAGGGGCGACTTCAAAGACGACTCACAACGCAAATACGACCACAAGGACGACTCACAACACAGAAACAACCGTACCAATAACTCACAACACTGATACGACCACAAAGACGACTCACAACACTGATACGACCAAAAAGACGATTCACAACACTGATACGACCACAAAGACGACTCACAACGCAAATACGACCACAAGGACGACTCACAACACAGAAACAACCGTACCAATAACTCACAACACTGATACGACCACAAAGACGACTCACAACACTGATACGACCAAAAAGACGATTCACAACACTGATACGACCACAAAGACGACTCACAACACAGATACGACAACAGGGACGACTGAGACATGAGTGGTTTCGAATTCGTCCTTGAGAGGCACTTGGCAGATATCTCTCAATAATAACAAACACTCAGGTAAAGTACACAGGTAGTGACTGCTGGGGGAGGTGAGAGTGTGAGGGAGAGAAGTGAGAGAAGGAAGGAGAGAAGTGAGAAAGGGTGGGAGAGAAGTGAAAAAGGGAGGGAGAGAGGTGAGAGAGAAGAAATGAGAGGAAAATGAGGTGTAAGGGAGAGCGAGTGAGTGAAAGGTATAAGAGGAGATGAGTGTGAAGGAATGAGAGGTGAGTGAAAGGTGAGGAAGAGGAGTGACAAGTGAGGAAGGAGGAGTGAGAGGTGAGGAAGGTGGAGTGAGAGGTGAGGAAGGAGGAGTGAGAGGTGAGGAAGGAGGAGTGAGAGGTGAGGAAGGAGGAGTAAGAAATGAGGAAGAGGAGTAAGAGGTAAGAAGGGACAAGTGAGAGGTGAGGAAGAGAAGTGAGAAGCTAGCGTGTTGAACTAGGAGGTCATATTCATCTGAGGCGAACGAAGGGTCTCCTAGACTTTAATTGAGTAGATTATGTTTTTGTGCGTGTGAGGTATTGTGCACGTAGTATATGTGTATGTGTTGTGCATGTATAATATGTATGTTTTATACGTGTTTATGTGTGTAGCGTATATAGTATGTGTCTGTATATAATAGGTATGTGTGTGTGTATGTCGTATAGGCCTAAATATAATACATATTTATTTATACGTGTGTGTGTGTGTGTGTGTGTGTGTGCGTGTGTGTTCGTGTATCCACTTATCACCTCACCAAAGCGTTTATTATTGTGGTGTTCAGTGTTCCTTTCGTCAAACTTGCCCTTCTAATGATGTTAACTCTCACCCCGACACTTCCCTCGGGATATACAAGGTAACGTAACGTGGATACTTATATATATCGGGACGACCTTTGATCAAAAATCCTCCTCGTCGCACCTGGTCATGTTATGTGTCAATAGGTCGCTGAGGTTGATTAACTCCTGGGGGGCTGACATATAGAGAGTCTACCTGGATCTCGATATGCCAAAGACGTAAAGTTTTATCTTGATGCCATACCTGTAGTAGGAGTAATTAACAGCATCTTACTTAGATTATATTAAAATTACATAAAAAATATATTTAAGATTTAGTAGGATTCAAATTAAAGAAATAAGATAAAATTTTGATAACAATAACATGTAAAATTAGTACTTAAAAAGTAAATTTTAAAATAAAGCAATGCGAAATTTAGAAGGTTAGGTTAAGTTACATGTAAAACTATTATGATGAATTAAAAGGAAAGATGTTTTGGTATGTGTGAGAGATATAAAGCCTTAACTTACCTGAGTGTTTCGCCTGTCTCTACATCACCTCTGAGCTTCACTTATCATCCCCCGCAGCGCTAAACAAACAAAGTGACCGAGATTAGCAACCAGTCAGTGTCCTTAAGTGGAGTGTGAGGCGCCGAGTGCATGTTTGTGAATACCAGAGTCTAAGTGTGTTTGTCATGAGTGTGTGGTTGTATTCGTCGAGGGGCTCTGTTGATTATGTGGTTGACAGATGTGACGGTTTGTATGTGGTTGACAGATGTGACGGTGTTGTGTATGTGGTTGACAGGTGTGACGGTGTTGTGTATGTAATTGACAGGTGTGATTGATTTCTGTCTAAGTAGTTAAAAGGCATCACACTTCTGTCTACTGGTTAATACACGTGTTCTGTCCATTTGGTTGACTAGCATGAAATGGTACTGTCTTTAAGGTGGACTATTCAGCGAAAATATAGGGCCTGAAAACACCCTTATATGGATTAGTGCCAGCGCCGAAAAATCAGACAATCAGACACACAGACAACCAGCTCTAATATACCTACAATAACTAGCCCAGTGCATAAGTTACCACTCTATTAGTAAGGCGGTCGATTGCTACATCTTTCTCCACTTCTTCAATTTCAGAATCAATAATCTCTTTCCTCCCCTAATCTTCTTTCACCTCCTCTGCCTCCCTCCCACATCCCACACTCTAAAAGGCTTAGTTAACATATTGTTTAAATCTCTCTCAACAAAACAACAAGCAGTTTGTGACCTTTAATGACCTTCAAACTGATCTCTCGCTACATGAACTATATTTTATGTAATAATGACAGTAAACAGTGCGCCAGTCATAAAGATGTTCGCGCCTCTCATAGGTGTCAAACATAAATCGTGGGTTAGTTAATGTGAGACACAGGATGATGTGTAATCCAGTGACTCAGAACCCTGAAGAACTCATTACCAAGGACGTAACTTTCCCCAAAGAAAAACTTTACCTCCAGGTTTGAGACTTGTGTACGCTGGAAACAATTCTTAACGCGAAAACGGTGAACTAAGTTATTTTGGATTAATACTGATGATCACCTGAGCTGGAATATACACACTAAATGTACCAGGTATTCAAAATACAATCAACACTAATGCACCATCCTATACTTCACTCGCGACTTGCACAACGTAAGAACATTAAACCGTGTTTACATTACTCTTATTTACCCACACTTAATTTACAGCCGTAAAGTACGGGAAGACTCGGCACTACAAAGACAAAGCCTCGGGTTACTGCTCAGAGAAGAGTTCCACGAACACTAACTTACTTGAAAAAGCTGTTGACATGACCTTACCAGATTTGCTTTTATACTTGTTTACTTGTTTACCACTCGATTGAAAATATGCATATTCAGTATCAGACAAACGATGACGTAGCAAGACAGTAAACGACTATGCCACTTAAGAAGCGACCTGTAAACCACGCCACGTCCACACAATTAAGTACCAGTATAACAGCTTTAGCAACAACACACCCACGAGTGACAATTCTCCGCAGTACCAAACGTGTGCAGGCCACGGCTCACTGGCCATCTCTTAATACAATTCAAAGTCGTTTTTCCTAATACTGCCTCTGGATTTGCATCTATCCTATGCATGAAATATTCCCGTTGGTGAAATTCCCGAAGAAAGCCAACCATTGTAAAAAGTGCAACCTAGGATACCTCAACCTCTGTATATATATTTTTTCATAACATCGTCTTCCATTTAACTTGCATTCCAACAGGTGTCATGTGCTGTACATACGTCTCAGACTCTCAAACCATCCTTAAGATGTCTCAGTTAAGGAAGCGGCACCTCCTCTCAGGCCAGCTACTGTGAATGTGAGATTCCTTGTTGTGAAATTGAATTTTATGGGGTGTGAGTGCGTGGGGCGGAGGCAGAAAGCGTGAGATAACGACTATATTCTGGGAGAGAGTTGTGGTAGAGAGGGTTTTCTTGCAGTTACTTGGTGAGATATTGATACGATGTGTGTGTGTGTGTGTGTGTGTGTGTGTGTGTGTGTTTTCTCATTTTCAGTTTCTTTCATTCAACATCGTTATCTTCACATTCTCTCTCTCTTCCTACATACACAAAATTCTCTCACTCTTGCTATCCCTCGTTCCGCCCTTCACCACTCCGTCAGTTTCAGTACAACACAACAAACAACAATACCGAGAAAGACTCATTTATCTAAGACCATCATGGCCTACTTAAATAAATGGTCTTTCTACGTCATTCATTATGAGGCAGAGAGATTGAGACACAGATAAGGACCAAGAGAATGAGATGAATAATAAACAGATAAACAGACATAAACGGAGATGAGAAGTGCACAAAAGAGAGAGAGAGAGAGAGAGAGAGAGAGAGAGAGAGAGAGAGAGAGAGAGAGAGAGAGAGAGAGAGAGAGAGAGAGAGAGAGAGAGAGAGAGAGAGAGAGAGAGAGAGAGAGAGAGAGAGAGAAAATAAGAGAAAGAGAGAGAACACTGACGACAGAGTGAGTTAGAACCATTAAACACTCAAGTGGGTTATAACCGGTTGTTTTGTTGACATCCGCCTCACTTAAGTTGTTGACACAGTGGAGTAGGTGAGATTGTCTGTTTTTTTGTGTTTTTTTTTGCTACAATAATTACCCATATAGATGTTTTTTATGTATACTTTTACTCTTAAGTTTTATTTTCTGTATTTTTGGGGTTTTTTCATTTTATTCCTGTTGTTTTAAGATATTACGTTTAATATTCTTCCTTGTTATTTAATACACACACACACACACACACACACACAAACTATTAACTCCCCCTCCATGTTGAGTGGTGCGTAACAATAAGCTTCACAAGTCAGTAACAACAGAACTGGCGATTAGGCCCCCACGAACGAGTGTGAAGGTCTGTAACACTGTCTTGCTGCCGGAGAATGTTACGTGATACTGAACTTATCACTCTAGGAAAAATAATGGTTAGGGAAGTAAGTAGCAGTTATGATTGTTGCTGTTGGTTTGACTATTTAATGATGTTTACAGATACTCGTGTGTGTGTGTGTGTGTGTGTGTGTGTGCGTGTGTGTGTGTGCGATTGTAAGTTTGTTTATATGTCTGTTTGATAATATGCAGGTAACTACTTGGAAATATAAATATAAAGTTTAATCTATACACTTTCCTTTCATAATTATATATACAGTATCTACGAGGAATACCCCCTTGAGAGAGAGAGAGAGAGAGAGAGAGAGAGAGATCAACCAAACGTAGTAGAGTCTAGGCGTCATATCTGATGCTGTGGGCTGGCAGACACGTCTCACTTAGGTACCTTCCTTCCTCCTTAGTATTCCTACAGATGCTTCCTCAGTACTTTATCTGATCTATGTGTAGGTGTGTACGTGTGTCTCAGTATGGATTTGTTTCTCTGTGTGTTTATGTGTAGATGGATCTGTCTGTCTGTCTGTCTGGATGGATGGATGGATGGATGGATGGATATGTGTGTGAGGTTAAGAATATTGTGTACGTATGTATTTTTGTGTTAATATGAGTGAGTATGCCGTATCAAATGTATGTATACATGCTTGAAATGTAGAATTTTATATTACTATCTGTAACATTTTATATAGTTATACAGGTGAATTATGTAAAAGTACCTTTTAAAATTAGTAACAAAAGTATATAAGTCTGTCACTATTAAACCCACTGATTTATATAAATAGTAACCTAACCTAACCTATCTATTTATCTACCTCTCTGTTTATTTAACTATCTACCTTTTTATCTACCTATCTGTTTATCTACCTATCTGTCTGTCTGTCCATCCATATTAAACTAAATGGAATGGAACATATGCACAAGATTTTAACATTAGACGAACATATTGAATATCGGAATATAAAATCCATGCAGGTTATTTACTCCTCAGAAATCAACGTGAAAACGTGTGTCGTCTATTAATGAGCTCACACATTAGCTTGTTATTTATATCTAGTTATTTTCCAATTGATTAGTTGAAGTGAATACACCTAAGTATTCCTGTGGGTTCATAATAAGTAAATTTGGAAGGTTTCATCAGTTAGTGAGTTAACCAAATCAAGTAGAGATCTTCAGGAAGTATTGAAAATGAAGAAGGGGAAAAGCAACACCCCTATGGTACTCCCACTTCAATGAAAAAAAAGTGATAATTGATATTGAAATCTGAAATTGAAACAGTTTATTCAGCCATAAAGGATCAGATATTAAGATATTAACTGTACAACTGTGATAATATTGACAAAGCTGAGATTTCTGAGGTCTTTGGCTCTCTTGAAATGGCACCTGACGTAATATTTAGTATATAGTGTATAGTACATTCATATAGTGAGTAGTGTGGGCATAATTGGTTAGCTATTTTTATTATCTATAGACGATAAATACAAGGCGAGTTTATAAATAGGTTGATGGATTACGGAAATATTAATTAAGAAAAAAATAAGTTGGGAGAGTCAGTATCAAATTACCGTGTAAGTGATGATGTTAATGAAAGGATTGGAGTGTAGTGTTTCCTGGAAGGGTTGAAGGCGCATTGACCCTCTCATACACCGAGCCACACCTACACTGACCACACCCCTTCACTGACCACACCCCTTCACTGACCACACCCCTTCATCAACCACACTCCTTCTCCGACCACACACCTACACCGACCCTACACCGACCACACACCTTCACTGACCACACCCCTTCACTGACCACACCCCTTCACCAACCACACTCCTTCTCCGACCACACACCTTCACTTCTTGATGTTTGATGGAGCCCTGCAGATAAGATAACAAAACGGTTGGCAGCATCACAAGCTCAAGAGAATAAAATTTATGAATGAAGAGATATTTTCTCCATTAAACGTGTCCACATACAACCCAAAATTATCTGTCAGAGATTAACTTTAATTGTTGTTCAAGATGACAGAGAGAGATTGATAGCGAGGGGTAAGACATGGGCATTATATATTGGTGAGGAAGAAGAACGTGTTTTACTCCTCAGGCTGGTTGAGTATAGTGTTGAGTAGGTGTTCATGTATATAGAAGTGGTGGGCAGTGGAAGGCGTATAGGGGTAGTGGTTGATTTAGGTCACGTCTTTCTTTCTTTCCCTGTCATTCTCTTCTCTCTCTCTCTACTCTACTCCCTCCCCTTATCTTTAACGCAGGAAAACAAATAAGAACAATACATAATAAATAAAACCCCAAACTAATATACAAAAGATCAAACAATTATAAATCCACCTTGAAAAAAAAAATAATACGAGTTTGCATTTATCCAGAGGTAAGTTTTATTTCATTTCAATTTGACGTGACCTTTCAAGACTTTTTTTTTCTTTTGTTTTTTTACCCAGAATGTCAACAATTTTTTTTTTCATCTCAGTGTATGTAAATTATTCATTGTCATATATATTGTTTCGTTGACGGCTTCGAGTATTTTATTATTTTCCTGAACGAGTTTTGTTACATTATTTAAGCTCGACTCTAATATTCACATCAGGTTGTCGTATATTATTCATGACAGGATTTCTCTTGTCATTTACGGCTTATTTAAAAACCTCATTATTCATTTCTGGCTGTTTTATTTTATTCACACTAAGCCACAAACTTACTTAGCCGAGATGTTGCAAGGTTTAATGAGTTATATATCGAGTAAACCTCTTGTCCAATTGGGCCCAACTTAACTTACCCTAACCATTAGAATTGGGGTCTATATATAATTGGGGTCGTTTAGGATGGTGACCCATTATGACAACCACTCAATTAGACTGAGTTATACGGACCAGATCCCAAAATTTAATGGTTATAGTTATCTTGGGGGCTGAATAGGGCTGGGGTTCTATCACTACTGGGACCCATTATACCCTGGGGCCCATTAGACCCGGGACCAATTAAACCTGGGACCCATTAAACCTGGGACCCACTAGACACAGGGACCCATTAGACTTGCGACCCATTAACCTGAGACCCATTAGACTTGCGACATATTAGATTTGGGACCCATTAAACCTGAGACCCATTAGACTTGGGACCCATTAGATCTGGGTCCCATTAAGCCCTGGGACCCATTAGACCTGGGTCCCATTAAATCCTGGGACCGATTAGACCTGGGACCCATTAGACCCAGGGACCCATTAGACCCAGGGACCCATTAGACCAGCACGAACTCGGAATTAAACCTTGCCATGACCGAACCCAAGTAATGTATAACCAGTCGGTAATTATTATCCTCATGCCTTTCAGAGGGGGATCAGGGAGAGAGAGGGAAGATGGGGAAAAGGAGAGAGCGGAGAGAGAGAAAGAAGAGGGAGGGTGGAGAGTGAGAAAGGAGGGCACCGAGAGAGAGAGATGAAGGAGAGAAGTCTGGTAGGCAAGGGAATAAGAGGGAGGAGAAACGTAAGGAAAAATGAGGGAGGAATGAAGGAAAGGGTAATGTGTGGCGGAGGAATGAGGAAGGGATGGGTAAGGATTAGGGTAATGGCGGGGCAATTAAGAGTAAGATGGAGGTTGGGGAGAGGGATGGAGGAGAAGGGAGAGAGATTGAGGAGAGGGGAGAGGGATTGAGGAGAGGGATTGAGGAAAGAGGTGAGAGGGATTGAGGAGAAGAGAGAGGGAAAGGGATGTGATGGATGGAGTGGAAATGAAGTAGAGGGGAAGGAAAGAGGAAACACTTGTAAGGGAAGGGTGATGAAACAATGGAAGAGAAGGGGTGTAAAAGGGAGAAGGAAGGGTAAGTGAGGAAGAATGGAGAAAGAAGGAGGAGGAGAGAAATGGTGTAGAGGATGCAGTGACGGGGAGGGACAGCTGAAAGAACAAAATACATTAAAGTTGAAATTAATATGAGTCTGTTTAGCCATAATATTTACAGATACAAAATGAACAACAACTATAATGACGTTCATGAATACATATATAACTGTTGTCACATTTTTACGAATATTTTATTTTATTTTATTTTATTGTATTTTATTTTATTTAGCTATTAATTAATTTAGTGAATGAGTGAGTTATTACAAGTATAGAGTTATGAATGTCAAAATAAGTTACAGAATTAATGGAAAGTTATAAAGGTACAATGACATTATTATTATAAGTTTTGGTACGATAAAGAACATTCAAAATAACTTCATTCAATATTATTTTACATATCACCGTAATGTACATAAAGTTACTTTGTACAATATCTTCAGTGTAACAAATATCCAGTGTACATAATATATAATATCTAGTGTACGAATATGTTTAGTGTACAGATATAGTCATTGTATATGTTCATTTTGAATGCACATGCAGTGTACTAATGACATCTGTGTGGGAAAAAGTCTAATGTACACATAACCTCTGTGTACATTTGTGTTAAAGATACACACGACCTCTATATACACACAACTCAAGGTACACCGACCTCTTGTGTGCACAATGCTCGCAGTCTTTCTCTATACATGACTTATGTCTGCACATCGGTTTAATGTTCACATCATCCCTGTACACACGAGCCAAAATACACACATGTGCGTCAGTTTAAGTGTTATTTCCGGCAGGTCGACCAAGCTGCCCCCAGCTGGTCTAATATCCTGGTAGTACCACACTGGCATTAGGAAGGAGGGGGGGGTGGGGGGGAAGGGTGGATGGGAGGAGAAGGGGGATGGGAGGAGAAGGGGATAGGGAAGAGGAAAGTTATAGTGGAGGGATTGGTGCAGGAAGAGGTATAGAGAGAGGTGAAGGGTGGAGGGGAAGGGGGAATGGAGAGGGGGAGAAGTAGTAAAAGGGGAGGGAAGAAGTGGTGGAAGGGGTGGGGAAAGAGTGACACTAAAAAAAATAATACCGAAGTGGATGTTATTATTATTATCATTACAGCCGTGGTAAAAATAGCCAGCCTTAGACAGTTCCAATAACGTGACTACACACTCTCTCTCTTGTGGTTCATTACCTCCCCACTTTATCGTCATTACTGCTTCACCTTCCAACATAACTCAGCACAGGTGATATTAATCTACCCTTCACATGATCCCTTGGCGTGTGTGTTAGTGTCGAGGTAGTAATATTTACCTAGCTGTCAGGTTCTGCCCGTATGAGAGATAGGAAAGAGAGAGGGTGAATTAAGGTAGATTTATGACTCTGATGGTATCTTACATCTCCTTATAGTATGGTCATTTGTGTGTTTGTTTTTTGTTTTTTTTTACCGTCGTCAAAGGAGGTTATTTTCACATATGTGGGAGGTTTATGGCGGTAACGGGCGGGGAATGTGTCCAATTTGACAGATTGAAGCTGAGAGCCGTCGGCCAGCCAGCCAGCCTGACGTGAGTGGTGATAGAGACGCCAATTACCGCTTATCAGAAGTGTTGTATATACGTACAAGGCAACAGCATATCTAGACTCTTATTTAGATCCGTATACGAGATGATATATTTTCTTAGCAATATACACCTGTCCATTTTCAGTCGATTTTCTTGAGTTACATAAAAAAAAGTGATATTAACAACTACAAAGAAAACACCTGTTACTTTCTGTTTCATCTACGATCACTTGGGATATAGTTGACACGAAGGTACATTACAGTTTGGTGTATGTATCGTGACCCTATAGCTCTTACCTTATAGATGGAATGATAAAGAAAGTAGAGGGTTTGTACATAATGAGACGTGACTATATACCTTGTCTCTTATTCCAGGTGAGTGTCTGTCTCTCACCTGTGATTAGGGAGCGATATACAGTTGACTTAGTTAATGGTGTCTCTTTTAAAAATTAATTAACAAAAAACACCTGTGATTATCGAACTATAGGAAGGTAAAAAAAACAATAGTGAATACAATTATCGAGGACAGGTAGGTCAGAAAAATCATCACCCCACTTAGTTTGTTAAGGGGCTGGTATTCATAGAGCTAACTGACGCACTTGAGGGTTTAGAAGGAAGAACATATGTGTGTGTATGGGGTGTGACGTGTAATATTGGGTGTTGTCAAGGGAAGTGAAATGCTAAGTACAGGTGATTATTGGTTGTCCTTCTACGCCACTCCTCAACACCCACTGACACCTGGTGAATATGGCACCGTGAATGGGGCTGACACTCTCTCTCTCTCTCTCTCTCTCTGACCCCCACTAATAACCTCTAATTAAAAGCTGTCAGAAAAGCGCTCGTCACCGCTGTCATGATCATCACAGTAATTTTTTTGTTATGTAGGAATCATTTACTTGTATTTATATTCAGGTAAACGAATTAATTGTTTTGTATTTTGTTGACTATACCCAGTACTACACGTCACACCCCATACGCATATATATTCTTCCTTCTGAATCCTAAAGTGCGTTAGTTAGCTCTATGAATACATCTCCTGGCTAGTAAACTGAGCAAGTGGGGTGATTTTTTTATCAACCTGTCCTGAGCAATTGTGTGTGTGTAGGGGTTGCATGTACGTGATCGTGTGTGTTAAAATATACTGTTTAATTACCTCCAATACTTTATTCTACTAAATTCCACAATTAACATACTGCTGTCTATGCCCGACTCAAATTTATCCGAAAAAAAAGCTGATTATCGAACTCAAACTATATTCTATTAGTATAAATGGATAAAAAAAAATCCCTATCCATCTGTGAAACCTTTCTCAAGATCCAGCTCAATGGACAAAATTCCCAAGTAAAGAAAGACGCCATAACTGCCAAATACGTAACAAAAAACGCTGATTACCGAACCCCTCTTAGCCATTAATAATATAAATCTGGATATCAAACGTTCTTTCTCGGTCTACGAAGCTCTTTTCGAAACACTGAAAGGGAAAAATTTCATACGATAGGTGGACAAGTACAACAATTCTCGTCCCTTACCGAAAAAGGCTGAACCATAAATAAAAACCCGATGTACGATAACCAAACAACACTGCTTCATGACTCAGAGGATCCAAGGTCATATATCTCTTTCTATATACAGTATTAACGGTGTAATACTTCCTGTGGCTCCAGCGCGTAATGGGAAAACAATGGTGTGTGTTACAACCTCTCACTACAACGACTGTCTTGCTAGTAATTATAGGCCAGATCTATAATTCAAGGAGTGACGATAATTTGAGGTCAAAGTCATAACATGTGGTAGTTGTTGTTAGTGGGCGAATTTGGGTATGGGATGGGTAGGGAGTGAGGAGTATAGGGTGAGGGGGAGGTGGGGGTGAGGGGGAGGGAGGTGGGGGTGAGGGGGAGGTCTATATTGTGGATAAGCAGCAGGAAATCTTATTAATATTTTTTTTTATTCATTATTATTATTATTTATTATTATTAACATCGTCATCAATTCAACTTACAATACATCCAATCAGAACACCTGTCAGGAAGCTTCAATCTAACAAAAGATATTTTAAAATAAAGCAACATTCAGAGAAATTAGAACCAATGCCTTGGGAAATCAGATCACCGTCGAGACGATCCAAAGCCTTTGGTAGATCAATAAACCAGTCAGAAGAATCAAATCCAGCACCAACACCATTCAGAATGCTTGGAAATAGCCTGATCCATTGGGTGGGTTAAAAAAAAATTGTAAATCTGATGGTAAGTCAGAGAGAGACGAGAAAAATCCTATTTTTTTCTACACAGTCGTTGTAAAAAAGTGAGGGTTTACACTGAGCTTATACAGTGTTTCGGTGTGTGACTGCCGCCCAGGTGACCCGCGGTCCTCTGCAGTGTGTAGTTCCTCTGCCTCTCTCTCTCTCTCTCTCTTACTGTTTTTAACTTTTCTCTTTCTTCCTTTTTATATTTTATTCTCCCTTTTAGAACACTTTCTCTCGTTCTCTTTCTTCTTTCCATTTTTCTTTCTTCCTCTACCATCTCTTCTCTTTCTCACACGTTTATCTTCTACTCAAATCGTCTCTCTCTCTCTCTCTCTCTCTCTCTCTCTCTTCATCACCAAACCCTGTGGTACTACCTGTGAGTTACGATCCACCATTAATTAACGCGGTAACCACTTTATTTACCTCCCGTGTAAAGGCTTGTCAAGGACTGTGAGCTAGAGCGTCATACCTGTACACCAAATCACACTTATGAGAGGCAGAAACAGAGTGACAAAACGATATGTGAGCTTGTGGATGATATTAATTTGTGAGTCTTGAAGCTCAAAATATCATAATAGCATTTTTTTAATATGTATTTGTTACAATAGAATACACATAGATGGATAAATCATAAGGTATATAAATATATAATAAAGTAGATATACACACAAGTAAATAGGTAGATAGTAAAATAGATAAGGAAAAGTAGGTATATAAATAGAAAGATAAATAAATAGACAGATGAACAAAGTCACAGGTAGAACGGTAGACAGATATAGAGATACAGAAATAATATAGTATAAAAGAAATCTAGGAAAAGTTTAGTCTTCCCATCACTAGCTTTGGTGGAGGTCAGTGGCTGGTCTTGGAAAAAAAACGAAAACAGTAGGTTAATCTTTTCTGTTTTCTACACCACGAGACCTGTAAGCTGGCGGAGAGAGAGAGAGAGAGAGAGAGAGAGAGAGAGAGAGAGAGAGAGAGAGAGAGATTTAAAAATATAATTACTGAACCACTGTCTAGGTCCCTCGTACAGTATGTTGTCATAGCTCCTTGTACACACAGAGAAAAGCTCATATCTAAGGTGTGCAATGTCTGGCTTCTCTTCATAATAACAATCTGTATCTAGACCTAACCAAACCTGACCTGACCTGACCTGACCTGACCTAACCTAACCTAACCTAACCTAACCTGATCTCTACCAAAAACTAAATAATGTTTGAGTATATATTTACAAAGACAATGTTGTATCATACGAGCGCTTTAGTTGAGACAGTAAACATATCTAAAATAAAGTTGATATTTCTAGAACAAATACCGAATTTAGTTAGAAATAAGAAATTAAACTCTGCTTTTAAAAGATTTACTCGAACATGTAGAGGAATATTTTCATTATATACAGAATATTACTCTCAGGTATTTTTTTTTTAATTTCCGTTAGTGTATTATAGAACTAGTTTATGTATCAGTTTGTGGTATTGACCTCTAACGAACACAAATACATAGTTATGATTAAAACACTCCTCTTAAACTGTTATTCTCTGCCCGATAAAGATATTAAAAATAAAACGCGTAACTTTTAGGTTATTGTAAACAGTAATCTGGCAGCTGATTGGTTCTGGCATGGCATGACGAAAAGTTTATCTACCAATCAAAGGGGTTAGAAATGTTTCGTTTCACCTTAGTCTAAATTCATTACAGTATTTTTATTTTTTTCAATGATCGTTTTCTTAGCACTTAAATTAATCAAAATGTTTACGATGAATTAGATTTTGAAAATTACAATTAAAATAAGAATATTTCGATATATTTTAAAGCAATTAATATATAATCCTACCCGGAAACGTGCGATGTATTTTGGAAAATTGGATCACTGATGTAAGGCTTCTCAATAATCCTTATCATTAAAACAAATTTTATCTGATTAAAATGTCTTTCAGCAAAATGTTTCGTTCATAATAGTTCATGTGGCGGTAATACTGAGTCAAACATTATTATCCACTTGTTTAACTCAGCCTGGAAAAGCAAACGCGTTAAACTGATTAAACTGAGAATAATAAAGAAAGGAACAACAACTACAATAACAACAATTGTAATTATAACAACTATAACAACCAACAACAACAACATCCACAACAGTATCAGCTAAAGCCCTATCATTAACAGCAACAACAATAACACGAATCATGGTAACGAAATTAACATGAACAACAATATTATCAGCTAAAACTGTCATCACCAATAATAATAATAGTACTAACACCATCACCACCAAAAACAACAAAGACACCAATAATAACAATGACCTCATTAGTGGAAACAACAGCAACAACGATCATAACAAAAACAACGTTATTTAGACACAAACGAGATTAAGATTTATTGAGTTTAGGTTAGGTTAGGTTAGGTTACGTTAGGTTACGTTAGGTTAGGTAATAATTTATTCTAGGCTTCACCTCAGCTGGGGAAGGTGTCTAGAGGGTTCCTACTATAAGTAACAAATCTCTCTAATTATTGCACCTGAAGTGTCTATAGCCCGTGAGTGTGCTGCTGTACTGTTCTGTGTATTTAGAGTTTTTTTTTATAGACTATAATGTGTTCGAACCCAGAGCTCACCGTCTACGTTCTCTTGATAACAGTCGTGGGCTAATGTAGACAATGTAGAAAAACTCAACCCATGACACACCACACCACACCATGGGATCAGAACCTGTACAGCTATAGATAACTTTCTCAATAATGCTGATTAATTTCATTACCACGATGTGGGTTATAGTCAATATCATATAAATACATGATATTCTTATTAAATTGTCTAAAATCAAAGAGTGTAACCAGTTTAATTGCTGTACAAGGTAATTAAAGGTTCTAATTAACTGAGTCTAGCCAATACTTCCGCTGCCCAGGTAAAATGCTGTTGTGGGGACGTATTTATTCGCCACTGGCCAACACCTAATGGTGATTGGGGTGTTATGTGTTACAGTAGTAGTAATAGTAATAATAATAGTAAAAATAGTAATAATAATAATAGGTCCGTATTCCACAATGTAATAGTAAGTTAACTATTCAAATCATCATTCGTTGAACAACTCGAAGCTTGTATCTCGTGGGGCGTATCAACTAACCAGATGTAGTCATGGTTACGTCTTCAGTTTAATCCGCCAGGTTTCAATATTCTTCGGCCAAAACTAGATGCACACACACACACACAC
Source organism: Homarus americanus (assembly GCF_018991925.1). Lineage (NCBI taxonomy): Eukaryota > Metazoa > Arthropoda > Malacostraca > Decapoda > Nephropidae > Homarus > Homarus americanus. Next base: position 930,431 of record NW_024755865.1, read on the forward strand.
ACACACACACACTGCAGTACCCAGCAAACTCAAAGCCTTGAGGGGAAATTCACTGAGTTTCCCTTTGTGACGGGAAGAGGAGGAGAATAGGGGAAAGGATAAGGAGGATTAGGGACGAAGAAAGTGACTCGGGAAGACAGAGGGAGAGGGAGAAGACCATTGATCTGGCAGAGAAGCGATTGATCTTTTTTACGTCATTGTACGGAAGTGGCTGAGTTGTTGGTGTATTACAAATATTGGTTCCACGTCCGATTTTTGTAGCGTTGAATATTGATGGCGTTGATTATCTCCCTGGTGTTATTATAGAATATTGGTGGCGTTGATAAATTCTCCGATTTTGGTGTTGTGGCGTGAATCAACTCCCAGGCGTTGATGTTGTGGCGTGGATCAACTCCCTGGCGTTGATGTTGTGGTCATGGATCAACTTTCTGGCGTTGATATTGAGGTGTGGATCAACTCCCTTTGCGTTGATGTGTGATGGTAGCGTTACTCTTTGTTTACACTAGTATATGGAGTGTGAACGCTGACTGGACACCCTTGAGAGTACCCGAAACCTTATAGAATATAATTATACACCAGCAGTGAAAATTTACAGCATTTTGTCTCCTACTTCCAATGGGATATTTATATATACCACTAATTATTACAAATTTCTTATTACCTATTTTGTCGTTGTATTAGAAGGAGCAGGAAGAAAGGCTCGTAACACTAATCAAATAAATGATGGATTTCCTGGAACTCCTCAACCTAAGATGCCTCAGTCTGGAATTTATTTGGAATTCCTTTCTCCGGATCACTATACGATGAGACGCTGTAACAGACAACTGACCTCTGTGAAGTCTTTGTTGTCTGTAATTAGTTTAGAACCCCATTGCAATTACGGACTTGAGGGAACTTTTGTCTCAAGATTCAAGAGTCTCTGAAGCTATTTAGAACGATAAGGGTAGAGACGTGTAAGTTCTCGTCATATTTTTTGTCTATTTAGAGTTACCTCTTGTGTCAAGGTTCAGAGAAGATAGGTGTGTGTTTGTTATCCTTCCGGAGTATTAAAGTGACTCTTTTAGTTCATCCCGTTGCCGGTCGATGTAAAATGCTGGGTTTACTTTGTGATGGACATTAAAGCGCGGCAAGCTATTTTTTGTTACGTCAATGACTTCACTGTTTCTTGCAGGCCATTCCTTGGAGCTAATGCAATCAACTCCATGAAGATCGATTAAATCCTTCGACACACTGAACATTAACACTTTTTTATAACGATTAACAAGAGCCGGGAGAAATCAGACACGTGTCGTTGTTTTAAAGCATTGACTGAGGTGTTCCCTTGCCAATGATCAAAGATATTTGACTAAGAATGATGTGAACTAATGAAAGTTAATATGACATCGGAAAATACACTAAACATTGGCATACATTGTGAATAAACTGAAAAGCTAGCACTAGGTGCTGTAATGATTTGAGATGAGTGTCGAGAGAACGAGTTTGGTTGAGCCAGAAGGACGCCACCAGTATGAGAATCAGCACAGCTAACAAAAAGGTTCTCTTATGTTAGGGTGATGCTCACTCGAGCACGGCTTACTTTCTATGCTGGGATGGTCACAGTGGCCTTGTTAGCGAGCCTTTAAGGGGAGGTAGTCTACGTGATTGAGCCTTTGTGTTTCTTTGTGGTTGACTGCCTCAGTTTCCTCATGGTCGTGCCTCTCCGTGGAGGTTCTTTGGTACTTTCTGTAGGAGTGTTCACTTATCAATCCACTGGACGGTATGAAGGAAAATGGAATGGGAAATATTTTGATATATTTTGTACGATTATTCACACCACCGTAATAACTTGTCACGTTCTGGCATAAGATGATGTAAATAACGATATAAAAACAACATTAATCTGGGGGTCTTTCTGATATCTGATTTCCCCCAAGACTATCAGGATCGAGGTCATAGTGGTGAGTTATGATCTCAATAAGAGTTTTTTTAAGGGTCGTTTATACACGGTCACGTTATTGGATATTTAAAGTCGTCCTCAGGTCATCCATTGAGTCATTGAGTCATCCTTCACTGCCTCTATTGGGTCAACCTTCACTTGTAGTTTATTCCTCGACTTTCCTCTTGTTTCTGTATCATCATCTTCATCTTCCCCTCCTTCCCTATCCTTCTAATCCTTCTCTGTCATTCTTCCTCGTCTTATCTTTTATCTGTATCCGTCCTCTTCCCTTCATCAATACAGGTTTCCTCCCCTTCTCCTTCCTACCGCTAGACGCGTCTGTTATTTCCTCTCTGCTTCTCTCCCTTCCTGATATGAACGACGCACAACGCACAGCTTCTCACAATATGAATTTTCATTGAGTGTTTCAGAGCCCAACTGAAGCAGGTCGTCTCTTATAGTTAATGAGAGTTTCTGTCAGTGTGTGTGTGTGTGTGTGTGTGTGTGTGTGTGTGTGTGTGTGTGTGTGTGTTATCATTGCTAACTCATTATTTACCTCTCTCTTTGTGTCTCTCTGTCTCTATCTCTCTCTTTCTCTTTATTTATCTCTCTCTCTCTCTCTCTCTCTCTCTCTCTCTCTCTCTCTCTCTATTTGTTAGCACCGGTCTCTTGGATATTCGGTTTAACACTTTTGTTGACATACTTCGCGTCACAGACAGAACAAAGATACAGGAATTCGGATGAGGACGAAATTATTCTCCGCTTTTTCCTTTCTCTCCCTTCCTCTGTTCCTCCTTTCCTCTCACATTCCTTTACTCACTTCTAATTCCATCTCCCTTTCTCTTATACTCTCCATTACTCTTGTTCTCATTTTCTTTATATTTTTTTCCTCTTTCTTCGTTTCTTCCCACAATTCTCTCTTTTGCTTACCCCGTTTTCTCCCTCCGGTGAGAGTGGTAACTTTACTTACCTCTACCCCTTCCTTCCTTCCTTCCTTCCTTCCTTCCTTCCTTCCTTCCTTCCTTCCTTCCTTCCTTCCTTCCTTCCTATCCCTACCACCCTACGCCCTCTGCCCCCTCACTACCCTACACGTATGGGTAGGCTCAGGCGCCCCACTGGGGAGCCCCAATGATCCCGGATAATTTGGGCACGAGAGTCAGGTTACCCCGGGGTGGGTGGCGAGGGGGTGTGGCTGGGTGGTGTGGTCGAAGTTGGCACTCTAGTTGCTCAACAAAATATACACTACCAATATATTTCAGCCTCGACTATCTCCTGGTGAAATATTTTTAGGGATTTAAATATCCATGGGCGATATGTAGGCTATGCATTCCTGATTTGCATGACTGTGATCCAAATTTCGAGGATTTTTGTATTCGTGGTTTACAAATTTGAAGGACGTATGTTCTGTGATTTTCATAGTTTGGTTTCGTGTGTGTTTGTGTGTGTGTGGGTGGGTGATTAGTGTTGATTCAAACATTATTTTACCTCAATTATATAGCATTCCTATTTCAGTTAATCAATTACTCGTCATTCATGTATTCGTGGGCCCAGGTGTTCAATATTCAGGTATTCGCGTCTCAAACATTCGTCCTACACATATGGTTCAAACATTTGCGCCTCATATATCTCGTGGTCTAGATATTTGGTATTCACACATCCTCGTCTCGACGTCCAGTGCGACCAGCCGTCCTCCAAATATCACGGTGGCAAATATACGTGATCCGCATAAGGCGTTCAAAATAAATGTGTCCCGTTCATCCGCGGCTCAAACACCTCTCTAGATTGATGGTGAATCGAACACTGGTGGTACAACCAAGCTCTCACAACCAACCTATAGGAAAACTCCGTGTAAATCCTTTTAAACCAAATATGGTGTTATAAACTTGTGGTTTTATTGTGAACTGCAAGAGCTATAGTGGCACTGTATGAGTATTTGTTTATTTTTTCAGGTAGGATGAAGTTGGACTCAGTTGTGTTGGTCGGGGACAAAAAATATATAAAATTTTTAGCGAGAACCAATTTTATGACGATTTCTGTGTTGCTGATTCGTGTTCTGACAACTTGCGTGACATCATCTTGCATAATTGACAACTTACATAACGGCAACTTGTTTTACAGCGGCATGAGTGTCAGTGTTACATTTTTCGATTAATTTCCTTTTGATGATGCATGTTCCAGCGATTTACATTTCGATAATATTGATTTAAATGGTAAGTTGTTGGCGTCGAATACACGGAAGAATCCAACCAAACAAAATGGTACCTAATATTAAGACATATTGAGGAATAAAATTAATTGAACTATGGAAACGTCTGATTGCGTTTACTGAAGAAAAAAAATATTACGAAAATTCCTACTAAACTGAGACGGAATGAGTGAGGTATACTGTACCGTGTGTAGCAGTCATAACCTAAGAGAATGTCACCAGTCTCTAGTGTCTCCTGGTGATACGAGACACCGGTGCTGGTACAGTGTGTGTCTGGTGGTACAGTAAATGGAACACAGTTACCGTAAACAGTGATTGGGGAAAGCAGTACGTCGCTGTTGTCATATTGTGGACACTTTAGGAGCGGGAGGTGGAGAGCTGCCATCATAAACCGTGACTTGGAAAAAAATATATAAAAAATAGTGGTGCAGTATTTTCATCCAATACGTTTCGGAATGTTTCAGGGATTTTGATGCTAGACAGACGTGTCGTACCAGAAGACTTTACCTTCTGGTCTAGTGCTGCAGAAGTCAACATCAAAATTTTTACAGTATTCAAAGATCAACAGGAATAAAACCCTCTAGACAGTATCCTTAAAACCACCGTCTAAAACTCACTGTCTAAAACACACTGTCCATCACCTTCCACCAGTCGTCCTGATTTCTCATTCATGGGGATTTCTTTTAATAGTCTGAGCAAAAACTTCATTAACATTATGACAAAAAATATTAATATTCTGGTGACTTTTTACGACCATATTTCCCAGCTGTTAGTGTATGTTGTGACCGAGGCTACAGGCACTCGGTTTCATATACGAGTATTGTGTTCTGGTCTCACATAAAAAGCTTCATATGAGCAAAATATTACCAAGAATCATGGAAAAAACTCTCAATTATCTTTAAGTATCTTTTATTAAACTATAAATTCCACCTACAAATAAAGACAAACTGATATTATTCCCCCAACTTCCAAATAATGGTTCCCTCTGATTTTGGTCATATCATTGTCAGTGTAGAGAGCGTGCCGATGTTTGTCCTGACCTCAACGCCTCATTGTTGGTTCATATGGAGTCTTCATTATACAAGCATTAAATATAAAATTCCAACAGTTCCTGGTGGGTATAATGTATGCAATGAATTCATACTCATCTACCTATTACTATGAGGGAACGTAACAGGGCCCAATGTCTCATTTGCTACTTATGGTCCGATTCTCATACCATAGATAAGTATTAGTTCTTTGACTAACTGCTCCACTATATAAATTTTTGACAGTAATGTTCATTTTGCTTTGAATGATCCTCAGTTACTTGTATTAAGTGAATAAAACACAAACCCAGGCTTAGATTATAATCTAAGCCTGGTTTTATCTGTTTAATTCTCTAACTCAACACACAGTTTAGTGATCAATGTAAAATGATCACCGAGAGTTAAAACAAGACAAGTTAATGACAACTCTCCGTCTACTTGGAATATAAAAGTTATAAAACAATAATTTAGTTAATAGTATTCATCAGCTCTCACGAGAAAACAGTGTTGGTAATATATTTTTGAGGTAAATTGAGACAGAGAGAGAGAGAGAGAGAAGCTCGTAGGAGAACACAGTCATTCCTGAAGCGTCCGTGGTGGGTGAAACTCCTGCTCATCACCACGGCGGGAGTGGAAGAGCCATCTGGTCCATTTTACGAGAGCGATACTCAAAGGTTGAGCCAGGCAGCAACCATCTGGATTCACTAGGGTTCACTGCCAGGGAATTGTTCTCTCACTCGACCATAACTCTGGCTGCTGATGTTCTTCAGTTGCGGCAGTCAATTCCCGGAATACGAAACCTGTGATTGGCTGATTGACTGATTCATTGGCTAGCTGACTGACTCTCTAGTTGAGTGATTGACTGAATGATTGACTAACTGACTCACTGACTTGCTGTGAATTATAATTAATCCGTTCAAACACAACTATATGGATTTTCTTTATCAATATTCTATTTAGAAACATTTTGAACATCTCACAGTCTAGTGCCATTTTGATATTACAACACAATCAGGTCCAAAATCAGATGCCTTTATAGCAATATTCCCACAATTAGATCAATAACCAGGTATCAGTAGTGTATTTTATCACAGTTAACGCCATAATATAATAAAACAACTGGGATATTCTCCAAATTATATATATGTAGTATAAGACAAAGCACAAATAACCTCACAATGGTATTCCTAATTTAGAATAATATATGTATAGTCTCACACCTTTTTTTATACTTAACGAAAGTAAGTGAAATGTGCTCTTTGTAGTCGTCTGTAATTTACGAATATTAACGAATGTCTTTTTCTCCTACACATATAAGATTATTTTGATATATTCTCAGTCATGTCAATAATATATTCGTTGTATTTTTTCCCTTTCTTATTCTTCTTTTAATTCAATATTCTCTTTATCAACTTCTCTTTTTTTTGTATCGTCTCCAGCAGTTAACTTCTTCCTCTTCTTCTTGATTATCTTCTTCCTTGTTATCAGCGGAAATAATTAATGTTCCCTGACGAGACACACACACTTACGTCACCCAGTAATTGTCCCTATTAATAGTGGTTGCATGTCAGGGCTACCGGGTCCTGACATGCAAGTACTCTCCCCCACTCTCTGTCTGTCTGTCTGTCTGTCTGTCTTTCTTGTCCTCTCTCTCTCTCTCTCTCTCTCGAATTTTATGACTTTCTGTCTCTCTGTATATCACACTCTTTCTCCACTTCTTACATATTTTAACGATATAAACCTATTGAAATATTTCTACGTACATGTAGACATGCACATACACAAACTCAAATATGAAAAATGCACATGAAAGTCGCACACACACACACACACACACACACACACACACACACACACACACAGAGTAGGGTGTAGGCTTTAGTCGCCCGTATTTTTTAACGTTTCGGTGGATCTTTTTACTGTATGTTTAGTCAATAGCAAGAACACGACCTGTATAGATTAGACAGACAGATAGACAGCTAGGAAAATAGAAAAATCACGATAATTGGGCGATAATAATAATAATAATAATAATAATAATAATAATAATAATAACTCTCTTCCTCATCTATCTTAACTTCTCCTTCACCTCATGGTTTCTCCCTCCCTCCTTCCCTCCCTTCCCTCATTCCCTCCCTCCCTCCCTCCCTCCCTCCTCCTCCTTCCCTCCCTCCCTCATTCCCTCCTTCTCTCCTCTCTCCCCCTCTTTCTCTCCTTCCCTTCTTCCCTCCCTCCCTCCTTCTCTCCTCCCTCTCTCTTTCTCTCTCCCGCTCTCCCTCCCTCCCTTCTTCTCTCCCTCACCTCCTTTCCTTCTCTCTCCTGTATTACAAAGTGCACTAGTAATTATAGAAACTCGCCTTCATTACCCTAATCCTGGGATATCCATGGGAAATGTCCTTTACGGCAGTGGGACTCGATATTCTTTTCACTATTGTATATCGTAAAAAAAAATGATAAAGATTAGTTAAATTTGCGTTTGTTTTAAGTGGGATTTATTTGTGTATATTTAATGTGTGTTTATGTTTTGATTTACTTATTTATTGGTGGTTTTTTTGTTTTTGGTTTTGTTGATAGATTTTTCTTTAAAGTTCTTGTTATTTATTATTATTATTATTATTATTATTATTATTATTATTATTATTATTATTATTATTATTATTATTATTATTATTTTCATCGTTATCACAGTCATCATTATTATTATTATCATATGTATATTCAGGTGGACTGTGCACCTGTACATAAGTCAGTGTTTGTATAATTCACGTACACTACTCAAAAACCCGTATAGTGTTATGTACACCTCTGGCAGCTCACAGAATAACACCTGGACGAGTTTTGACCTTTGCGTTTGATGCGTTAATGTGACGAGAGGATTACCTGCTGCTGCTAAATTATTCAGGGCATGGACTAGGTGGCACCCGATGTGTGAGCTGCTAATTCGACTTAATACGACTTTCAATAAATGGTTTGCAATGAGCCGACTTACTATGGAAGACAATCAGCTGTTGCGATGTAAACAACTAAATGGGCATTGTAGGTAGGCAGCTGGTGAGATGTAAACAGCTGACTTGGAGAGAGAGAGAGAGAGAGAGAGAGAGAGAGAGAGAGAGAGAGAGTACATTTTTAAAACGCTAAGTATGATATGAAAGGACACACCCAATCCCAGTCATGTTACACACACATTCTCTGCCATAGGGTAACATCATAACCCTCTGTTAACCCTTCCTTTGGTCCCCCTCCGTTTCAATAACTAGGGGTAGCCATAAAAGTAGTAATATAATAATCAAGAGCTTTCAACCTCCCCCATTTACAGATTAGCATAATGGTAGTTCGTGTCTATGTTAAATATCATACCTTAATAAAATCGTATATATTTACACCATAAGAGGAAAATTTAGTATCAAGATTTTTAAATATTTCTAAGTAATTTTTCCTGTGACTGGGGAAAAACATAGCTATTTCAGGGTTAAGTCTTAATGCATTTTCCTTGTAACTTGGGGAGGGGGGGTGTAACTATTTATGGTAGTCTTTATGCAATTTCGATGCAATTTTTAGTTACTCTCTCTGTGAAGGAACTTAATGATAGTCCTTTAAAAACTTTCTCCCATTTCCAGTTAGGGTGAAAATTTTAACTTACAAAGCTTGGAGAATCTATTTTGGTTTCTTTGCTTAAGTTAGTCAGCTAGATACGTTTCCTTTTCACTTTAGCTAAGATAGAATTTAACACACGAAGCTCTGAGAATCCATTTTTGTGTCGGAAGTAAAAAGAGCAAGTCGGAAGCTGTCTCACCTCTTCCAGTTAGTAATGGGTGATGATGAGGGCGGGAGCAGTGGTGTAAGATGACAGTAAAGAGAGTATAGTGATGATAGTGAAGGTTAGTACTGGCAAGAGTGTTTATAGCGAGGCAGGATAGCGGAGGTGGTGGTCTTGATGCAGGAAAGGAGGCGGAGTGACACTTATCACTTCCCAGATATAAACCTGACACAGAGACAAACAGCCATTCTTGAGTGGTGTGTTCTGGGGAGCTTCAGAGGTTACATAACTCCATTCACTCGTGTCTTACTACCATCATCCTCTACCAGATTTGCATTGAATTAAAGGACAACATTAAATGGCTTTTAAATACATTTTTCATATCTAACTGAAAGCAACAATTGTATCAAGTCACGAAGAGGAATTACCTTTACCTGTTCTGTATACCAATAGCTGTATGGCAATTCTGTTTATGTGTAAGAAAAAGTAACTATTGCATCTTTGAATCACTACAGAGAAATTACAGAGCGTAAATTTTTATTATTAACCTGTATTTCTACTTAGTCTGAGTGAATGTTTTTATTATTATTATTATTATTATTATTATTATTATTATTATTATTATTATTATTATTATTATTATTATTATTATTATTATTATTATTATTATTAGCCCGCTTAAGCTCAGATATAAAGATTCGTTTCCTTGTTTTATACCGTTAAATACGTGTTAGTTCTCTGAGGTGTATTTACAGTTAATGAACCGGTGTCATTAAACTCCAATACATTTAGTGTCCAACTTATTAATGGAACACGAGGCACTACAGGCTATAATGCTCAGGTGAACAAGTGACCAAACCAGGTGTATTTATAAGACTCTTGAGTGAATTTTTGTGATGATGCAGCCTCTTGACACTCTCTGCCATACATAAACTTACATACATGTATACCCACATATAATGTACAAATATATATACACACGCTTTCAGAGATATACATAAATACATACGCACACACAGCAAACATACATGCATACTTATATATTCAGACACGTAGAAAAACTCTAGTATGCATTTACAAACTTTAACACACACACACACACACACACACACACACACACACACACACGTTTTTCTCGCTCGCACGCTCAAGCTGTACTCTTATATGGGTGTGCGTGTACAGTACGTGTGTGTGTGTGTGTGTGTGTGGGTGGTAGGTGATAGTGGGTGTTTGTTACTGAGGGTGTGTGCGGTGGTAGTCAATGGTGTGTGTGTGTCAGTAAGTGACTGGTTAGTTAATGTAGAGGCTGGTGTGATACTGTGGCTGAACTGTTCCTGTGATCATCCTCTCTCTCTCTCTCTCTCTCTCTCTCTCTCTCTCTCTCTCTCTCTCTCTCTCTCTCTCTCTTTGTCCCCTTTCTTCCTCTCGCTCTTCCTCTTTCTGACTTCCCCTTTTTTCCACGACCTTTTCTTTGAGAACCTCATTTAGTGTTTGCATTTGTTAATACATGAGTCACGTCCTGGTGAATGGCGGGGTTTATAGCGTGTGTTAAGAGCCTCGTTCATGTTAATTTGATATCAGCAGACTCCGCTGGGCGGGCCTGGAGCCTGTCACCCGGGATACCCTGTTGAAGGGTCCGGTTCATCATATATATATATATATTTATATATATATATATATATATATATATATATATATATATATATATATATATATATATATATATATATATATATATAAATATATATACACACTGACTGCAAATAATATAATGTGAATATATTATAGGCATACATTGTGTGTGTGTGTGTGTGTGTGTGTGTGTGTTTATGATGTGTTCTAGGGATCTGGTGAGCTCTCCTACCCACGAGGAAATGCACTTGAGTAGGAAGGAGGAAATGTGTCGTGACATGGTCCATTTCCGCCTCCGGGGAGACTCGCCTGTATACTCCAGCTCCTCTGTCCCCCCTGACCTGGGGACGTGTGGCTGTGTGTGTGTCAAGGCAAGAGAAACACTGTAGACTGATGATATGTGTGTTTGTGTGAGTGTTTGTGTGAGTGCGGCATGAGTCAGTACACATACAAATTTGTGTTTGGTCCTTCATGTATGTTTGGTTATCGTGTACGGTACTCACTGTATACATAGGCTTGTTTTATATGTAGTATTAAATGTCTCGCTATCATGGGCGAAGTGAGCATTATTTTTTTTGGGGGGGGGGGTGAGTGCGTGTGTGCGTTCGTCTGTGTGTGTGCGTTCGTGTGTGTGTGTGTGTGCCTGTGTACTTCTATTCTCTTCAAAAACTGATGGACAGATTATTTAATTTTTTTTCGGCAATAGTTAACGATTAGATTCCTATATTTGTTTACAAAACCAAGAAGATGAACTTTTTCCTGGTGTCAATATATTCCTCAGATTATTGACTATCATCATCATCGTCAACGGCATCATCATCATCATCATCATCATCATCATCATCATCGTCGTCGTCGTCGTCTTTATCGTTATCGTCATTATTATTATTATTTTTAATATTATTATTATTATTATTATTATTATTATTATTATTATTACTTTTATTATTATTATTATTATTATTATTATTATTATTATTATTATTATTATTATTATTATTATTATTATTATTATTACTTTCATTACTATTCTTATTATTCTTATTATTGTTACTATTATTACTCTTACTATTTTTATTATTATTATTATTATTATTATTATTATTATTATTATTATTATTATTCATTAAAGTTTTATTTTCGGAAACAGTAGTCACGATAATCTCGAAATCTTGGGAGAAAATAGGAAAATATTTAATGGTTCCATCATATACGTCTTCCCGTGGCCAGTCAAGAGCATATTTACTCTCGCAGGCTACACGGGAAGGCTGTCTGCAGTATGACCTGGGCTCTGCTTGGCTCTGGGGTCTGTGGGTTAGTGTAGCAATATTATTTGTCTGCTGCTGTGTACTAAAGGTTATTTTTTTTTGCGGGTTATTTCGCAATGAACGATTAATAGTTGACGACAAACGTTTAAGTAGGAATATTTCACACTATACTGTATATTATAATGTTTAATTTTTATCAAAGGTAAATATTTCTACACTTATCTGAATATTCGATTTCTGATATTTTTTCACCATAAACAAAATTATATACCAGTGATTATATATAAAGACGAAAGCTAAGGTACTCCGTTGTTTCCATTTTCCCGTGTGATTTTATCAAGATATATATATATTATGTAAAGATTTCTTCCGGGAACCAAATCATTTTCACCAACTGGATATCCGCTGTTTCGTTCTATATTTAAAATCTCATTTGGCAGACGATGTTATGTAAGGATTTTCTTGTTAGAAATATTCAGTTTCTAAATGTTAAGCCAAATTGTCTACAGCTCGGGAATACATTGTTCTTTCTACACGCTTGAGTGAACGTGGGCGAGATTTATCCTCTTCGTAAAGTGATTCAAAATGGCCTCAGGGTCTTAGTGCCAGGCGGGGTCTTGACTACGCTCTTTGACCTTCCCTTCTGACCTTTTGTTTAGTCCATTTGTAAACTAGAAATTCAAATCATCGGTTGATTTCCTAGAGATCACATCATGGGGTTCAAGCCTGGTATGATGTTATTTTAGTTGTCTGTGTACGTGTTGTTTATATGGAAGACGTTTGCATTATACTGTGTCTCTGGGTCTATTTATATACACACAGTCTATGAGTACGAGCATTTATTATTATTATTATTATTATTATTATTATTATTAGTATTAGTATTAGTATTAGTATTAGTAGTAGTAGTAGTAGTAGTATTAGTATTATCGATTTATCAATATTGTTAGTACTGTATGTAGACTTTCACCGTTCACTGACTACCCTGATAGGAAAGCGAATAAAGAAACATTTTAGCTATGCATCATCATAATGCTTCAGGGAGTGACGGGAGGTGTACGCGTAGAACCTTTCCTAAACCGGCCGCCCCCTAACCGTCTCCACCTCTTGTAGTGCTGGAGACACGAGGCCGATACTTCAAAGGGATTGTTGAAGAAAAAATCTATATGTTGCATTGACCGTCATTGGTAAACACTTGCTGGTTGTTTGTATTCAGAGTTACGATGTAAGACTTAAGACCTCACACGACATTACACTTACAACTTTCTTATTTATATAGATTGTGATTTTTTCATCCGACACAGGAAACCAGCTTTGGGATCCTTTTATAGAGATGAATAGTAACTTTGTTCCTCAATGAACCAGTGTCTTAACAATGTCTTAAACATCTCCTGCAGGAGCAATTATGAGAGATACTGTGGTGCGGGGAGCCACAACGACTCTGCTGTGTCGTAAGCTCACAGTATTAATGGTACAAGCAATCACGAGGGACGACCAATATCCTGGGCGGTGCAGTAAAGCGACATACACTTGTCCTTGAACCTCTCACTGTCCTGCCGGGGCCACAGTGAGACCAAAGAGAATCTCTCTCCTCTTATAATTGGATCTCACTTCCTCTGCCGCCATCCACCACAACTCGTATTAATTATTGGTTTAAAAAAACAATATTCACTCTTCGTTCTTCTCCCACTCCATACCACAAAACAATATTCACTCTTCGTTCTTCTCCCACTCCATACCACAAAACAATATTCACTCCTCGTTCTTCTCCCACTCCATACCTCACCGCGTTCTTCCCCCAGCTTTTCAAACACCCATTCCAGTTCACCATTCTCAGCCGATCATCAGGTCATGTGTCCAGATCACAGCATTTCAATAATCCAGGACGAAAATCAAGTTCTCGGCTGCATTTGTAGTTTTCTCTCTTCCCTTGAGGTCAATAAAGCTTATGGTCTGGGTTGCATCCCTCACGAGGTATTAAGAGAACGGCGCCTCTCAATTGGCTCCTGTTTTTGCCCTCTTGTATCGCCTCTGTCTTGAATCCCATATTTTTCCTGCTTCAGAGAAACTTACTCTTGTTTAGTACAACATGGAGAAAGGAGATACCTCGAACATTTTACAATTATTGCCTCATTGCCCTCACTTCAACCGCTTCTAAAGTCTTTGAAATCTTTAAGTCTTCTCCCCAATGTTGTCTGTCTGTCTGTCTCTGTCTGTTTGTCTGTCTATCTGTCTGTCTTCCCTCAAGCATTAGTAATTATGGAAAATGCGGAATGACTTTCCATCTGTATCTCCAGTATATGGTCGTACGTATAGTCATATTGGCTTATTAAAGAAGAAAAAGACATGAGACAATCACCAGGTTATATATATGGGTCACTTATGCAAATTTTGTATACAAGTCCCACTCAATCACGGTGGCGTTCGGGCTCCAAGGAAAGGCTCTATGATAAAGCCTCAATAGTTCAAGTATCGGTGTTATATGCAGTCAACAGCTACAAGTGTACGTCATTGACCCACCACCAGCACTGAGTCACAAGACGGTGTACTCACATTGGAGACTGGAATCCCTCAGTAACATATCTTAGAATAGACGTTGCTATCAAAGACTGAAATACCTCTGCAACATGTCCTGGAGTGTATTTTCCTGCCAGGGGCCAGAACTCCCCAAAACATCCTGGAACAGTTTATATTTTAGTGGGTATTCTTACCAAGGACTGGAATAGAATCTATAAAAATGGAAGTTTCCACAGGAGAATGTGATCTCTCTGGAAAGTCTCCCAGAATAATTTCATATTATTGGATATTTCTATTGGAGAGTGGAATCTCTGTGGAATACGTCCTACAACGGGTACATTTCACTGGATATTCCCACGGGAAACAAAATCTCTCTGGAATGCATCCCAGAACGAGATAGTCTCACAGGAGGCTGGAATCCCCCTGAAAAATATTTTAGATCGAGTTTATTTTACTGGATATTTCCACTGTCAACTATTATTCTTTGCTATAGTCACCGGGAGCTGGAAGGGAGTTTATAGACGAAAAAGAGGCTGGGAGGAGACGTTGGTATGGGCCGTCAGTGATACACTGTGGTCACCTCCAGGGAGACACTCTGTCCTCTTGAGTACATCACAGGTACTGAAAGAATTAATCCTTCGGTCTCTCCTCATTATCTACTTCAACAAGGATAACACTGTGTATAGTAACACCTAACATCTCTAGAAAAGGACAAAAGCAATCATCTGTCCCAGTTTAAATCTTCCTCCTCAAATAATGATCATTTGAATCTTATAAACCCAAAAGGTTATTAACAAACTGGATTAAAAAGTATGATTTATGGGTTGATATTTAGATTACAGTAATATATTAACTATTAGTAAAGGTCAAAGGTCAAGCTGGTTAGTATCGAGAAGGATGAGAGGGAAGAGTGTTTGAGATGAGGACGATGTTGACCACAGATTCATAAGGATTCAAAGTTCGGCAATTGTATAGTTATCCATATGGTTTTGGTAATACTCACATATACACATCACACGTAAAAATAAACACATAAATACGTACATATGCACATCCGCACACATCCCTTATGCATACATACATATACATATCCTCACACACACACACACACACACACACACACACACACACACTCAAGTCAATCCAGCTTAACGTAACCTGGCTTAACACAACCACATCCTGACCAATATATTCCTTGTATCTCTACTTCAATCAGTCTCCAAACTCACGACTGACAGACAGGGTTATCTTATTGCCAATGAGTAAGTCTGACGCGCTGACTTCAAATGAGTAAAATCTGACGCACTGACATTATTTGAATAAGTCCAATGTGCTGACATCTGCTCAATAAGTCCGACGATGATGTTTTTCAAGTAAATCCTTGAATAAATTAAACTTCCCATTTCTCATGTGGCAATTAAAAGCAAAGTCTCAGACATCGTTTATAGGGACCAAGGCCTTGAGTCTCTCTAAGGGGATGGGGGGCTGTAAATGGTTCTAGAGGGGTGTCATAAGTGCTAGAGGCGCCTGGGGAGGGGGATTTAAGACTATAATAAAGGGAGACAGTGGGGTGGGGGTGGTCCATGAATCAGAGAATCATCCACTTGTGACCATTTATACCGTCACCCGCATCCTCCTCTCCCTTTTACTTCCCCTCATCCCCCCTCCCCTTCCCTTCTGTCTTCCTTCTCCTCCTCTCCCTTCTTCCACTCTCCCTTCTCCTTTCTACCTCCCCTCTAGCCCACCTTGTTTTCTCCCCTCTCCTCCTCTCCCTTCTACTTCCCCTCTCTCCCTCCCTGTTTTCTCCCTTCCTTACCCTCCTTTCTACCTCCTTACTGCGTCGGACATTCCCAGGGGGGGAGTGTTAGAGCGCTGGACTCACTATTATCCTGACGACTTGCAGCCATTCCTTATAGATAGAGTATAATACTTCTTACTTTAAAGAGTCTCATATCGCAAAGAAAACATCTAACCTGAGTTTGATTACCACCACACACACGCACACGCTACCATCCTCGCGATAGTCTAGTCTCTTCCCAGCTATCATCATCATCATCATCATCATCATCATCATCATTTTTTTATCAATACCAACTTCATAATTAACCTGTACTACACTAGACTGGATGAAGGTCTTCTTTACACGTTCTCACAAATGCCTGTCTTAAGTCGTCTATATTATAATTACTGACTCCTGCCCTCCTGTTTGGCTTGTATTCGACGGTAATTATCACTAAGGACCTGTTAAATTTCGTCTGTAATTCACAACAGAGGAGAGAACATTAAACACCTCAGTGAGACATTATTTTTATTTCTCTCTCTCTCAATGTATGTTTCTCCTTCTCTCTTACATGTGTGGGAGTTAGTCAAGGGAAACAGAAGCCTCAGGAGAAATGACGAGAAGGGGAGTGATGCAAGAAAGGGAAAAGAGTGACAGGAAATAGCTGAAGCAACAAGTGGACACACACACACACACACACACACACACACACACACAAAATAGTATTCCCTGTGGTTACTCTGGCTGGCTTGGAGGTCAGAGTAGACGACGCCATGTACATCGAGGCTCAACACCTCCGCCCCTTGAGAACAACAACGCTTGGCCTCATAAAGAAAACATCCTCGTGACCCCAGACGTCTTGTGCTTGTATGGCGGGCGTCCAACAAGAAGAAGGATGGCCGGCCGCTCCACCAACACCACACGTCATCACCACCTCTCCGTCCCGAGTTGACGATAAACATTAATATATCACGGGACTGTTGGGGACGAGACACGGAGATAAACATTCCCTACATCATGAACATAACAGAACGGGATCTCTAAGTAAACATGTGTGCGTGCTGGCAGGCGGTCATAGAGACATGTGAGGAGGATGTTGTTATTAATATGCGATGAAGATTCGGTTAATTATTTTACAAGATTAGTGATGAATGATGTATGCAGTTTTCTAGATACGATCTGTTTACTTAATGTAGATGAGTAGCTGTAGGAGTAACACTTCTTTGTTATCTGTGTAAACACTTATTATTATTATTATTATTATTATTATTATTATTATTATTATTATTACAACTGATGCAAATAAACCGTGAAGGAACTATTGGTTGTGGCTCATCAACAACTTCACTAAAATTATTAAGAAAACCAGACAGAAGAAATAGCTGCACGACAAAGTGATGAGATATTTCCTCTTGACTCCCAAACAGCCGAGCAGTGTCTAGTTCACATACCTCAACGACACCAACATTGCCAGTACCCCCAAAAAAAAAAAATACTGACAGAGGCATCCGAATCTAACACTGTCTTCATTATTGATGCCAAATAGTTGCACAGCAGTTAATCCTTTGTGACAGTATATGAGACAGAGACAGACAGGCAGACAAATAGACAGTGGTATCAAAGATATAACGAGATCAGAGACGAGTCAATTACAGATAAGAATCTTTATATCTCATCTCAACTACTGAACGTCTGATATATTCTGGATGGGTCAGTGACGGTATTTATGAGTGAGGAACCAGTGACATGAGCAGGCCGGGGTGCAAGGTGGAGCAAGTGTCATGAGCGGGTCGGGGGTGCACTGAGAAATTAATCATTTAAACTAGCAGAGAGAACGAGGGAAAAATTAATCTCGGCCAATCTGTCAGCTGAGGTATTTACTGAACAACGATAATTA
This sequence comes from Homarus americanus, assembly GCF_018991925.1. Lineage (NCBI taxonomy): Eukaryota > Metazoa > Arthropoda > Malacostraca > Decapoda > Nephropidae > Homarus > Homarus americanus. Next base: position 948,431 of record NW_024755865.1, read on the forward strand.
GTGATAGTTGCTTCTGTTGATTACAATTCAGGTCAACAACATCTCTCTCTCTCTTGTGGCGAACATAAATTCCTTCACTTTATTGGCCACTACGTCATGGAACAAAGGACTCGGGACATGATAATCACATACCACAGACCTCATCCAACAACATAGATTTGGTTTCTAAAATGAATAATTATTGATCTGTGGATGAACGATGTGACGGTTTAGTCTCTCCCTTTCTCTTTTTTTCTCTCACTTTCTTCTTGCCTCTAGCTCTTTCTTTTTCTCTATCATTCTTTCTATGTTGTTCCCTTCATCCCTGTTTCCTCCTCCCTATCTCTCTGTCTAACTATCTTTGTCTTTCTCTTCTTTCTTTACCGTCTCTTTCTCCTTTTCCCATTCCCTTTCTCTCTATCGTGCCTTTCTCCTCTCTCTCTCTCTCTCTCTCTCTCTCTCTCTCTCTCTCTCTCTCTCTCTCACTATGGTGTTTAAAGTTGACAGGCGGGGCAGCACCACCATATAGGTAAAACAATAGCACCACAATGGCTTCACTCTATCATCACCTTATCACCACCATCTCGTTTCACCTCGCCTTTATCACTTACCATCACTCCCTCTTCCCTAAACCACCCAAAAATAAATTCCCGTTTTCCTGCGTCCACCGTTATTTTGTTTTATCTTTTAAGTATTTTGTGTAAGTTTTTATTTTGTTTTTTATTATATACGACAGCCTCAGAGACCAACCTGACTCCCGGCATGTGAAAGTTGTTGTGTGGGTTCTATGTTTATTCTGATTTATTTCCGAGCATATAAACTTTGCTTTTCAATCCTACTTTTTTTTAAGCTATTGGTCAAAGTATGTCATAAACAATACCATAAGAGATGTTTATATAATTTCAGTTTCGTAAAAGTATATACATTATCATTTTGCCTACTAAAGATGTTTTTAATTTATACATGTTCTACAAGATAATTTCTCCACAGAGTCAAATGTTTTAGTCAGACATGGAAGTACATATTTGTATACGAGGCAGAGAGAACAGTTAATCCCCACCGAGGCGTGAGTGTTAGAGAGTTAGTTAGTTACGGCGCACAGTACAATATTCACAAACTATGTAAACTTGTCATTATATGCATAACCTCTGCCTGTGTTTACATGTAAGAATACAAGGTAAAACCAGGTCAACATAATACACTCTGGCATCGTGTAGTTTCACTTTTACTATTATAGGTTGATCGTTCTCTCATGTTTATACCATTAAGGGATGTAGTTAAGATTGTTGTCCGTCCTCTCTCTCTCTCTCTCTCTCTCTCTCTCTCTCTCTCTCTCTCTCTCTCTCTCTCTCTTCACCTTCATAGAACCTTAAGTATTACATTTTCCTTTAAGCAGTGTACACAACTCTTAGTCCTAATGTACAGTATATAGTGTTTTTCTTTTACTATGGACCATTAAACTGTGTGTGCGTGCGTATAGAACAGACTAACAGGCAAGATATATACAGAAGTAAATAATGAAATAAAGCAAATTATTCTATACACCCGTGAAACATAATGCCAACCACACACACAGACCACAGAGACACTGCTGCAGTAATCAGGCCGCAGGTGAATCCCAGCCTCCACCAACACCTGAGCCGGAGATGAGATGCTACAGGAGTCACTCTCACACAAGAAGTAAAGAAAATATTTAATCTGCAAGTTGAAGTCTGGAAGATGATTCATGGAAGATTAATCTGGAAGGTGAACTATGGAAGATGGTTTTTGTAAGATTAATCTGGACTACGAATTTGTAAAAAAAAAAAATAACTTTGGCATTAAGAGTAAGGATATTGGGCCTACAGAACAAGGGCTTAGTCTAGAAGAATAAATCTGAAAAGTGAAATCTGGAAACTGTTTGAGCTAGTCACGAAACTGAATAATGAAATCTGTTTGACTGAATTTTGAAATCGGCTGCGTAATAAAATCTGGAAATCATGTTTTAAAATCTAGGAACTGAGGAATAACATCTACAAGACGTGACTATATAGTGACTAGGTAATGAAAATCATTTATTAGATGAATATTTAGTGAACCCAATTGAAAATGTATTATGAATTCGAGGAAAATGTTTGCTTCGGGTCATAGAAACTAAAAAAATAGAGCGAATACATAGGAAATATACCATGAAATTTGAAGTCTGTATTTTGATGTCATGGAAACTGCGTATGTGAAAGAAATGAAAACAAGAAAGAAAAATCTGAAAACTGCGTTGAAAAGTCATGAAAGCTGTTTGCTGAAGTACGCTAAGTATATGACGTAGAAGTCTTGAAAATTGGAGGAATGTCATGAAACTGTGCAGGAAAATTTTGAACACCGTGAAGAAAATAAATAATGGAAACTGTGGGGTGTAGTCATGGGCATTGTGTGGTGAGGAATTTAAGTCATGGTGAAGTTATGGTCATTGTATGGTGAGGAATTGGAGATATGGTAAAGTTATGGGTATTGTGTGCTGAGGAATTGAAGTTATGGTGTAGTCATGGGCATTGAAGGGTGAGAAATTGAAGTCATGGTGAAGTTATGGGCATTGGTGAAGTATGGAAAGTGTTCTGAAATATGAAGAGCAGTAAAACAACAACAAAATGTAAAAAAAAAAAAAATACCTTGAAATTCTAAATGTTGTCGTGAAGTTATTGAAACGTGAAGAAAAGTCCTGGAAACTAAGTAACGAAATCATGGAAAATGTCTTTTGATGTCTGTGAAGTATGAAGCGAAGTTTGGATATAAAAAAAAAACGTGATTAATTCTCAAAGCTCTGGGATAGTTCAAAAGCTCTGTCGTAGAGTCCAGAGTCCAACTGAGGTTTGTTTGATGAAGTCTGCAGAGTGAGGAACAAATTTTGAAAGTTGTGTGGTGAGGCCTGGAAGTCAGGTGGTGGCGTGGAAGAAAGAGAGAGAAACAGATATAGACAGACAGACAATAACGTAATGAAATCTGAACAGTTTATGATAAATTATGAAAGCCTGTAGTTAATAGTTTTGTAAATGAAACTAAAAAATCTTTAAGAGAAAAAAAAACAAAAACTATAATAGTCATTGAGGTAAATACTGCAGACCAAAACTGAAAGCTACTTAATGGTAACCTTGAGTCTGAGAGAGAGGCATTCTCCTAACAGTGGGATAGAGCCTGAAAGCAGTCAGATGAAGTCTGAATGCAGTGGGATTAAGGCTGAAATTTATTGGTCAAAATCGAAAAGCTTTGTGGTAAAAAAAGTATCCAAGTTGTGGATAAAAGCTGGATCTCTAGGATACAGTCTGGGAACTGCCTGAAGAAGTCCATGAAGAGAGAACGACTTACATAAATGCTCTTTGGAAAATCTTACTGGATAGGAATATATCCCACCGGATATTTTACCACGTTTTCATTCGGTAACATTCGGAGATAAATTGCACTAGTTTGGAAATGTGTGTGTGTGTGTGTGTGTGTGTGTGTGTGTGTGTGTGTGTGAGAGAGTTGGGTGTCTGTTTGCTAGATTGTGTGTGTATGTATGTATGTATGTATGCATGTTTATAAAAATTCAATCATGTGTACAGTATATGCCTGTGTATATTAAACTAGGGGATTGATGTAGTCTGACTTCCAGTACGTGTTATACAGTATACTATTTATGATGAAAAATTACACACGTCAGGACACATTTTTCAGCCTTAATGGTAGCATGACACATGATGAACAGCTCTCTCTCTCTCTCTCTCTCTCTCTCTTTCTCCATATTCAGTAATTTGTCCTTACTTCATTTCTAGACTATCAATACATCTATTTTTCTTATTTCATTAATATACACCTACCTGTATTTCACCTGGTTTAACTAATTCTTCTTTCAACCCTCGGCGCGTTTGTTCGCTGAAACGATAAATCTACATCACAGGCAAGAGCTTGGGTGGGAATGTAACAAGACATTTTTTTACTTTTTCTAATGTGGTGGGAAATTGAACAGAAAATACCGAGACCCGACATTGGAGTCCTATCATTTTTTTTTGGGGGGTGACTTAGGTTATATATTTTCTTTTATGACTGGTCAAGTGGAAAGAGAGACGGGTGTTACTGCAGTGACATATAACAGCGCGTCGCAATGGAAGAGAGAAAGAGACAGGCAGACAGACAGAGAGATACATAGAGATAGAGAGAGGTAGACATACAGAGAGAGAGACAATAATGTAAACTCTCTGATCTCGTCACAACAACTAAGTTCTCTGGTACTAGCCAAGAGTTGTTATATAAAGGCGTAAGGTTATAGCAGAAGAAAATGTCAACATACCACACTGAGCATCATTAGGGAAGTCGTCCCATTATCGTAACCTGTTCTTCTACATATTTGTGATTCTGATCAGCGTCCGGATATATACAGGTAAAGATGTTGGTGAACCCAGATTTCTGTATTCCTTCCAGAGATTATAAGTCCAGCTGGTTCCATCCATATCTCTCTCTCTCTCTCTCTCTCTCTCTCTCTCTCTCTCTCTCTCTCTCCACTTCATGTCTACCGTATCTATCAACGTCCACACACACACACACACACACACACACACGTACGTATAGAAGCTGGCTTTCCTCACACCTCCCTGTCACCTTTAGAGGTCAAAAGTCAAGGTGAGTCGGCCGTCCTTCCCTTCGTGTCACTCATGCAAAGATAGAACACCTGGTCCAACACAACCCAAACTTAGGGAGCCTGCCTGGCAACTGTGTACCTTGAGGAAAATAACTGTGCTGTGATAATTTAAAACTCTTAAAAAGTGCATTGGAATCATTAATCTCCTCATCAACCTCAGTGTTATGTAGATCTTGGTAATGGAAATAATTTTTGTATTGAAATTGTGTGGCTATCATGCTCGGTAGTAATTAATTATCAACCATGATTATAATATATGTAGATCGACTGGCCAACGAGGCATTCAACAAAATAAAATATGTACTACGATCTTGGAATTTTTTAATATATATATTATTAATATTCAAATGAAAATGATGAACTTTGATTTCAAAAGTTAAAAAAGGTAGTAGTAAAAATTATGAGTGATTTTGCAACAATATTAAATGGCCCAGACGGTGTAATGTATCCCGCTATCTGTCATGATTTTTCTAATTTGTGACTCGTGAAGACCTCATCTCCTCTCTAACGTTCCTACTAGCTCTTTTACTCTCCACTCCTCACCTACTTCTCCTCACCAACGCCCATACACACGCACACACATACACACATCTAGAGGCTGGTTGATCCCCATATCCCTGTAACCCCTGCAGAGGTCAAAGGTCAAGCGGACTCGACCACACGACACTAAATATTAAGGTCCTTGTCCGTGTAGTGACCAAGGCGACAAGTTACATAGTGGCTGTTGCATCATCCCCTGGCCTCCAAGCTCTCTCTTTACACACACACAAACACTCTCTCTTTCCGTCTTTATTTCCTTCTTTCCTCCTTCCCTCTCTTTGTATCTCTCATTCTCTTTGACTCTCATTTTTCTCTGTTTCTGTCCAATTGTCCCTCTCTCACTTGCTCCATGCATTTGTTCTTTCCCTTGTCCATTTCTCCATCTGTTGATCTATCCCTTTCGTCGTCCCTCTCCCTCTCTTTCCTTCTCTCGCTGTCCTTCTGTCTCCTTCTTTGTGTTTCCCTCCGTTTCCTCTTCTCGCCTTTTCTTTCTATCCTTCTTTCTCCCATTTTGCTCTCTCGCTTTCCCTGTTTATGCCCGTTCCATTCCTTCTCCCTCCTTCGTTCAGTGTCCCGATGTTCCTCCCTCCCTCCCCCCCTCTCTCTCCCTCTCCCACTCCCCTCCCCCTCCTTCCCTTCCTCTCCTCCCCAACATCATGTTGACCTCGTCGTGGTGTTGATAAGGTCGTGGGTTAGTTTTGTTTCTGGTACAATATATTCCCTCATTTGTTGCGTCAAGTTGAAGGTTATGGTGCACCAACATGGCCGCCGCTCCTGTTTACATTCCTGGCTCACACTTGGGCTGAGAGAGATAAGCTGCCTCAGCCCCCAACAGACCTCCGCCCTGGGTCTGACTGGGTAGACAGACAGACAGACAGACAGACAGACAGACAGACAGATAGATAGGTAGATGGATAGATATCTATACAAATAAATTTTATAGATAGATCACTTGTCTCAGACCTCTACGAGACGTCCTGGGCGCTAGATCATGCTGTTGAAATAGATAGATTACATAGATAAATATATTATACATACATATACAGCAGGATGATTTTATAGATAGAAATATAGAGGGATCGATAAACAGACCTCCATCACTGTTCTGGGCCAAAATCCATCTTTTTTATCTCTAAACTCAGACAGATATAAAGAGATCACATATTTTATACAGTATGTGAAAGTCTCTGTGTATTTTGGACGCCATTCACTTCGTTGTGTTTGTGTCCTTTGAGAATGTGGTGTCGTGTGGCTTATAGTGCTTGTAGCTATGACAAGATGAGAGTGGACGAGCGATAGCCTGGTGTAAAGTTCCATACGTGTGTCATTTTTAGGTGGTGAGGAAAGGCAGGCGTTGCTGATCGCTCGTGATGGCGCTCATATTACGGTGTAGGACTGGTTACACACACACACACAGCCAGAATGCATGGTACACTTCACTCGATATATTACCTCACTATCAAAAAGGTTTCGGATCACAAATTTTCATTAACGTTCACTAATAATAATTTTTGGCCCATTAAACGCTCACAAAAGCCAGATTCTCTTCACGTTCTTGTGTTGCAGTTAATAAGTTTTCTTGGAATTTATCTTTTCCTTTGTGAGTGTTGTTTAATGTTGTGTCTGTCTTCCTCTTTCTTTACTCTACGTTATATTTCTTTCTTTCCTTGTCTGTATGTCCGTGTGTATGTCTGTGTGTGTGTGTGTGTGTGTGTGTGTGTGTGTGTGTGTGTGTGTGTGTGTTCACGGAGCTGTTGTTTTTCATGAACAGTGCACCACCAAATAACACATGTCAAAAATACGTTTTTTCCTCAGTTGCCCCTCTTCTTGTGACTGGGAGAACTGCGGCCTGGGGTGTGATGGTCTCTCTCTCTCTCTCTCTCTCTCTCTCTCTCTCTCTCTCTCTCTCTCTCTCTCTCTCTCTCTCTACTCTATTGAGACAAAAGGGATATTGTACTGGTAGTAGATATATGATATATCTTATTGTGTAATATTCAATCACACTCCCTCCATCATCTGAGTGTAATCCGCAGGGAGTATTGTTGTCTTGGGGGGTCGTGTGTGTGTGTGTAATAATAATAATAATAATAATAATAATAATAATAATAATAATTAACGGTTTATTGAAAGAGCATGGCAGCTGGAAGGCTGAAAATATACAGTTGCATAATTGGGGAATGAGTCTCTTGATTGACAAATGATATCCAACTAACATAAGTGATACAAATATGATAAATAATAACTAGGTGGGGAGAAGGTTATACTACAGGGCATTTCAACATAGTGACAGTGCAAAAAAGGTAATATTGACTGGGAGTGAACGCACTGGTTGATTGCAAGTTATTGATGATATTTATAATGGTTGGGACTGGGCTGTTCTTATAGCGATCAGTACGTGCTCGTATGGGCTGGATGCAATTGTGGTATCGAACAGCAATTCGCGGATCAAATTTGTAGATGAGGTCGTGGTGATGGTCAGAGAGAGCCGAGAGGGTCAGTGTGTTGAGCGCTTCTTGATATGTGGAGTAGGAAGGGGGAGAGAATAATCTTGCATGCTCTCTTTTGCACTTTTTCTAGGTGTTTACTTTGTGTGTGTGTGTGTGTGTGTGTGTGTGTGTGTGTGTGTGTGCGCGCGCGCGCTATTCCACCAACATTTATTATTTAATATATCACTACCATGAGCACTACTGCAACGACTATCACCAGCACTATTAATACTACTGCTATCACCACCACCATTCCTACTACACTCACCACTACACTCTGCACCACTACCACTCACCACCACCACTACCACCAGCAACAGTTGACCCTCACTCGGCTTCACAGTTCCATATCGCTCTATCGAAAACACTCCCTTTAAAAGCGTGGTGAGGGAGAACAGCTATGGTTCATGTTTCAAGAGTTCCGTACACACACAGGAGAAGCTCGGGGCTAAACCTATACCTGACTCCCCTCAGACTCCAACCCCAGACACCCCCCACCCCGAGAACTAAAATAAATTATAAATGTTTGAAGGAATATATTTTTCAACATTATTCTGCAAAAAAAAAAATATATATATGATGAGAAAATATATGGGACTTTTTACCTTATAAATATATCGTAAGGTGTTAAAAGTTGTCCTAATATACTACAGGTGTTTGAAGGAATATACCTTATGTGTGTAGTTATCAAACACACTAATAATTGGACAGACACTAGAAGATCGCTTATAGAAAGCCATATATAAAAAAAAAGTAAATAGTCTAACTTAAATGTTCACAAAATATATCAAAGCAAAATAAAAATAAACCAAACTTTTTTCTACATTGAGTTAAATTCCTGGGGTCAAGTTGTCTCCAGAAGTTGAAAATCAAAGTCAACAGATATCAAGAAAAGACAAAGATATAATATTTCTCTTATTATTATCGTCTGTTATTTAATAATCTTTCATAGTCAAACATTTTAGTCTGGAGTGTTTGAATGATCGAGTCGCTGTCGGTATTTCGATTTTTATTATGTAAATCAAAAACAAAATCCTCACAAATTCCTATGAAATAAAAACTTCCCTCCAGAACTGAACACGAGGTATATAAACAATAAACCCTTATGATTCTTCAACAGAGGGAGGAAAATAAAAAAAAGCCTCATTTACTTACATAAAACACTACAGCCATATTCAATTTACCATCCTTGATATCTCTTCCACTTCAGCTGTTGATGTCGAGGATAGATTAAGATTGTGTGACCTCGATGGAAACTGATGCTGGATGTATTTTTGGATGCAACGGGAGAAAGAGGGAAGGTTAATAATAAGATTTTTATGGTAGGTTTTTTCACATCCTTAGACGAGTATCAGGTAACGCAGGTGTGACGGTAATCCTGTGTTGTAGATACGGTCACTTTTAGTTGGTTAATACTATGGTGAGGGGAGGAGGAGATAGTGAACGGAAGAGAGGATAAAGTATGAGAAGAGAACAGGCCGGAAAAGTAAACAAAACAAACAACCTCTAAACACTTCCATAAACAACTTTAGTCTCAACATAAACAGCAGAGTTACTCGGGGTAAAATATCTATGTCCGGTTATTAATATTATACAAGACGTTTTTCTCCTCTCACCATTATCTTCCCCCTCTCACCAACATCTCCTCCTTTTCACTCCTATCATCTCCCTCTCATTACTATCTCTTCCCTCTCACTACTATCTCCTACCACACACCAATTTCCTCTCCTTCTCACCACTGTCTCCACCTCAATCATCTCTCCACCTCTTTACCAGTCTCCTTCCACTCCTCTACTCTTCTGACACCCTCTCTCCTTCCTCCCCACTTCTCCCCCTCCCCTCCCCACCACTTCTCCCCACTTCCGCCTTACCCACTCACCGTAACATTTGACTTAAGTTTCCCAACACCGGTATTTCCGACGCGTGACGGGGAACACCCTTTAAAAGAAAGAGGGAAAAAAAAATTATACAACCACGAACCCAAATGAGAAGAAAAAAAAACATTGTCACATCACGAACACCGAAATATTTTATGAGCGATTTTGTGAATTCAGATTTGTTGGTGTCTGTTTATGTGCACGAGAGGATGGTGACGTGATGTGTGATGTACCCTTGAGTGTAGTGATTGTATAGTTATTAGTGTGAAATATCTTTGTGCCTGTAAATGTGTCTATATCTCAATTCATTAACTTACACTAAAGGTTTAACAATACAACTTTTATATCACATTTCAATAAAAAAATATTACATAAAATGACTAACTAAATAAATGTGTTCCAGGAATCAGCTAGAGGAGGTAATTAAGGTACGTGTCCGTAAATCTGGTGTACGTACGTATATGTTGTCCTTGGGAGGAGAAATACCCGAGTAATTATGTCGGTATTCATACAGTCATGAGATCAAACAGGCCCGCGGGGGTCATGTGTCACCTGAGTGTGTTTATGGTATCATGTGGCCACCGCTCCTGCTGCTGCTGCTGCTATTTGAAGTAGTAGTAGTCGTAGTAGTTGTATTTTTGTTGTTGTTAATAGTATTATTATTATTATTATTATTATTATTATTATTATTATTATTATTATTATTATTATTATTATTATTATTATTATTATTATTTCTACTACTACTACTACTACTACTACTACTACTACTACTACTACAAATACCTCGAATGTTTCTACCACAGCTGTTGACATTTTTTAGTGCTATTACGTCTCCTTCATCAGAGCGAAGACAAGGCGTCCTATGGTTTTGACGAACGAAGGGGAAAGGGAAGAGAAAAGGGAGTAAGGAACAAAACGTGTGAAATGTGGTAGAAGAGACTTGGGTGGAGGACTTAAGGGGCAGACTGGGCCATGAAGACATCGTACGAGCAAGACAATTGTCATTTCCTGCTTTCATTTCTTCATTTGTATACGTGAGTGAGTGAGTGGTTGTGTGTAGCTGTGTGTACGTGTGGCTGTGTGTGTGTGTACTAGTGTGTGTGTGTGTGTGTGTGTGTGTGTGTGTGTGTGTGTGTGCATTCTGGTCTCTGTTTATGTGAGTGGCTGTGTATTGGTGTGTTTATATACGTATGTAAACTTATGTGTGTACAGTATATGTGAGTGATAGTGAACCGATGTCTAAAATTTGGTCTACATGCCTACGTACGAAAATCTACTTACATGAGCGAGTGTGTGTGTTTATCTTGCAGATGGTGGCAGCGTCTACTCTCTCCCCTTCCCCTCTCCCCCTTCCCCTCCCCTCTCTCCCAGAAGCCAGTATGTCCCCTCGTCTTCCCATAACTGGTCTCCCACTCAGGTTACCGCCCCCTTCCCTCTCACAACATTCCCTCTCCTACCCTTCCCTCCCATCCTTCCCTCCACTCCTTAAATGTATACCTCATTCAGTCTATCTCCCCTATCTCCTCCCTCACATCCCCCTTCACCTCTTGACTGCTACCCTACCCCCTACGGTTACATCACTCTCTTCTCACCCCGTTTAATACTCAGTAAATCCTCCTCATCGTATATCACCCCTCTTCTCTCTGTCTGTTTGTCTCTTTTTGAAGATTTATATGAGTGGTGTTGTGTGTGTGTGTGTTGGCTGTGATGGTGGTGGATGCTGTGATCGTAGTTGTGCGTTGTGGTGATGGTGGGTGTTGTTGTGATGGTGGTTGTGTGTTGTTGTGATGGTGGTTGTGTGTTGTGGTGATAGTGGTGAGTGCAGCGGTGATAGGTATTGTGGTGGTGGTAATGGTAGGGTGTGGTATAATCAGGTGGTAAAAAAGTGAACATTTAATCAGGTCATTCAGCGATGGACGGTTCAGTTGAGCAGCGGCAGGTAATGAGGGCGTCAACCACACCTGATGTCGTCGACGAAGGAGTGTCAGAGGGTGAGAGGAGGAGCTTCTGTCACCAAGTGGGAGCCATTAAGGGGGAGGGAAACCTGAAGAATCGTCGCCAGTTAATTGAGTCGAGGTCCTTTTATCCCCGGACTTTCCTGAAGGGTTCTGAGGCTTTCATGTGTGGGGGCCAAAAGCCTTCGTCTCTCCTCTAGTTTGTGTTTATGTGGTTGTTGTGGCGACAGAAAATGCTGGAGGTGTTTGTGTGGCAGTTGTGACGTCAGAATTTAGTGGCGGCATTTGTGTGACTGTTGTGACGGCAGAATTTGGTGGCGGAGTTGGTGTGGCTGTTGTGACGTCAGAAAATGATGACGATGTTTGTGTGGCAGTTGTGACATCAGAATTTGGTGACGGTGTTTGTGTGGGTGTTGTGACGTCAGACAATGCTAGCAGCGGTACAAGAGTAATATCTCCACACAAGCTTGTAGTCTCTCACCGTTCCAGAGGGTTTATAGGAAAGTTAAAGGGTTAATAGCGCTAAGGTATATTTCACCTGCCCTAAATTTAATGCTCTTAGGAAAATTAATGACTTAGCAGCAGAAAATTAGGAGATAACGAGAAAAAGATTAATCAACAAAAATCATTAGAAATAAAATATTAAATGAAAAATAAACAAAAGAAGAAGATGGAAAAAATAATAATAGATACAAAAAAAAAAACTAAACGTAGAGACAAAATTTCATGTAACTTAAGTTTTCTTTATAGAGTAACTAGATTAATAACCAGAAGAATTGTTTTAGTTACTCCTCATATTCAATAATAAAACGCCTGTAAAAGAGTTTGTTGATATATTGTTAGGAATTCAGATAGTTTTATTTTTAATTTATTTATTTTTATTTATGAGAACAAAGTGAGGTTTGTTAATGGGTAATACACTACAGAGGCCATTGAAAAAACAGGAACGTATCACTCCTCACATGTCCTAGGTAGGATAGGTGTCGGTGCTTCTTCTCCAATTAAGTTCCTTCCCTCCCTCCATCCCTCCCTCCCTCTCTCCTTCCTTCCCTCACGTAACTGTTGCTTCCTTTCTCCTTCAAGTCTGCTTTATCGCTGTCCATCTTTCTCTCTTCGTTTCTGTAATTCCCATTTCATGCTTTATTTTCCGTATCTTTGTCCTCTTACAAATAATTCTTTTACTCGGGTATTTTTCCATTTGTCATTTTCTATACTCTATTTTTCTCCTTTAAACTCAAGGAAGTAAAATAGATGATCTTTCACAGTAAAATTTCAGCCTTTAGTTTATTTTTTTATTTAATTACATTTAAGTGAGACACCATTATCCTCGCTAGTAAAATAGGATTCGTACCTGCTTCAGCTAGCTCTATGAATGCCTATCCTGACTCGCTGATACAATAATTGAGTCACCGACTGATTTATTTACTGAAATTATTTTGTGTTTAGTCCAAATCTTGCTGTCGTAACTTATGACTCATTACGATTGGGTGTTCTTAACATAATGCAAGTGTTTATATATATGTTTGTTAGTATGTTTCTCAGGTTCTCTCTCAGGTCTTTCGTGTGTGTGTCTCTCTCTCTCTCTCTCTCTCTCTCTCTCTCTCTCTCTCTCTCTCTCTCTCTCTCTCTCTCTCTCTCATTACTTTTTCCCCCAATTACACAGCTATTCTCCCTGGTTCCTACATTCTTGGCTATAAGCTTGGCGACGCTCCAATGTAAACACTATTTTACGAGACGACGAGACAACATCGATTAGTGATTGGTCGTCTAGGAAGGCCAAGGCGAGCGACGGGTGGGGTCCCTTGCATGCGAGTTTGGCATTAGTCGGTTGTGAGGCACGAATGAACTCCCTGGCAGATGTGTAATTAAAACCGATTAATGTATGATTAATTTGGTGATTGACCTTACTGTATGTGTTAAGATCTTGAGGTGAAATTAGGTGTGTTTGTAGTGATGTGTTCGTACAAAGGCACACATACTGTACACACACACACACACACACACACACACACACATACACACACACACACACACACATACACACACACACACACACACATACACACAACGGCAGAAATAGTGTACATGTAACTGAGTGCGTGTATATGTGTGTCTGTGTGTTTCTCTGTGTATGTGTATTTATATAGAGAAATGATGTACAGAAAAACCATGGGTCCACGCACCTACTAAGCTCCAAATAATCAACAGAAACGGAGAGAGAGAGACACACACACACACACACACGCCACAAAGTCAACCAATAGAGAGATTTGCAAGTGACAAATTTTCCTCCGTGACGAGAGAGTAATGCAGACGTGTCGGGGCTGACTCTTGGGTAAGTATTTGTTTTGGCTGGTGCGGGAGCCTGAATAATGTGGGTGTGTCCAAAACGGTTTAAGCGTGACTGGTTGGTTTGGCAGATCGTGGGGCGTGGTTTTTTTTTTTTTAGTTTGTGTTTACTTAGAGAACACTTGAGGGGTGTGTTTCACATTACCTAAAGACGGTACGCGAGGAAGGTGCCAACTTAAGAGTGATTTTTTTTTCTTCATAATTTCGATGTTAGAAGTTGATTATTTGTATTCTAAAGAAAGTCAGGTGTAGGAGTTATCATGTTGAATATGTACAGTAGACCAGATATGAATAGTGTATAAGTCTTTCCATTTTCGAGCTGTGTAGTGCATGTACTCCGTGTTGTAGTTGTACTCTGTGTACATGATGAACGTACTCTGCATAGTGCTAAAAGGTTACGTAGTGTATTACTCTTGACACAGGTATCGTGGTCCACAAAGTATGTTAGTAACAAATCTATCTTTTATGCTGAGGAAAAAAAGATATAAATAGCTGATCTTGCTGTTTACTATTATTTATTAACTTATTTGTGAGGTTGTTTGTGAGTTGTTATATGATAGGCAGCTTCAACAAAATAAAATAACCGAGGGTAGTGTTATCCAGTATGTCTCCGTCTGGGCCAAAATGGTCAAGCAAATTTTTATACCTATCTAAAATTCGTAAAATGTAAATGAAATAACTTAAAATAGCCTCTGATACTATAACCAACGTGTCATTATAGAGTGAAGCATGGCAGCAGCTTGGAACACCTGACGCGGGTTTGTATACATTGACGCAATCGTTCAATAAGTTGGCACAAGACGTCGGGAAATTCAGCACAGAAAGGAGAATTCTGGCTGTGCATGACATTGTAGTTTAGCTAAATAGTTTTTCGAAGTCGGAGAGAATTTTGTTGCATATGTTACAGATTTCCAATATTTGGAGAAATTTTGCAATCGCCTAGAGTGCTTTTGCATGCAAAGGCGGAGTCCCATAGTAAGCGGCGTGCCATTTTTGTTGAGCTTGCAATCTCTAACAGAGCTATTGCATGGAGAGTGAAAGCTCTGTACAGGGTGGCTTGCCGTGTTACCGAGTTTTTTTTTTACATATGTTTTGTTCATATCTCTATGTGCTGCCTGCCTTTGGTCAAGAATTTATATATATTTTTTCCGATAAAATAGATCCTTTTACTGGACATTTCATTCCTGGGGTTTAATACCATAAGTATACTAAATATAAAATAATAAATTCACTATCATATCATCTAAATAATGGTATAATTTTACCCAGTGAAGTAATGCAGTAATGTGTAAAAGATAAAAGGGGAGCAAGTGAGAGGTTTGGATAAGTTATTACACAAGAATGACCAAAAACATGTCAAAAGTTCCCTCAGTCAGCACCTCACTCAGTCAGTACTCCTGCTGGTTTACATAGAGCTATCAGACGCATATTAGGCTTGGTATTCATAGAACAACTTCACATAACACAGAGATGATTAAGAGATATTTACTCCTTATCTAGATATTCCTCTTCCTAACCAATGTGGAAACTGTGGTAAAAAAAGAGGAAATTCTGACCTAGTATAATAATGACAACAGTTCACATACCGTCACATGTATGACTCACAAAGCTTAAAATTCGACACGAAACGAGGGTAGGAACCACGGAGGTGTTAGTTAGGCTGGCTGCGTGTTGGTGTTGCATTACAGAGAGGAGGGCATTGCTGTGCTCTGCTCTACGTGAGGTAATTATTGTACCTCGTCAGGTTAGGTTGTAGACGTGGGGTGTACACTGGTCACGAGTATACAATGTAATGTAAACGTGGGGGTGTACAGTGGAATATAGGCGGTGGGGTGTACAATGGAAGGTAGACGTGAGGGTGTACAGCAGAAGGTATAGACGTGGGGGTGTACAATGGAATGTAGACGTGATGGTGTACACTGGAATATCCACGGTTGCATGTGCACTGTACTCAGGAGTGCCGACATATGAGCATACATTTTAGTCTGTATTGTGGACGTGGGTGTGTACAGTCACCTCAAAAATCCGTGTCCTCGGCAATCAGACTGAACCGCTGGAGTGAACCTTGTGAGTCCTCTGGTTCAGTTTTGATTTTCAACATTATTGTATTTAGGAACGATACATCAAGTAGGAATTTGAATCATTTTAACTTTTGTGAAACTGTAATCCCCTCACTTCCTTTTATCTGTTTACATTGTCAGCTGGCGGAGTGAGAGAAGAAATATTGTAAACAAGGATTTTAAAACAATTGAACGTCAAATAAAAGCTGTTTAACGTTATGATCTTATCAAAATTCCCTCAGGAAGTTTGAAGGTCTAAACCACTTACAATGACAGACAACATGAGCCAACTAAACCAAGCTAAATGATCTTACTTATTCAGTGATTTGCTTAGGTTTGGTTGGTTTCTTTCGCCAATCGTCGTAGCCCCACAAACTGTTGTCATTTTTTAAGGACACTTCTAAAGGTACTACTGTAGGTTTATAACCATTATTTAATCCTCTCTCAACCAATAAGAATCTATACCTCAGAACAAACACATCCCTTAGACCCTTCCAGTATATAACGAGGTATAAGTACATGGCGACTTTCTCCCTAACCTTTATGAAAATTTATACATAAATAAAGCAGGATGGAAGGTTAATCTGATTGTTGTTGTTTTTCTTTTCCAGGTAGGTGAAAGTTAACAGCTCCTCGAGACACCACAACACATCACACTTCAGGTATGTCCAAGTCAGTTTTATATATATGATATCGTTGTTTTTGTAATCGCTCGTGAGTCTTACGTCTCCGCTAACTGAATAAATCGCTGTTACCTCCCGTGTTGAAGTTCAGGATCACGTTTGCTGTAAAAAGTCACTCTGGAAATTTCTTGGTCCAGTGATTTTGTAAATAGTAACTCAGTCAACTTCCGGAACTTTGAATTTCTTTACGCCATTATTACACGATCTTTTAAGTCATTTTCCATTCCAGCATCATGCATCCTCTTAGAACTGACATGCTGTTCAGTGTTTCTTGTGATTACCAAAGGTCGGGTCCAGAGTGTATTAAAATATGCAAAGGTCGTTTTTCATTGCCTTTTTCGCAATACGGGAATGAATCTGGATTCAGTCAGATTTTGGTGATCTTTCCCGGAACGAGGAGGACGTCTCTTAGTTGTCTGGTTCTTACTTCAAGACATCCTTCCAGTTTGTTATGGTCTTCCTATCTCGTGCGCTGATAGTCTGACTCAGACGACCACACTGAAATGTGTAAATTCACATTAAGATACGTGATCCAATCATCTGGGTGAGATTTGACTGGTGGTGGACGATAAGTTGTCACGTGGGTCGTATTTCAATTAGTGTTTGTTGTATCGTGCAAAGGGGCGCTTATTGCGCCTTTCAATTGAGAAGTAAGCGCCATGTATATGTTAAATCACATTTTTATGTAAAATATATACACGTATAAACATATTATTGCCACTCATGTAAAGTATATTGATATTTCTGTGTTGTCATGATGATCAAGGGCATAATTTACATCTGTATTAAGAATGAAATTCTTTCCTGCAAACTTCAGTAACCTGTGTGTGGGGGGGGGGGTCGTTTGTTTGTTAATATTTTTTACTATTACATTCAGAACGGAATGTTGTAGAGGAAATGTGTATAACATCCTCAGGTATGGGACAATATAACCACGCATGTTCACTGGTCAATGGTGTGTGTAGTTCAGGATCTCAACACGATGGCGTTGCATTATTTCACTTAGTTTCGTAACTGATTCATTCAGAAGAGGACACGGACGTTCCGAGGTGACTGTGCCGTGTACTGGAACTCGCTACAAAGGCTCCAGATTATAACAAAAACTTATGTGTACTCAAGCAGTTATGTCTTGTCTTGTAGGGCAGTGCTTGCTACTCACTCTCTCTCTCTCTCTCTCTCTCTCTCTCTCTCTCTCTCTCTCTCCCCCTTCCATTCCGTCCTCCTGCTGTTTCTATTTGTCTTCGATTATATGTTTCTCTCTGTGTCCCTCCGTTTCTCCTCCTCCTATATTTTTTCTTTCTTCATCCGTTTTCTCCGTTCTTATCCCTCACGCCCCTCCCCCCTCACCCCCACTGCTGACAGCTCAACACCGCCCATCTAATTGACCAAATTATAGTAATTAGGAGTAAATGCGAGGTCTAACTCCGTCCTGGACTCTACCTCATAATTAACATTTTTCCCTACCGTAATTTTTCCCTCTGCGTCGCATTTTTGTCACCGCCCAAAAAGATTCATTTAATTGAACTACCGATGTGTTGGCTCGCATTACTTACCACTGTTGTTAAGGTGGTCTTTATCTATATCAGTTTATTTGACTGGGTTTATTCACTCGCTGATTCACTGATCGAGAATTAAGGTTTATTCACTCGCTGATTCACTGATCGAGAATTAAGGTTTATTCACTCGCTGATTCACTGATCGAGAATTAAGGTTTATTCACTCACTGATTCACTGATCGAGAATTAAGGTTTATTCACTCGCTGATTCACTGATCGAGAATTAAGGTTTATTCACTCGCTGATTCACTGACCGAGAATTAAAACTACTTTTTAAGAAATACAACTAAATTTAAGTTCGTAATCAAGCCATTGACTTTATAACAGACTTCTACGGTATTGAACGACTTGTACAACACCTCGTCAGCTTAAATATTTCCTCTCCACTACAAGGGTCCAAATCTGGTTAACTATTACCCATCAACAACAATAAGCTCGTCTCTTGAAATCACACTCATCACCATGTTCTCTACTCAGTCACATACACTGCTGCTTCCTGGGTGTCTGACTCCGTAGTTTATTGCGCATCCTTCAGCCTATTCTTTCATTTCCTTTTTTTTTCCGGTTTTCCCCTTCTCCTCTCCCCTCCTCATCTTCCCTCCTCCTTCTATCACTATTCCATTTTTCTTATCAATTTTTCACACCTCACCCTCTTAGTCTGTCTGTAATTGAACCATATTCTCTCTCTTTCCAACACTTGCTTTCACTTCCACATCTCCTTAAATCTATATGTTTTTTTCTGTACATCTTACTCACCCAAGTATACCGCTCTCAGGTACACCATCATATTAGTAGTTTCCTCTGATACGTTCCTTCCTCTTACAGCCACAGTCTATGATTTACACTCATATAAGATTGTCAATTTTAGGATTGTCTTGGAAATATTCTTCTTTTCCTCCAGAGACACAGTTCTTTCCGAGATATCTGGAGCACCTCACTCCATTTTAGACAGACAGATAGACAGACAAACAGACACACACACACACACACACACACACACACACATACACACACATACACACACATAAAAAAAAAAAATTCCATGAGACCTTGTGTTAAGTGTCCCCCTCTGCTCCTCCCTGACGTGACACCATAGTTCAGATGTCATACACCCTCATATATGTCAACCCAACTGTCATTCTCTGACATATTGCTAAACGTTGCTGGTGACAGTGAGTGGAGAGGAGGGTCGCCGTAGGTTAATAGTTTTTCACTGTAACATATTGCTTCCTGGCACTAAACCCTTGACTGTCTAAAAAGTTATTCGTTCAGTGGGAAGTTGTTGGTGTGGTGTGTTCGTAGAGAAGGTTAGGTACATACATACATACATACACACATACATACATACATATTCATACATACATGCATACATACATGCATGTTAGTGTGTCAACGATAAATATGGTTAATCATGTATTAGATGTAAATATAAATGATTATTATGCCAAATACATACACACACACTCGCAGAATTATACACAACACACACACACACACATAACACGCACATTTACACGATCTGAGCCTCCCCACACTTACATGTAATTAACCACACACACACACACACACACACACACACACACACACACACACACACGGACCCACTAATATCACCCAAGGTCAGACAACCGCAATAATATTACCAAATATACAAAAGCTTCCGTGTTGGTCGCTTATTATATTATATGTCTGCATTATGTATATTTTTTCCTTTACATTTCCGGACCAAGGTTTCGTAATTTACCAGCCGAAAATATATATCAATAATTTCGTGCTAACATAAACGGTACAGGGTAATAAAATTGTGGTTAGGAATTACGACAGGACAATTCAAGGATAATAATATGTTGTTTTTCTGCATATTTATTTATTATTCTGTGAGTATTTTAATGTAATGTTAGTTAAGGTTTTTGTGCCTTTAAGTGTTTAATCGAATCAGATGAATAGTAGTCACTCCAGTTTATTTCACCTGAAGATTAATCACCGTGATGCTAACCTAACCTAACCTAACCTAACCTAACCTAACCTAACCTAACCTAACACTCCCATGTACGTAGTATTAGGATGTCATCTTTGACTTCGTTTACAAGATTATGAAAAGGTAATAATGTATATGTAAACATGAAGATGGGGAAAAGTGTTATAATTATTTACTTAACTGAGTTGTATATACACACACACATACACACACAGAAGCAGCTACGTACACACACACAGGAGGCAGCCAGGCCCACATCCTTCCTGCTCTGTGAATGACCAAACGACTTTAGTTGGCACCTTCCTACATGATCCTCTTCCCCCAATCTCTCTCTCTCTCTCTCTCTCTCTCTCTCTCTCCTTCTTCTTCTTCTTCGTCTTCTTCCCTTGCCTGTCTTTTAACCTCTCTCTTTCTTTTTCTCTCCCTTTTGTGTCTCTCTTTCAATGTCTCTCACCCACTCATTCTTCTACATGTATGAGAAGAAAGAAACTCGATGTCTTAGCTGTTACTGATGCTACACATTCACACAATGCCTTTATGGAGAGACTCAGTATACAACGGCACCAGCCTAAGTTACAACACCTCTGTATTCTCATTAACGTCTATGATTACAGTCGTTTGGTGTTATGTATTAATGTAATGACCCTGAAATTTTCCCTGGGTTGGTTTCACTAGGGATTGGGTGGAGGCGTTGCAGAGAGATAATATTGGAGAGGGGATTGGAGAGGGGATTGGAGAGATGATAGGGAGGAAATTGGGTGGGTGGGGATTAGGGAGGGGGATTGGAGAGATGGGGAGGAAATGGGGAGGGGGGATGGGGTAAAGGGGATTAGAATGGGAGAGAGGAAAGGTGGTAATGTCCCAAGGGTAATGTAGATAATGATGATAAGTGTTTCTTGTGTATGTGAATGTTTGTGAGGACCAGGGATGGTAATAGAGGAAGGGGAGAGGAGGAGAAAAGGGGGGAGGGAGGAAGGTGTAGAGGAAGAGAATAAGGGAAGAGGGGAAGAGGGGAAGAGGGGGAGGGGATATTCAAGGAGTGAGAGTGGGAGTGGGTGGGAGGTAGAATGAGAAAAGAAAGAAGTAGGAAGTGATATAGAATGAGAGAGTAGATGAAAGGGGAAGGGTTGTAGGTGTAGGGATGGAAGGGAAGAATAAGGGTGGAATAAAGAGTAAGAGAGGAATAAGAAAGGAAAGGGGGAGGTAAAGGGTGGAAGGGTTGGGACTTAAATAATGGAATAATAAAAGGAAAGGATAAGGGGAATTAGGGAGGATGTGATGAGGATAAGGAGGAGGGGAGAGGCGAAGAAGGAGGAGGGGGGGAGGGGAGAGGAGAGAGAGGAAGGGAGAGGGAGAGTTGGGTGTCTGAGCTACAGTACAGAGAGATGGAAGGGGAACGTGAGTGTAGCAGAAGATTGGTAGAGAAAGGCGTTGGATAAATCAGTCTCACACACTACAGTACACTCTCCATGTGACCAAGGTGGAACGTCTCTCTTCATCACAGAAAAGAAGACATCTGTTTGGGTGTTATGGGTGTGTGTTTCTTTTCTTTGTTTGTTTGTGTGTGTGTGATGAACAATGACCCACGCACCAATGTCAAATTATCACGTGTATTTATTTATTTATTTTTTTTTTTTGCATAATTCTAGTGTTATTGTCAGTAGTATGTGAACATTTCGGGGAGGGGTGGGGGCAGTCACACAGTTTTAGGCAACAACCCATTTCCAAAAGGTGGAGGGAAAAAAACCCTAATTGGTCTTCAGCCGTGATGTCACTCGCGGTAATCACCAAACATTAAAAGTCCGTATGGAATGTCAAATGTTGACAACAGGCTCGTAGACAAAAGTGAACATCCATGGAATTTTCTACACCAAAAATGTGCCAAAATTTTTTTAACTTGGCAATACCTGCTGTAAATACATCCATATTAGCAGCAGCCATCATTCATAGTGGACGGGGACATTTGAACATTTATGCTGGAAAGTTTCAGCAAAATTAACCCAGTAGTTTTAGGAAGACATATTACAGTAATGAAACTTTTATGGTCAGATGGCCGGGCGATAAATGGCCGAGGATAACAATAGCCCAACAGATGAACAAACAAAGCAGTGATTTACGCAGCCCTTGTCATTTTAATCAACAGTGAACGATACAATGACTCTGACGATCAAATGATTAACAACTTAATTTCATAAACGAATTTAAAATGTTGACAGAATTATTAGTTTCCTCTCTAATTTTCTATCATATATCAATTATACACTTCAAAGATATTTTTCATTACCTTCATCCCAGATAATTAATGATATTAATGAGTGTTTAGATGTCAAGCAGTTGATTTACTTTCATTAGTACAGCACACGTAATCAATAGCTTTTATTTACTTATAGTAGCTAAATATTATGATCATTTGCGCCCTCAGTGCAATCAGTTACTTCACGGCATGTCCGACTCTTATTGATGTATCTTGCATCTTTTAATTTATATTTCGAAAAAAAGAAAAATAAATTCATGGTTGTTTATTTATTTATTTGATTTATTCATTACTATATTTTTTTTCGTAGGGGAGGGGAGGGTCTTGGGGGGTGGGGGTAGGGGGCGTGGTAATACTCGTATACCATTTAGTTCAGTCCCAAAACCTGTGGAGGGTGTGTGGAGGAACGTCACTTAGAAAATTAACCTACGTCTCTTAAGGGGAATTAATTCAATCTCTCACCAGTGACAAGAAAAAAATATAAGAGGGGAAAAAAAATACAAATGAAGAAGAAAGTTTCCCATCTTTAGTTTAAGTGACGATCTTGTTGCTGTTGTTGTCGTCTCCGTTGTTGTTAACTATACTGCATTTATGACACCGCGAGAGAGAGAGAGAGAGAGAGAGAGAGAGAGAGAGAGAGAGAGAGAGAGAGAGAGCGGTCTATTATCGACAATCAATAATAATCAATATAATATAATTTATAATTCATTTGTTTATCTTCCCTTATTGCCTGTGGGTTTAACAATGTCAGCACAGGAGGCACTTGGTCTGAATAATAGAATGGAATTAATTAATCTGTCAGTGTCTCTCCCTCTCTGTCTTTCGCTTTGTCTGACCGTCTGTCTGTCTGTCTGTCATTGTCCTCCGGTCTGTCATTGTCCTTCTGTCTGTCTGTCTATCTGCCTGTCTTTCCCCCACACAGAATAATAAACTCAAATCATTACCAGATTAATGCACGGACGAACAGCCTCCCAACCATAATATTTCCATCGTTGAGTCAGAATAATTTTTTGTCTTACATTTTAGCCACAATTTTGTTTTTTTCTTTCCTTCAACACCAACTGAGACAAAGACATCTTAGGTAGGTTTTACTCCCAAGGTTATTTAGGACGTGAGGAATGGTAGAAAGAAGTGGTATGGAGTCTCCCCTTGTCGGATCCCAATTCTAAAAAGAGACTCATACTGTAAAATTCTCCTTTGATGAATTAAATAGTTGAGCTTAGAGAGATATCAGGATGTGTAATAATGTCAACTTCTCTCTAATTCTCCTTCTTCTAAATGAGGTTGAGAGACAATTTTTTAGGGAGATTAAAGTCTCTGATGTTATTAGGTAATTAATTTGGTTCTCCAGTAGCTAAGGTAATGAGAACCATTTTAAGAGTTTTGTAGTCACCCCCGTCTTCGTCTTATTGTCAGAGTAAAAAGTAACTGGTTAAATACATTCACTTATTACCATTTAATTGTAAAGTTAGATATACGACCGTTTGAGATCCCCAATACATAGTCTAGGGTACAAATAATTATCGTAAGAGCTTTTGGGAATCATACATAGTCTCATAACTAAGAACATGAACCATAAGAGGAATCATTCTTGTGTCACAGCTGAGATAAGTTATTGAGATAAGCATTCACGTTACCTTTATGATTCTCTAATAAGGATAAAAACACATCTACGTACATTTAGTAATCTAGTGTTGTGTTAAGTTTTATAAATGAATCAGATTTTTCACCGATTAACCATTCAGGAGGATCATAGAAAATGTGAGCTTTGACGATTATATTTTGAGGTGTAACTTAAAGATAAAATTAAACATATAATACCTTTAATCACTTGTGTACGGGATCCCCCTCTCTGCTGAAAAAAAAAAAAATCTCGTCAGGCATTAAGCACATAAAGTATTAAAAATGGTATCCCTGTAGTAAAGGGGTTAAAGTTTAAACGAATTAACCTTTAAAAAACTCTACTTGAACGAACCTTTAAAAGCCCTCCACTTAAACGAACAAGCATTTAAAAAACCTCCACTTAAACGAACGAACCCTTAAAAAAACCTCCACTTAAACGAACAAACCCTGAAAAACCTCCACTTAAACGAACGAACCCTTAAAAAAACCTCCACTTAAACGAACGAACCCTTAAAAAACCTCCACTTAAACGAACGAACCCTTAAAAACCTCCACTTAAACGAGCGGACCTTGAAAAACACCCCCAAATTAACGTAAAAACCAGTGAGAATATTTTGAGAATCTGTGAGAAAGGTCGAGGATGCAGGCTGAGGCAGGAAGCAGACTCCTTGGCCTTGGTGGTGAAGATAATAGTGTATTTGTCGGTAAATGAGGTAATTATTACACTGTGACGCCGTACACAACCCAGAGTGCTTGATACTGACTGGCTTTTGCTTTGTTGTTTGCAAGAGGAGGAGGAGAGTGAGGTGAGGAGAGAGAGAGAGAGAGAGCACAATTAGATAAAGGGATAAATAGAGACACAGATTAAAGATAGATAGATAAATCGATAGGTAAATAGTTACACATAGACGTAAACAAAGAAAAGTGATAAGATATTCAGGAGGTAAATCGATATAGTGATGGATAAATAAACAGAGAGATAGATATATACCTCGACATCGGTCCAGTGCCCGGGAAACAAAAGACTATAAATTCAGTTTGTTTTCGCCGGTCACGAGTGTTCAGCAAACTTTAATATTGGAGAAGAGAGAGAATTACTACGACTACCTGCTACTTTCTCTCTCTCTCTCTCTCTCTCTCTCTCTCTCTCTCTCTCTCTCTCTCTCTCTCTCTGGGGGCCTGGAGAAGGTGGAGGTAGTGGGAGGTATTAAGGTGAGTGCTTGTACCAGGTAAGGACAACCACATAAATTTCACACCTGTTGCTTGTCACGCCTGGCTGGTACACTACCTGAGGGTCTGTGTTTACCTCAGGTGCTAAGTCTGTAACACGGTGATTCAATAACACATTTAATCGTTAAAAAAGTGATTAGGTAACACAGTGATTCAGAAAGACATTGTTTCAGTAACACATTGATTCGGTTACACATTGTTTCAGTCTCAAAGTGATTCAAAAACAGTGAATCAGAAACAGTGATACAATTTTGACCTTTTTCATCCATTGTGACCTTGATCCTCCATAGTGACCTTGATCCTCCGCTGGCATATTGACCAGGGCCACTTTTGACTTTGAAACTGATGTCATTGTCATTAAAACTTGGCTACTGTTCTGTGGACAAAGTACAATATGTAATTAGCTCTGTAGTTGTGGTTTGTAATGAAACTCTTTAGTGGTGCTCTGTATATACGAGTTTCGGGCAAAATATCATATTTTTTATAGAATGTAAATCAACAATGTTACAATGAAACCTTAAAACGGTTTTAAGGTGAAAATGTAAGATAACAGCTTTAAAGTGAAAATGGTGATGACTGTCTGATATGATAGTGTTTATAGTGAGGATGATGGCTGAGGGAAATATGTCTGGTGGGGGAGGGTGGATGAGAGAACTATGGGAGGATAAGGGGGGACTGAATGTAAAGGGAGGTAAGGGGGAGGGGGAGTGTAAAGGGAGCGTAAGGATGAAGGTGGATGAGATGACAGTGGGAGTGAGTGATGTTGTAGGGGTGAGGAGGATGAATGGAGGAAAGGGTGTAAAGGGGGGGAGGGGGTGTTAAGGGAGGTAAAGGGGGGGATTGGTCAATAAGAGGTGATGGTATTGCCTGCAGAGGAGGGATGGTGTCATGCAGGGGTCATGTACTATCGGGTCTGGGTCATGGGGTCAAGAATGTCAACCTTAAGACGACATTGCGTGACCCTGTGTTCGTGAGACTGTCAGGTTTTGTGAGCTTTTGGGTAATTTACTTTTTATCTTTTTAATCAAAGGACTATTAAAACGCTGTATTATTTATATGGAGAGAGAGAGATAACCAGCTCTTTTCTGCACTTAATTATCATCCTCATAGTTATTTAAGGTACCAGATTGCTCAAACATCACTTCCATCTCCACACTTATTCAATATACTAGACTGAGGACCAAGCTTTTTTAACCTTCCTTTCCACCACCATCAGCACACACACACACACACACAGCTCTAAACTCTTCAGATCTCAAGTCATAACTTCGGCTCAGTTCAGTTCATCGGCTCTATTCTTTTAACCTCTCAAAAGCATCGGATCTTTAACTGTGAGAAAAGTGTGGATTGACTCTCTCTCTCTCTCTCTCTCTCTCTCTCTCTCTCTCTCTCTCTCTCTCTCTCTCTCTCTCTCTCTCTCTCTCTCTCTCTCTCTCTCTCGGTAGCCTTATGGAGGAGAAAGAGAGAGAATTTCTTTTGTTCTAGTGGTAAGGGAACAGTCAGGACAATTATTTTCTCCTCGTAATATCACCATTTACATAACACTCGTACCTCGGCGCTGGTGATGTAACTAGGCTAGTTCTCCTGCCTCTTCACTCGTGTGTATGAATAATGTTGGGTTCTTTCTTTCTTTCTTTCTTTCTTTCTTTCTTTCTTTCTTTCTTTCTTTCTTTCTTTCTTTCTTTCTTTCTTTCTTTCTCGATTGTGCGACTACGGATGTGTTGGTCAAGGGTTGGGAAACTTCCTTGTTGGGACGGAGGACATCTCTTTCTCTCTCTCTCTCACTGTCTCTACTGTCTCACTTTTTCTGTCGTTTATTTCTTTCTCTTTCTCTATCTTGTTTCTTCTTCTCTCTCTCTCTCTCTCTCTCTCTCTCTCTCTCTCTCTCTCTCTCTCTCTCTCTCTCTCTCTCTCTCTCTCTCTCTCTCTCTCTCATTTCTGTTTATATCTTTCAATCTTTGTATCGGTCTGTCTTTACGTATCTTTCTTTTCTCTCTTTCTCTCATTATCTGAGGATTCAATTCTTCACACATGACAGAATCCGCTAATATATATTTTTTAAATTATCAAATAAAAAAGAAAAAGAAAAAGTAACATTGAATTTAAATTGTTTTTAAAGGCTTCAAATAATTACGGTATATCTCAGTGTAAATAATAATAATCATTCTATAACAAGGAATAAAAGTTTGAAAATGTGCGTAAAAAAATAAATATGGGATTTGGGTTCGCATTCTAACTGTAAGGAGTGAATGCTGCAATAATAATAATAATAATAATAATAATAATAATAATAATAATAATAATAATAATAATAATTAATAATACGAAAAAAAAATACTGAGCCAATGAAATGAATTAACACTGTTATTCTCGCGTCCTTCTGTTGGTCTGACGTTCTGGTAAATAGAGGAACACGGAAATGATATTTGGTTCACGAGGTCGGAGGCGTGACGGGTCAGCTGGCACACACACACACACACACACACACACACACTATCATAGCGATGTTTCCAGGGACAGTCTCTCTCTCTCTCTCTCTCTCTCTCTCTCTCTCTCTCTCTCTCTCCTTTATAGCTTATTATATAAATCCACATAGATCTAAAAGGAAAAAAATAACACCACAGAAGCTACAGGAAAACCCAAATAGTATAATCATCAAGGGTCAATAAACATCACACTCATAAACTACACACCAAGACAAGTTTAGAGTCACACAAGAACAAGACTTCACCCCCTAACAGACCATCTCTTTGTGACAGTAACTTCACATTGGTATCAAATTCTCCCTCTCTTATGTTTTTTTTTTACCCTCCAGTGTATCTGATCTTCCCTTATATGTGATTATATGATGAATATGATTTAGTCGTAGGATATAAGTCATCAGGAACTTGTTAATATAACTTGATAAGGCGGAACGGTTGGTTATAAAACACAGAGACAGACAGACACACAGACAGACACACACACACACACGAGACAGTAAATCGCTCTTAGCTGTCCAGTACACCAACACCCTACACTTAGCCCAGATAGTGAAATCATCTCAAGTGTGTCGACTGAGTAACATACATACAGACACACACGCGAGAGAACGTGTGTAAGTAGAACATCATTATGACAGTTTATTACAGTACAGGTGAGAATATATACGACAGGTATTATTACATTACAAGTGAGAATACAATACAACATGATAGGTCCGAATTCACAAAGGTTCGTTCGGTAATTCTTTCGTTTCTAAGTTTACGACAACGAATCTTATCTTAAAGTCAATGTTTCTACGGAATTTTTGAGTCTGTTCTTTTTTTTCTACTTTAATTGAGATACTTCCACGGGTTCTGAGATCATTAGTTACGGTGAGATTCTGATGATCGTAGCTTTTTGAAGGACCTGTCGTGGCTTACCGGAGTTCCGTATGGTTATCGGTGCGTGGTCATATTCGCTCTGGCCTGTGTTATGTTGATACAAGGAACTGTTCTCTATTTTTTTATGGTGGGAGGCAAGTGGTTGAGAGAGTGGTGATGATTGTGGTGATATAGGAAGTGGTGATGGTGGTGGTGATATAGGAATTGGTGATGGTGGTGCAAGTTGAGGAAGTGGTGGTGGTGTTGGTAGTGGTTGAGAAAGTGGTGGTGGTGGTGGTGGTTCAGATGGAGATGATGGTGATTAAGGAGGAGGAGGAGGAGGAGGAGGAGGAGAAGGAGAAGGCGGAGGAGGCACTAATGAGAATCGTTGTTATTAGTGGTTAGGGACGTGGTGGTGGGAGTAGTGGTGGTGGAGGTGACGGGAGGTAGTGTTGATGAAGGAAGAGGTGGTAGCGGTGGTGGTGGTGAGAGAGATAAAGTGGGTGATGATGATGGTGGGGGGTGTAGTAATGGCAGTGAAGAGGGAGGGAAGTAGGGTACAGGGGTGGAGGTTGATGTACTGAGCGGTTGATGCAATGTGTGTGTGTGTGTGTGTGTGTGTTTGAGTGGAGAGTATGAACTGCAATACGGTATAATATAATTTAATGTAGTAGTGAGATACTGTACTTTACGAGGCAGGCGATTATGATGTACTCGTACGTAGTGAAATACCAATACCACGCACCTGGGCTCTCTGGAGGGAGGGGTGGGGGAGTCAGTGTGGCGGGAGAGGGGAGAGGTTGGGAGATAATTATTCCTTCAACATCCTCCCGGTTATATAATTTATCTACACCTCATTTGCTAAACTTAATCAATCGGCGTCAGTAATTAATTTTTTTTTTTGCCTAGTTTCTGTCGCAGCCTTATTCATGGTCTGCTGTAGATGTCGTGGAGGAAAACGTAAGACAATAAAGGTGGAAAAGAATCATTGATAAATTGCAATAGAAAAGAGTTAAATGGTATGAAAGGGTCGGATACGTTGGTGAAATTATCTCTCAGTGGATCAGTCAGTGAGTTGGTTGGATGATAATTAAATATTTATAGTGTGAGTGAAGGTATGTTATTAAGACGTATAAGTTAACTATGTAAATAAGAGAATAATATTGTTTTATATAAGAAATTTTTTAATGTAAATATCCACAGTAGTTAGGTCCTATTACATACATTCATGCACCACAACAATGACAATGATTACAGATATAATTTAATGTTTTTTTTCTCTTCAACATAAAAATATAAAGATTTACTTAGGATAATAAATAGTTTGAGGCAGTTAGTTGTCAAAATATTTAATGACGTCTCAAAGGTCAGCTTTCGGTCACTGGGGAAAGGATACAAATTTTAAGTAGAAACTAAACAGTATATTGGCAGTGAGAAATGTCAGCATCAGTTACCTGGTCTAGTCTAACGTTATTTCGAAGGTCACATTTGTGGGATTGTGATTCTGTTTTTCTGAACGTAAGTAATTTTTTGAGATAAAGGTTTAAGCAAATACAAAGCGATTTTCAATTATATATAAAAATCAGGATATGCCCACGCAGACAGAG
Organism: Homarus americanus; assembly: GCF_018991925.1. Classification (NCBI taxonomy): domain Eukaryota; kingdom Metazoa; phylum Arthropoda; class Malacostraca; order Decapoda; family Nephropidae; genus Homarus; species Homarus americanus. Next base: position 978,603 of record NW_024755865.1, read on the forward strand.
AGACAGACAGACAGACACACACACACACACACACACACACACACACACACACACACACACACACACAAAAGAAAAATACCAAAATATAAAAGTGAAAAGAAAATAGAAATATACGACATCTGACTTGAAAAAAAAAACTACTAAAAAGAGAAGAGACAAGACATCAACAAATAAATATGACAACAAAACCAAAACCCCATAAAAGTGACACACAAACAAGACCATCAAGACAAGACGGCGTGAAATACATAATGAATTTTACACACCACCCAAAGAGTCACACCTGATACGATTTCTAATGATTACTGAGTCGCTCGGGAAGACACATCATATGAGTGAGTTTATTTAGTCATCCTTCTGAATTAAAATATTCTTCCTTATTCATGAATCCATTTTTTTTTATTTGAAGTTAAAACGTCCGATCTTGTAAACTTTCGTTGTGTTATTCATATTTTTAGTTTTCACCTTTTTCATTATTCATTTTCGTGTTTTTTTATGATTTAGCATTGTGAACGTATGAATGTGTCTGTATCTGTGTGTATGTACAGTATATGTGTGTATGTATATGTATGTGTGTGTGTTAATATACCAACAGGCCATTAAAAGCAACTTGTTAGGTTGTCAATCTACGGCATAACTACTCAATCACATCCACCTTTCTCTAAGCTGGAGCATCATTAACACAGAATTATTAACAGAGTCTACAAGATGCTTCTCATTTTGCTTAACGAGGTATGTTGAAGGGTCAGTCTGCCTGGCATTAAATATCTCCTCCTTGAGTGTAATTGGACTGTTAACGGACCTTGGCTGTAATAAGGGTTTTAACGGACCTTAAGTGTGATAATTGGACTTTCTGTTAACTGGCTTCTGTAATAAATGTTAAAAGGGATGAATGACAAACTGAAAATCAACGTTATTCATTGTCATTATTATAGTCATTCATCTGGAGAGGATTTGAACAATTATTTATCTGCCCTGACTGTCTGTATGTCTTTCTGTTTGTCTGCGTGTTTGTCTGTTTCTTCCTCGTCTTCTCTCTAAATATATAACAATAATATATTTGGGGGAAATACTATCAAGTAACGGGACTTATCTTGTTCTTCTTGTTAATATTTGTTCTTATTATCATCATCATTATCATCATCATCATCATCATTATCATCATCATCACCATCGGCACCACCATCACCATTATCACAACGACCATCTACGGTTCTACACCATAGCCACCACCACCACCACCACCACCACCACCACAGTAACATCCTCAGCATTCCTATCTCTACCACCGTGGTGCTATAACCTTTTAATCTTATTTACGGCTATTCTTATCTCTCCTCCTTGACACCTACTTCATCAGGTTATGCCTCGATTCTCTCTCCTCCTCTCCTCTCTACAGTTATCTTCTCCTTGTGATGATAACGATCCATCTCTCGGGACCCATCTACATGCTCGGCCTTGGACACAGTCACGGCACGTCACTCTTACTGGTATGATTGTCAAAAAGTTGTGTAATTGTCTTTATTATCTCAGTTCCTGCCATTATCTTGATGACTTGCACCGTTTCTGTTGTTTTATTCCTTACACTGGTAGTATCAATACATACATACATACATAGTGTACATACATACATACATACATACATACATACATACATAAGAAAGATATACAGTTACACAGATAGACAAATGGAGAGACAGACGAGAAAATGGACAGGTTAAAATATAAATAGACAGAGAGAGAGAGATTGACATTTCCATACAGGCAGACAGGTAATTGATCAGATTGACAATGAAGCCTAGTTATCAAAAGCCAATTACACTGTGAGACATAACCTCGTGTTCACTTGAAGATGAGGGCAATTCAAGTCGCTTCCTGAAACATTTTAGACAGTAAATGGAGAGATCCATTTCGGGCAAATTACTTCACCTGTTTCCTACCTGTAATGACTATCGACTGCCATTAACGAGGTAAAGGCTACTTATTACCTCTAACTCATGATTACGGTTGGGTATAAAGAAATGATGATACGGTTGGCTACAAAAAAATGTCGTGATGATTATGATGGTGGTGATGGTGGCAATGGTGCTGATGATGGTGAGGGGGCTGAGATAAGTCACTTCAATTTCCTGTCTATTAAGTAATGCCAGCACGTGCCCATCTGCTCTCAATACGTGATCCTATATAAGTGTTCTCCGCATGCCCCCCCTCAACGCAGGTAATGATAGCACAAGCAGGAAGAGGAAGTGACTAACTAACAATTTAAGCTCACCAGGAAATAGATAGAGTGAACCTGTTATTAATTTGTGTGACAGGAGGTGGGAGTTACAGTGAGTGGGTACGATAACAGAGTGTGAGGAATTGGAAACACTGTAACACTGTATTAGTAAAAGTATATATAAGTGACATTAACATTAACCTAACCTAACCTAACCTAACCTTACCTTACCTTACCTTACCTTACCTTACCTTACCTTACCTTACCTTACCTTACCTTACCTTACCTTACCTTACCTTACCTAACCTAACCTAACCTAACCTAATCAATAAGATGAGTTCCCTAAGGTGTGGAAGGCTGCCATTACTCTACACCTTGTGACACCTTCAACCTTGCCTACCTCTCACCTGTACGATTCTCTCTCTCACCTCTATAAATATATCCCACATATTAACCTCTACTGTGTGTGTGTGTGTGTGTGTGTGTGTGTGTGTGTGTGTGTGTGTGTGTGTGTGTGTGTGTGCATCAGCTGATCGTATATGTCACCTGGCGATATATATCATGGGAATATAAACGTGAGGCGATAAATGTGTCTCATTCAGTGGCACAAAACATCCCGTGAAGACTTATGGCTCCTGAGGCGTCCCTGGTAGGTGTGTGTGTCTGAGAGAGAGAGAGTTTTGAACAGTTTCTTGGCAGCCTTAAAGCTAATAACTCCATGGTAGAGTATTAGATTCCTTCACCTCATTGTATATTCACAGAGAGTGTTGGGGGCTGTGAAGCTGGCTGTGATGAAACTGTCAGCTGTGTTCTTTACTTCGCCCTTATGCCATTCTCTGCTATTTGTTTCTTTCTTTTTCTTCTACTTCGTCCGGGTTTTTTTCTGTGTCTTCTTCTTCTTCTTCTTCTGTAGTTCTGCTTTACTCTGCCCTCTGTAGTTCTTTTTTCACTTGGTCTATATTATTTCCCTTCTTCCACGTGCCTTCTGTTGTATTCTTCTTCCCTAACCCATCTTTAAATGTGGATTCTTTTGTAATGTGTTTCCCCTGTTCCTTCTGATGTTGTTCTTGCTATTTTGCGTTTTTTCTATTAATTAGTTTTGCGATCACGCCTTTTTCTGTCTGTTTCTTCTTCCTCCTTCTTCCCCCCTCCTCCTGCTCCTCCTCCTCCTCTCCCTCCTGCTCCTCTCTCCTCCTCCTCCTCCTCCTCCTCCTCCTCCTCCTCCTCCTCCTCCTCCTCCTCCTCCTCCTCCTCCTCCTCCTCCTCCTCCTCCTCCTCCTCCAGTTCTCAAAGACCCTGCTACTCCTGCTAAATCCACTGACTTCTTTCCCTTTTCCCCGCTCCTGTTGTTGTCATTCCTGCTGTTACTTCCTGCTGCGTGTGATATATACTTCATCATGTGAAACTATTGGCCACCGCTATTAACAGCAGGTATCTCGCGTCCTGTCCCTGAACACCTGACGCAGCTAGTCCAAAGACTGCACAGTTGTTTCTCATTGATCTGCCTGGATTATTTATATCAGTCTATTTCTATGTCATCCTTCTTCTAGGCTCTCAGTATACTGTTAGGTGGATAAAATAAGTCATAAAATAATTATGTTCGTCGATTTGTTCTGATTTCTTAACCCTTTCATCTCTCCTCGTGTTCATATTTTGTTCACCTCGACATGACCTCCCTCGACCTGACCTCCTGCCTCTACTGTAACGTTATGATATCTCTCACGTGAAAAAAGGGAGAATTATAATAAGGGAGACTATTATAATTGTTAAACCTTAATTGTGTACCGGAGAAAGAATGATAAAACATGTGATGGTTTATTTACAGTGTCCTTCATTGAATCGACACATATTGCTTACCATTGTTTGTAGGTCAAAGGTCATCGTGTCTATACCTATTGGGCTAATGTGAGATTGTATGGTGATTATTTTTACTGAGGGAAGAGGGATTTGTGGTTATTGTACAGTGTATATATGGTGTTGTAAATATCTGTAAAAAAAAAAAAATACTGAGTTACAGGTAGATCTTGATAAGGGTTCTTCGACGAAAACATGTGAGTCCCTTAAACGCCCTTGTCTAGCCTTAACGTTATCATGCAGTGAAAAGATTAAATTGTTGTTTTGGATTTAGAAAGTGAGAATGATTTAATTTATATTAATTTTCATCTTCTTATTTCAGTCTTCCTCACCGTCACCATTATAGTTCACCTTCACGTCACTTTCAACCCTAGCTTACCACGTCCCCAACCCCAGCTTACTTCAGTCTCCATCACTCCAGCTTACTTCAATCCCCCCTCACCCCAAGCTTACCTCAATCCCTATCACCTCAATGTTACCTCAATCTTCACCGCATCAGTTTACCCCAGTCCCTATTACCCCAGCTTACCCCAATCTCCCATCACCCCAGCTTACCCCAATCTCCCATCACCCCAGCTTACCCCAATCTCCCATCACCCCAGCTTACCCCAATCTCCAATCACCCCAGCTTACCCCAATTCCCATCACCCCAAACATACCTTAAATCTACATCACCACCAAGCTTAAAGTCTCTATCACACCCTTACCTTCTCCCGCAGCTTAAACTAACCAACCCAGGCAGTTCTAGTACGAAAACTTAGAGCCAATTCCATGTCTTAGGCTGAGGATTAGGAAAGCCCATTATGCCTGACAGTCTGGTCGTGATGGTCTGAATGAACGAGTCCATTTTTTACCTGTAGAAATTTCCCCGTGTGGGTCATAATAAGAGGTTAGCTTTAGACCTGAATACCTGTGTTGTGTGGGATGATCTCGTTAAATGTAATGGAGAAATATGTTTGTCTGTGAGTGGGTGTGGTGGGTGGGTGGGTAGGTGTGGGATATTTTATAATGTATGTTGTGGGGGGAGTGGAGGTTTGTGTGTGTGTGTGTGTGTGTGTGTGTAGGGGGGATGTTTTATGTATATGTGTGTATGTGTGTGTGGGCTTGTGTGTGGATTTTGTGTATATGTGTTTGTGTGTGTTACCTTCTGTTATTTCATTATTTCATTCTTTCTTCACTTTTCTTTCTTCTACTTTTCCTTCTCCCTTTCATTCATTGTCTTTCCTCCTTTCCTCCCTCCAATTTCCTTTCTTTCATCTCTCTCCTCACCCCTTATCATTCCTCATCATTCTATCAAATCTATCTTTCCCTCTCCTCTAACATCATTGACTTTCCCTTTTCCCTTTCTTTTCCTCCCTACTGCATTCCTTCTCCATTTTCCTTCTCCTCCTCCTCTCATAATATGTCCAGGAGAAAACTAATTGACTAAAGGAAAATAATCAAGACCTCCACCATGAGTTCACCCCCATTTTCCAATATCCAAATCAACTCTGGTCGTCGCATGGAATTCAATGTTGTTTTTAGTGTGTGTTTAAGTCTTCTTTGTATTAAACTGTTATTGATAGGGACTAGTTTGTTAATTGTTCATATTTATATTCGTTTACTGTTGCTATTTGTTATTATTGTTGTTATTGTTGTTGACGCTAATCTCTTGACGTACAACCATAATAGAAGTATCAGAGTACCAAGGAATGTATTAACGCTTTGTAAATAAAAAAAAATATATAAATGAAATATTAAATGAAAATAGTATACAAGGGAAAAGTCAATTGCTTAACTTGTTACCACCTACGTTGAAAGTTTCTTAGTGGACACCACCTCAGGTTGTTGAGATATGTCGAATTGGGGACTAGGGAGAATTAATTGAAAGTGGGATGGCTGGTTGTAAATTATATAGTATGTGGGAATGCATAGAGGAAAGGGGTTGTTAAATTTATAATATAAATGCATATGAAAAGAAGGTAACTTGTTTTAAAAAGAATACTGCCATCTTCCTTCTTTCTTGTACTCAAACTTTCAAAGTTTAACACGAAACTGTTCAAATTATTATTTTTTTTTTTAAATCGGTATTATATCCAAAATATTTAGGACTGATAATAGAAAACAATATTTACTATACTTTAATACTGAATGATAAAAAATAAAACCTTCTTTATAACCCCTCGAGTAGATTGATATTATTTATTATTAATGAAAAAGAAGCCTCACATTCACTCCAGGTTAGTGATGAAATACCACTGTCATAAAATGAAGCCTTACCTATAATGTGAAATATTATAGTCTCCTTAGCCTCCTTAGCTAAAAAGTTTTAGTATAAAAGAACCAACATCTGACCGAGAGAGATTCAGGCAGCCAAAGTGACAAGTTGCAAAGGAGTTGAAAGTCTCTCAAGGAAGCTGAATAACTTATGGTAGTCTAAAGAAGGAGAAAAACCTTTGACTACCTGGCGATGTGTGTGTGATTTAGGTGAGGTGCGTGTTTTAGGTTTGGTGTGTGTTTTAGTTAATTCTCTGGTTTAACTAATTGTGGTGAATGATTAATGTCCGATTTATATTTTGTTTTTGTTTTCTTTTGGTTCTCTGTATTTGTTGGTTTATCAATTTCTGATTCATGTTTTTGTTTCTTTGTTTATGTTTCCTGGTTACTGTTGGGGATTTATTTATCTAGTTGTCTGTTTGCTTCCTTGTCTTCTTTTCTCCTTGATCATTTATCTATCATCTATTTTCTTATTTATCTTTTATTCTATTTTTCCTTTCCCTCTCTCTCTTTCTATTTGCCAGTCTCTCTCTCTCTCACACACACACACACACACACACACACACACACACACACACACACACACCAATAACATGTAATCACGACGTACGTACACTCACCCCCACCCAAACAACACCTACCTAGTCCATCCTTTGTGATAAACTGTCCACTATTCGAGGCGTAACGCGACGTCCAAGGTTTGGGTGATACATAACAGGTGTAATGACGCTTGATCGTTACCTTGGTGACACTCCCTGCCTCACCCATTATCCCACTGAGAGAGAGAGAGAGAGAGAGAGAGAGATCATAAATTGCAATAACCGTACATGACAGAGAAAGACCAAAACAGACAGAAAGAGAGAGAGAGAGATACAGAAACCCAGCGACATATATAACTCAGTGGGTGTAATAACGTGTTCAGACCCGTCATTAAGCTCAAGTTTTCTACTCAGGGATTTTATTACCTAGTATTACCACAGTTGACTCCTATTTAATGACTCCGGCCCGCTCTGCCTTGTCCGCTCATTACAAACATTACTCATGCATTACACACGTATTAAAAGTAATTTACATAAATCATTACCAGGGCCCGACGCTAACTTCTTCTCTGGCCGGGAACTCACTCTTAGGCTGCCTTGGTTCACATATTCTCACTTCAGGAGGTGAGAGAAAACTTTTAATTGGGTGTTTATGTTACAGAAAAATTCATAAGGTATAAAACTCAGTTTTATGAGAGACTTTTTTAAATACTTGACTCCGGAAAGACTTTAAGATGAACAAGTTAAGGCATGTGAAGAAAATAAATTTTACAAGTATACACAGTAGACAATGATCCACCCATTATGTGTAGATGATCTCAATCGGGGTAGTTATGGCTACATGACATAATGTACACGATTAGACACCCATTGTGTAGACATGGTAAACAATAATTTATACCAACAAAAAACATCCAATATGTATTAAAAATGATCTACCTAAACATTAAACGTCCACCGAGTAGCCTTTTAAGATTATTTACATAAAACACTACACAACCATTATATAGATATAAAAAAAAAGTAATTCACACAAGTATAACTCACATTACTACAGATAAACACCATAATGAAACTTCCTTTACGAGCGGCTTAACCACAATCAAGGTTATGCTGCTGTACACACACACACGCAATGGTATCCAAGGTCTAGAATGTCAAAGAATTTAACGTTAATATCCTCAACTTACTTGTGGCGAGAATTACACGTTTAGTTACGGTGTGTAGAGTCAAGGTGTAATCCAGACGTCATTATCGCATCTTAAGTCACTCTGTTGGAGGTTTTATGGGAGAATAAACTGTTTTAGTGACAGAACAGTGCAAGTGACACTAACTCTGGATAATGACGACAGATCATCCTCATTACTGAACTCCTCTGATATACTCTCGTGATATATAAAAGTTTAGCCAACATTCATTATTATTTGTTCGATTTATTGCGTTCACACCAACAGACGGGCACAAAGACACACACACACAAGGACGACAAACTGGAACACATGATACAAGGATGATAAAGCATTACAGTATCGCTACCCTTCTGTTTCTAAGCAGCATCTTGTCACCAAATTGTCCATTTCCGTTGTCAACCCCTTCATGCTAGTTCCTTCTCTCAGATGAGGGAGAAGAGGAGAAAAACCAAGCTAGATGGAATTAAGAGATGGAGTGAGATGAACTACAGAGTGGCCAAGTGGTTAGGGTACTGAATTTGTGTCTTGATTATACCTTGGTTCGAGTCTTGTTATCAGGGGTAGGAAACGAAGGAAGGTAATTAAGTTATATTGATATACATTGACTATCAGTGTCCCTTCTGGGCTCGTGATGAAGTACAAGTGTATAAATTGTGAGGGGAGGGAAAGAAGGAGGGAAGAGGAGTGAAAGAGGAACAAGGAGAAGAAAAGATGAAGTGATAATTTAGAATGGAAGGAGGGTAAGGGTGAAAGAAGGAGTAAGGATGACAGATGAATAAATGAAAATAAAAAGAATTCTAACTAGAATAGAATAGAACTTTTTTTTAAACAGAAGATAAATAATAAAATACAACAAAAGCAAAGAAACATAATTTTTTTAGTAATAACCATAAACAAAAAGACTAAAGTATATATAAAATACAAATAAATTCACAAAACAAAACATAAATACATTAAACTAGAAATAAAACATAAAAAATACAAAACACACAGAAAAAAAACAAATACCTAATAAAAAAAGAAACCGAGTCAACATGAAAAAAAACGAAGCAAAATATGTTCCTAAAAAAAAATAGTGAAAGAAAATAATGGTAGAGCTTGGATACCTGGATACCTGGGGAGAGGAACATTATGTAGGAGCAGCGAGTGTGAGGTGGGTGAGGCGGGTATGAAATGGTAATGAGAGGACTGTACTGAGGACGAGGTAGGAGCCAGAGGTACTGTAGGTGGATTGGGGATCAGGATGAGAAATACATCAGATGGTTAGGGAGAATGAGTCGGTGAAATGAAGAGGTTAAAGATAGACCATTGTATAGGAGGTGAATGAGGAGGAGGAGGTGGATGAGAGGAGGAGGAGGTGGATGAAGAAGAGGAGGAGGAGGTGAAGAGGAGGAGGAGGTGGAGGTGGAGGATGAGGATGAGGTGGATGAGAGGAGGAGGAGGTGGATGAGGGAGGTGAATGAGGAGGAGGAGGTGGATGAGAGGAGGAGGAGGTGGATGAAGAAGAGGAGGAGGAGGTGGATGAAGAGGAGGAGGAGGAGGAGGTGGTAAAAAAAGATAGAAATATGATACGTATAAATACTTATCTGAACACACACACACACACAAAGTTCATTTGATTTAAGTCACCATCAAAGACATCCATTAGAAAATAAACAACAAACAGAACACGAGAAGATAAAAAAGGACAAACACAAACGAAATTGAAATGAATATCTTATAATCTTGTTAATATATTCCACACTATTTTTCATATTTCATACTGTATAAACATTTATTCATCAATTCTAAAACACACTATTTTTTTTTACCAATTCAGTTTATATGTATAAAAAATACATGTGGATTTTGTGTATCATTTGTACCAGGATATTGGAGAGAGGAAGACCATGCCAGCTTAATGAATATTTAACAGAGGCAATATCAAATGTCAGTGTGGAACAGTGGTCAATAATTACTCCATGAGACTAAATGGAATGTCCTTGGTCACAGATCGCCGGTGTCCACAAGGAATCAGTTCAAAACAATTATCAAATCACGTCTGAAAATTCGGAGGGAGAATTTAGACTTACGCGTTAGCATCAAGAAAGAATTCCCCCATTCCACGTTAAAGTATGATGAAGTAAGGCGAGGCCAGGCTGAGGGCGGACAAGATGTACGATGAAAAAATAATTGGTGAACTTTACTCCTCCTGTCAGAGAGTGAGTTTGTTTTATAAGGAGAGAAATAATCTAAAACGAGGCATTATGGTCACTATAATGCTTCAAGTTCATCGGTATTACAGAAAAAAATGATGGAATAGATTTGAATGGGTTTTATTACTCTTGGTTTATCTATAATCGTTTTCTGCATCTTTATTGGGCGAATCAAAGGAAGTAGAAACCCGAAGAAGGAGAGAGACTAGACTTTAGAGTCAAGGATGGTGTAGACTTGATGGTGTAAGGAAATGGGGGAAATACTATGGAAAGTTACAGGAGGTTATGTTTACTTGGTCTAGACCAGTGTTTCTCAAACTGGGGGCCATGGCCCCCAGGGGGGTCACGGCAAGATTTTAGGGGGGCCATGGCAGGTTAGTGTAAGTAGTATATGTTTGGAGGAAATGTGGAAACTGTGATTCAAGTTTTTTTTGTTTCTTTGCCTTGTTAGGGGAGAAATCTTTTTTTTTATTTGTCTTTTTTGTCATTGTGTGTAATCATAATACCCATACGGTACAGTTTTGATATTTACATAGTATGGTGCAGCAGCTTGTTTTTCATTTCCAACGGATTCGCTCAGATTGCACGATTCTAGTTCCTGTTCAGACGAATTCCTTGATCTCAGAACGATTCTGATGCCAGAGACCTCTATGAAGAAAAATCTCTGACAGTATTCTGGTGCTCAATGTATCAGTCATATGCAAAAGTTAGTGAGATCGCACCTCGAGTCCTCTTGCCATTTTCTTTTTGATAGTCGCGCGCGCGCGCGCGCGTGCGTGCGTGCGTGCGTGCGTGCGTGCGTGCGTGCGTGCGTGTGTGTGTGTGTGTGTGTGTGTGTGTGTGTGTGTGTGTGTGTGTGTGTGTGTGTGTGTGTGTGTGTGTGTGTGTGTGTGTGTGTGTGTGTGTGTGTGTGTGTGTGTGTGTGTGTGTGATTTTTTATCTCTCGCTCTTTCTCCCACACTTGCACCACGTTACCTAGAAGTAATATATATATATATATATATATATATATATATATATATATATATATATATATATATATATATATATATATATATATATATATATCCCTTTCCACTAGATTCTCTCATTCGCTCACCTAAAGTGTTTTCTCTGGCCCCACCTACTATCCACTGGACCAACCACTGCTCTCTCTCTCTCTCTAGCTCAGAAAACGTTCCCTTCCCCTCTTGTCGTCCCACCCACGTTCCAAGGGGAGTGTCTCTGGCCCTACTCTACGACTAGAAATCCTTGACACATTTTACTTCTCATATTCAGTGGAAACTCAGCATTTTCCCCGTCGTCATCAAACACTTGCGGCCCCATTGTTCTACCTGGACCAAAGTCGATAAAGTTGTGTATATTTTTTGCTAAGAAAGAGGTTTTTTTTTTAGTCTTTCACTCGACTGTAATTCAAGAAGTTACTTTCCAGACTAAAGAAGTCAGGTATTTGAAAGGTTGTGTGTGTGTGTGTATGGGTTTAGGTGTGAGTGTGTGTGGGTTTAGGTGTGAGTGTGTGTGTGTGTGTGTGTGTGTGTGTGTTTGTTTGTTTGTTTGTTTGTTTGTTTGTGTGTGTGTGTGTGTGTGTGCGCGCTCGCGCGTGCGTGTGGGGGGCGTATGTGAGTGTTAAGTGTTTGTGAATACGTATATATACTGTATATATATATATATATATATATATATATATATATATATATATATATATATATATATATATATATATATATATATATATATATATATATATATATATATATATATATATATATATATTTATTCATTCATTCCAGCATCACTAGGCGTTTTAAACTACGCCAAAGACTCAATAGTGACTACAGCAAGTCAGTCCTTAACTCCTTCACAACTCAACCAGACTTTTACTATACAACTACGAAGTATTTTATTTTTTTTATTCTGTCGTCCTTAATAAAACATCTCACAATAAAGGTCCAATTTCTTTCTTTTTCATGTACAGTGAAACAAAAATAGTCTGTGTATTCTCTGCATCGTGTTGGCAAGTTTATTTTTTATGTCGCTTAAGACAATTTATGTCATACCCTGGGACGCCTGGACACACATTTTCTTGTTAAGTGTTTAGTAAACGAATTTTATCCTTGTAACCTTGAAATATTGGAAGAGGTAGACATATATACAGACGGATTGATATAAAGAAGACAGACTGACAGGCAGACATAAGCGTGTGTGTCTGTGTGTGTGTGTAGACAGAACTTGACACGATAATGGAGAGATAAATAGATGGAAGGACTGACAGTGATAGACAAGTAATCACAATAACAAAATGATGACTGACAGGTGTACTAATTTAATTGTTTTACTAATGTACATAAATAATGCTTAAATGTACGTAATTGGCTTTCGTAATCAATATTTTTTCCTTTTTTCTATTTATTTATTTTTTTATTTGGGACTGGCGTATACTGAGCCATTATCCACACTGGTCTTTATATTCCATGTATAACTTTCCTTGTTGTGGGTCAGCTTCTATTGACGTCACCGAGTTATTATGTAAACACAATATGTCAAACAACTGTACCATTTTATAACATTTGTAATCTATTTTAAGTGTTGAAATTGTAGGTCATTTTTTAGTTATGTTGTTAATGTTTCACTTATTAAAAGTTAGAGTTGTTTTAAATCAGATCTGACGTGAAGGTGATCAGTGATATATATTGGAAATTATCTTCAAATGAAATTTTTGTAGTTGTTGGATAATCACACACACACACACACACTAATAATAATAATAATAATAATAATAATAATAATAATAATGGTCGGCCCTCGGGCCACTTAGGCGTGAATTTGTTTAAGGTATAGGAGCTGTCGCCAACACAACAACCACACCCTAAGTTAATGAGTTGCATGACCCAGTGTCAAGAAATAGTCCGAGAAGACCGGACAATTTGCCAACTGCACTGGCTAACCATTACCCCGGAATACGATCCGTAAATCGATTAACATCCAGGTTCCCAATTACTGCTGGGTAGACAGAAGCAAATGGCACACACACACACACACACACACACACACACACACACACACAGATAAAAACCTCATTCACTTCATACGAGTTACAATTGTGTTTTTGTGAGTGTAATAAGTAAGGGAGATTACAGCAAATGATCCTCCTTGGGATTGTCTCTTGACCAACACCTTGTAAGCACTAGGAGTAAGACTATCTGTTCCAATATACCATAACTGTACTAATGTTATTGTAGTGCCAGGGAGATAGGATATGAATCGCTCGCTTTCTCTCTCTATTTTTCTTGTTCTCTCTATGTACCTCTCTTCTCTATCTCATTTGTTCTTGTGCTCTTTTTCTTTCTTTCTCTCTTGTTTCTGGATATCTACCCAACTCCTCTCTCTCTCTCTCTCTCTCTCTCTCTCTCTCTCTCTCTCTCTCTCTCCTTCACTTCATTTCACAACAACGCAACATTCACTATTTCATTTTACACTAACTGGAAAATTAATAAACATATTTATATATTTTCAAACGCTTGATTATCACATTACTTCAAATATAATTCACATGAAAGTTCATTATGTGGTGTAATTCCTGTATAAAAATGATGGTGTATAATTATTCTATCATGTGTGAAATGTTATATAATGGAATATAAAGGACTGTAATGTAATCTTTATGGGTATAGTTTGAAGTGAAATCATCTATAAATTACCAAACAAACTATTTCACGTTGTAACAAGAACAGTTTGGAAGTTACCTTTAAAAAGTTTGACGTGTAAATAGTCAATCAGTTTTTACACTTGAGTGATGAGTTATTGTGGTAGTTATTCATCTATTCATTGACATATATTCACTACCTCATTCACTAATTCATTCACTAACTTTCACGAACTTCTTCACTGACTTATTCAACTGCTTGACGTAAGAGAAATAGTCTACCTATACACTGGCTCGCTTGCTTGTACGATGCTGCCCGAGGTAAACATTATTGTATCACTATAGTCAATATTCTCAACGTTGGTTTATTCGTTTAGATTATCTTAGCTTGATCATTTTGCCCAACTTAGAATATAATCTTTTTCATCACCTGTAGGAATATTAGCTCCTCGATCACGACTCCTTCAGGTTATTTGCTGGGAGGAGGTGGTCAAGCTCAGGGTCTTGGATATACGAGTATTCCTGGATATACCTCATTATTGATCAGTAATTAAAAAAATACCAGTTACAATACCTTCGCAACACCCATAGATCGATTATTCCAACTCACAATACGTATTTACAAAAGTAAGTTATAGCAATTATTTTTTTTCATGCGAGAAGCTTCATTAGTTGAGGCAGTGATTTGTAGTGGAAAAGACATAATATAATTCCTTATATTTACACCAGAATGAGTAAATGCCCTTTGAGGTGTTTATGCAAATCAATTAAGTTTCTATTTATTTTTTTAACATAAACCTGACCAACTGTTTTAGTTTAGTCAGCCCCTCTCTCTATTTTATCCCACTCCATCTCCCGTCTTCCCTCTCACCCAGCCCCCTCTCCCTAACTTATCCCACTCCATCTCCCGTCTACCCTCTCAGTCACCTCTCCCTCACTTATCCCACTCCATCTTCCGTCGTCCCATTCACCCAACCCCTCTCCATCACATATCCCACTCCATCTCCCTTCTTCCCATTCACCCAACCCCTCTCCCTGACCATGCACTTTAACTCTCCCCTGCATGTTCCTCCACACATCACACAAGCTCTCTTACCTTCCTCACGATCCTGCAATAAACATGAACACTTCACCCATCTCTCTCACTCTCACCTCTTTCACTCCATTTCTCTGTCTATCTAATCTTTCTTTTCTTCCTGTAACCCCTCTCTCTCTCTCTCTCTCTCTCTCTCTTACTTTCACTGTAAAATGGTAGAGACAGGGCACTTCTCTTTCTCCCCCCACCCCCCCACACACACACTCTAGCTTGTGCCTCGTACTCTGTAGATCATCTTTTACTCAGTTCAACTTTTAAAGAGTTGGATCAATTTAGCGGAAACCAAAAAAATGAGAGAGATTTACAGATCCGACTGTAGCATCCCTGAGTTGCTTGTGAACATTGAAGGGGTGTGTGTGTCTGTTGTCTCTCCCTCTCTCGCTCGCCTTTTTACACCTCTCATAGTATCAATATACCAGTTTTTAGTATAAATTAACTCGAAAAATAATAAATACCTGATTGTTACATCGCCTGAATATCAAGTTCCATCAGTTTTTATTCTTTATGACACTATGTTGAATATGTAGTGTAAATACTGTGTGAAATACAGTATAGTTTATTATTTTGACATGCCACATAAAGGGGGACAACAATGTGATATTATTTGTAGTGTGTAGAAGTGAATATTACATTAATTACATGCGGGTCATTACTCCACTTAAAATGATGATGTTGAGTTTTTTTTTCTGGTGCAGCTTTACGTGTTTTAGTCTGGGGGTTTTTTTTGGGCAAGGTAATTTGCGTTATTTTTTTCATCACATTAAACCACTCAATAAACGTATTTTCCAACTTATGACTATTTTATTGGCCAACTACTGTGTTTTGCTGTCAGACCTACGATTCAAATTTCCCACAAGTATTTTTAAAAGTCTTGATTACAAATTCAAACTACCTATATAAATTATAATGAATTCGGCAATATTGTTGAATTTCATTCGTGATATCATGGCATTATAAGTTGAGAAATATTCCTAGAGCAGTACGATATCTTTTCCATTAATTTAAACAAATGATTATTGAAATACTTGCTTCTTCTTTCTCTTTTGTCTCTCCTTATACATCCTTCTCATTCTCTCTGTGTCTTAGTTTTTCTCTCTTTCCTTTTCTTCCTGTTTACCTCCATGAATGAATGACTTTCTGTTCGTGTTACTATCTACCTGTTGCTTTCTGTTTCCGTTTCTCCTCTCCGCTTCCAGACGTAATTACCACTAACATTAATTATCTCTTTCTCTCTCTTATACCTAACACAGGTATCCGAAACTGAGCACCATTTCCCTCTATCCTTCTCACCTACTCCTATTTCCCTTCACCCCTCTCACCTAGTCTTTCTCCCTCTCACCTAACCGTACTTTTCACCTAGCCCCCTATCCCTCTTTCCCCTCCTCTTCCTCCGTTCCACTTACTTAGCCTCAGTCTCCTGCTCTCACCAAGCTACACTCATCTTCCTTCCCTTACTTATACCACTCCTTCACTTAACCCTCTCCCTTCCTCTCCCTCACCTAGCGCCTCTCCTTACCTACTTCGCTACCTGTCCCGCCCTCTCCGTTAACCCTACTACACTTCCTCCCTCTCCCTCACCTACTCCATTCCCTCTCCCTCCCTCTCACTCACCTACTCCATTCCCTCTCCCTCCCTCTCACTCACCTACTCCATTCCCTCTCCCTGCCTCTTCCTCACCATGCACTTTAACTCCTCCCTCTCCTGTCCACCATCCTACACATTCTCTCAGGTTCCAGACGTGAGTGTAATATACATGAACACACTGCCAACCTTCATCACGTTCACACATTATCTATCTATCTATCTATCTATCTATCTATCTATCTATCTGTCTGTCTGTCTGTCTGTCTGTCTGTCTGTCTGTCTGTCTGTCTGTCTGTCTCATCTTTTTCCCGTTCCCTCTCTTTCACACACACACACACACACACACACACACACACACACACACACACACACACACACACACCTCCATCACCTAACGTCACCACACATCACACCTGCCCCCCACCAGTCATCCACACCTCTTAAACTTGTGCCTCGTTCTATACATATTATCTTTACTCAGCTTCAACTTTTTGGACGAGTTTGTTCATTTCAGCGGAAAAATTGAGCTCGATATACAAGCCTGGTTGAAGCGTTCTCATGTTAGTATGTAAACGGGTAGAAGAAGGATTGTGTGTGTGTTACTATTTCTCTCTCTCTCTCTCTCTCTGTCTCTCTCTCTCTCTTCATTCTTCCTTTGTTTATCTCGGTTTGGCTTTCTTTATTATTTTCCCTTCTTTTTCTTTTCCTTCTTTTTCTTCTTCTTCTTCTTTCAAGGTGTAACTCTCTCTCTCTCTCTCTCTCTCTCTCTCTCTCCTTCGCCATGCACTTTTGACTTTTTCCTCTTCCTTCTGCCCATCAGTCACACACACACACACACACACACACACACACACACACACACACAGCTCCCTGGCGTAAATATAATACATGAACATACCGACCTTGATCACTCTTACCTCTCACACATTTTTCTTTCTTTCTATCACATTATATCTCCCTCTCTATCTCTCTCTTTTTATTTCGATCACTCCTTTTTTCTTCTCAGGTCTCTCTCTCTCTCTCTCTCTCTCTCTCTCTCTCTCTCTCTCTCTCTCTCTCTCTCTCTCTCTCTCTCTCTCTCTCTCTCTTTTGTTCTTCTCTGCCACTGTCTCCGTCTCTAACCAAAGTCAAGTCTGCAAGTTAGCATTAAACTGTGAGAGAGAAAGAGAGACAGAGCAACGGATGAACTAACAAAGACAGGAAGAGACAGACATAACATAATCAGTAAATTAACAGAAGTAGAGAGAGAGAGAGAGAGAGAGAGAGAGAGAGAGAGAGAGAGAGGTCCTATGAAATCAGCTATAATAATAATAATAATAGTAATAATAATAATGATAATAATAATAATGATAATCACACGGATTCTCAGGTGCGAGAGAGGAGCATATTGACGTAAGCGAACTGTGTGACGTCACTGTGGCGTCATCAAGGGCAATAATCTCCACAGCGCTATTAGAGACTGGACTATGACGTTACTTCCTCTGACGTCATGTGTTGAATGAAGGTTGCTTATGACGTCAGTAGGTGAGAGATTATTCACTGATACAAATTCAACATGAATGGAAGTTATCAGTTGTCAGGTAGTACAATAGGCAGTCAGCAGTTGTCAGAAAGTACACCAGGTTGTCAGCAAGTGTCAGACAGTACATAAGACTGTCAGCAGAGGTCAGACAATACAGGAGAAAGCAATTCCAACCCATTCTCTTTAAATAGTTTAGTTTCAGCTGAGTTACTTTGGTTTAGATTGAAAAAAAAAAATTCTTTGGGGTTTCTCAGGTAAAAGCTGATTGGTTGGTGCCTTTACTCTCCTCCTCTCCCATTGGTTACTATTTATTCCCATTCTTTCTTACTTGTTTATAGTCGATCAGTATCTTAGTCTCTCTTTTTCCTTACGTTATTTTACTCTTTATTTTGTTGTGGTTTAAAGAGGGAACGACTCTTACGGTAGGGTCGGTGTTCTCCTCTTAGTTTTGTCATTATTGAATCAGGGAGAGAGACGAAGGGTGTGGGATAGAAAGGGAGGTAGAAGAAGGGAGAGGAAGAGAAGGGGGGATAATTGGGAGCGGAGGTGGATAGGTGAAAGGGTGAAGATGATGATGATGAGGAGGAGGAGGAGGATGGAAGAGGAAGGGGATGAAAGAGGAGGAGGGTGGAAGAGGAGGAGGATGGAAGAGGAGGAAGGGTGGAAGAAGAGGAGGATGTGGATGGAAGAGGAGGAGGATGGAAGAGGAGGAGGATGGAAGAGGAGGAGGATGGAAGAGGAGGAGGATGTAAAAGCAGGGGTATGGAAGAGGAGGAGGAAGGAAGAGGAGGAGGATGGAAGAGGAAGACTCCAAAAAGCAGAATAACACGAACACAAAAACACTTCAGTGGAAAGGGTTAGAGAGGTAGAGGAGGAGAAAGAAGAAGGAATGATGATGAGGAGAAAAGGAAAAAGAAAACAGAGAATAATGGAGAGAAGGAAAGAAAAATGAAGGTCTTCCCTCTTCAACCTCTCCCTCCCTGCCCCCCCCCCCCCACTCCCTTGTTCCTCTCCCAACTCTTTCTCTTCTCAATTTCCTCACACCCTCTATTCCCCTCCTCCCCCCCACTCCCCTACCCTCTCCCTCACCTAACTCTCCCTTCTCTAAGTGAGAGTTGAGACGTGACGCTGCACTAATCACATTTACCTTCTCTCTCATCCAATTATTCCTCTTTATTGGTCTGTGTCTTATTCCCTGGTTTGTTATTTAAAGCTGTGGGCGTAGAAACTTGAAGATAGACATAAGAGGAAGAGAGTGGAAAAGAAAAGAGTGGAAGGGATGTGTGAGAGAATTGAGTTAGGTGAGAGATAGAAAAAAAATTAAAATAAATTGGGAAGACAAGACAGGCAGACGGACAAAAAAAAAAGATGGAATAACAAAAGCGTTAGAGAACTCTGAGTGGCAGCTGCACCTGATTGACAGCCGTTAGAGTGGTTCCATTTTCACACACACTGAGGATCCTTCGTGACCCACAGCTGTGTCGAGGACGTGAAACACAACGTCGAGTGTTACAAATACCATATTGATGGACACTCATACCACCACTCCATCTTACTCTCTCGTCACCTGCTGTAAGAATTTATTTTTCGAATTATTGCTTTATAAAGTTTGGTATAATTAGGGTATTTAAATCATTACTTTGTTTTATATGGAGTTTATTATAAGAAAAATTAAATAAATCTAACCTAACCTAACCTAACCTAACCTAACCATAAAGCAAAAAATATAAAATAAAATAACTACATTATTTTTCAACAGTATGAAAATAATTAAGGGTAATTTTCTTACTATTCTAATAATACAATCATCATATAATTATAACATTATCACACTACATGCTATAATAACTAGATTATAAAGGTGATGAAAAAGGTAATATCTTCAAATGCCAAATGTATATCTATTATTTTACAGGGATAATTTTTACTCGTATATAAAAAGGTCATGTTGGGTGATGTTCGTTACCATGACAACCTCTCAAACCTGATACCTGGAGCCTGGGATAAAGTCACACGGTCTCTATCTTGATTGGAGGTAGAGGGTGGAAGAGGTGGCAGTGTTTTTAGGTATCTGGGAGTGGATGTGTTAGCAAGTGGTGGAGTGATGAGTGTAAGATATGAACTCACTCTCTCTCTCTCTCTCTCTCTCTCTCTCTCTCTCTCTCTCTCTCTCTCTCTCTCTCTCTCTCTCTCTCTCTCACACCACCTTCGACACCACAACAAGTATCTTCCCTTCCTTTCCCTCATCCTCTTCGTCATAATAACATCTCCCCTCATCTCCTCCTCCTCTCCCTCTTCCTTCTCTTCTTCCTCATCTCCCTATCCCCTCCTCCCCCTACCCCTTCCTTCTCCTCCTCCTCCTCGCCCCTCCGTGACAACTGCATCACGTGGCAGGAAGAGGTGTGGGCAGGTATTACAGAGGCTGGTCTCTTGTCTACAAAGTGCTGCTACCTCTGCTTATTAGGTTCAAGACGCTCTCATTCACCTCCTCCTCCCCCTCCTCTTCCTACTCCTCCTCTTCCTCCTCTTCCTCCTCCTCCTCCTCTTCCTCCTCCTCCTCCTCCTCCTTACTTCTTTCGTTCTCCTTACTTTTCCCTTTCTTCTTTCTTTCAACCTTCATCTCTTTCTTCTTATCTCAGCTTCTCTATCTATCTTGATCACTATATATCTATCTATATCAATTTCAATTTTCCTCTCTCCCCGTCTCCTGACCTCCTGACCGCTATCTTTCTCACCCAACCTCCTTCTTCTCTTCCCTCCCTCCTCCAACCCATTCCCCCGAACCATATTTCTTTCTCTCTTCCCTCTTTCCCAGCCCATTTCTTCTATTTTCTTTCTCCTTTTTAACCAATTCTATCCCTTCCCTCTCCTTCTCTCCGCTTTCTACCTGTTTACTCAACCTTTTCCCCTCGTCTCTCCCCTTCACCCATCTCCTCCCCTCTCCCTTACCTTTCCTCTCTCCTCCACCCATCCCTCGTCTTCCCGCACTTTCAATGTCTCCCCGTCGCCCGCCTGGCTAGTCACTAGAGCTCAGTTCAGACGTGAGGTGGAGGAGGAAGAGTAGCAGGGAGGAGGCAGGAGAAGGAGGAGGATAATTACTTGTTGGTCTGGTGGTGGTGGTGCAATGTCCTCCTCTTGCTCACCCTCCTCTCTCTCTCTCTCTCTCTCTCTCTCTCTCTCTCTCTCTCTCTCTCTCTCTCTCTCTCTCTCTCTCTCTCTCTCTCTCTCTCTCTCTCGGCTCAACACAGGTCTACAAGCTGATTACTTCACTAGTACGAGCTGTAATCCAATACCGTTCAGCCCTCGGTCCTGATTCCCAAAGATTCTTACGTCAAAAAATTACCCTTACGTGAAAAAAAATTGAGATTGCGTCTAATAATGTCTATATCAAACCACGGTGCAGGGTATGGTGGTCAAGATGGCGTCAAAATGGTGCTGAGCCTGTATTCCTATTTAGGCTTATTCTCTTGTTATAAGTTACAGTGGGGAAAAAAATGACGTATGAACTTTTGGGAATCTATAGGTTGAGTAGTGGTGTACTCGATCCCGATAGTTGTTGGGGAATCGGGTTTAAATCTCCATAAAACTTAATCAGATTCCGGACTTTAAAAGGCTCTTAAAGTTGATTTGTTTCTACCCCCCCCCCCCCTGTTACTAAGAACGATTGAACTCCTTTAGGGTAATTTTGACGTCATTCAGGCTTCAACACTGCATCGTATCGTAAATGAACCAGTTAAATTACAAGTTACAACCAACAGTTACGGGGAAAAAAGAAAACGTACGAACATTTCACAGCTCGGACGGAACTTGACAGGAGCGTCGCGTTCAACACAACAATGACTGACTTTAACTCGGCTGTGATGTCGTCGCTGGAACACTCTTATTTGCATCACAGATTACGATGGTTCAGATCTTCGTTGTATGAGAGAAAGAGAGAGAGAAAGAGAGAGGGACACACACACACACACACACACACACACACACACAGAAGAGACAGAGACGGGGAGGAGAATATCACAACAAATCCTGGAAGCAAAAGTGTGAGCATCAGCCTCAACACACCGTGCCAGGAACAGCCAAGTAATACCATCAGGAACTGGGAACTGGAATGAGCAATGAGGGAATGGCTACAGTGGACGAGTTAGCAAAAGAAATCCTAAATATATTCACGCATGGAAGTTTGGGTGATACGAAAGATAAGAGTGATGGAGGGAGGAATTGCAAGAGGTGGTGGTGGGGGGGTGAGAAAGGGGGGGAAGGGGTAGAGGTGAAGGGGAGAAGTGGAGAGGGAAGGAAGTGATGATGAAGGGATATAGAGTGGGAAGTATCTAAGGTGAAGAATTGGATCGTACCAAACATAATAATAATAATAATAATAATTAGCGTTTAACCCAATAAAATCTTTAAAAAAAAAATAAAATTGGGTGAACTAAATGAAAGTTCAAGTCAGCCAAATGTCAAATTAATTAACCCCATAACTGTGGAAGAAACGATTAATTGCTAACTATTTACAAGAAAAACATACACAAAAAAAAACGAAAAACAAAAGCACCATCCCCTAATAAAATAACAAAACATAATAACAAATGCTTCATAATGTTTTAACTAAATTTTGACTTAAGTAATCTAAAGCCATGAGTCGTGTGGTTGAGAACTATCATTGGGAGTTAATGAGTCGAGAGCTCTTTATGTAATCAGTATGATGAGAACTACCTGCGGGTTGATGGGAAGAAATAAGAGAGCTTCATGTCGTACGATCACGCAGGTTACTTGCTGTGTGTGTGTTGGGGGAGGCGTCTGTTGTTATTTAGGTGATGGTGGTACATTATTTCTCCCCCCCTGTGGCGGCCAGCTGTTGTGTTATGTATATTAGATTATGGCCAGAGTTTTGGGGAGTTTTAATTTATGGATGAATGTACAGTATGTCTGTCTTTCTGTTTTGTTTTTGGGTTTTTTTATAATCTGGTTTTGGGTTTATTTCTTTTGTTTTAATTTTTTATTGTGAAACGCGCGCGCGCACACACACACACACACACACACACACACACACACACAAGCATACGTACGGATATAGAATACACCTTTACTTGTTTACATATTATAGTGTTGGTTTCTGAAGTGTGTTGATTTGTATGCAGGCTAATCTTATACATCCATTTCTACAAAAATAGTTATTGAAAAGTAATTTATTCAATTACATGACTTATAATTATACTAATACTTCAATTAAGGTTTCCAAAGTTTCTCTCACTCCATCATGTACGACAGTTCACCAGGGAGCATAGAGGAGCTGTTTAACGCCTCCTTGAAAAGATAGACGATAGCTCTGCCTGACGAACGACACAGCCAGCTTGGGCAGGCAGACTCGATGGTACAAGGATTCCCGCTGTGGATCGCGCGCGTGCCGGGGCTAGTGTAGTAAATTCTCGTAAATGGAAACACTTAATGAGATAAAATTAGAGAGAGAGAGAGGACTCTTCGTAAACTCAGTCGTTCCTGCAATATGTCTCCTTTAACGACACTTAAATTGTTCCACTTTGTGTTTCTAAATGTCGTTGTTGTAATTGTCCGGCGCTGCACCACTGGGACACATCTCCAAACTTTACCCTAATGAAAACACGGAGCACTGCAAACATATTTATTGCTCCAAAGAATTAAAAAAATAATAATTATTGCATCTACATTACATAACCCTGACGATGTTGCAAATCCCTTACCTCATTTTGTATTTATTTTTTTACTAAAGGATGACTCAGATAGATACTGAAGCGATAAGGATAAAATATAAAGTAATAATACAATTTAAAGGTAAGAAATGGTACATATTCATTACATATTCCTGAAGACTTAGTTATGTACCTTCGATTCTCTAAGCTAGTTTATATAATGACATACGTGTAAGCATAAAAGCGATGCAAATGGATGAAAAATAATGAAAAATAAGAAATGGAAAGAATTAATAGGAGAATTAATAGGATTTTGTATGTAAGTTTACGGGATTTAGCATGAAAGTAAGTTTTCAAGGCTTACTTGTGTCGTACTTGCTTGGTTATTCTAAGTGTGTGTGATGAGGAAGAGAGAGAGAGTGTGTGTGTGTGTGTAATATACCCGTGCGTTGAATATGTACACCTTGTGAGTAAATGTCTAGGATTATGTACATGCTGAGTCAGTTTTCTCGCTTTCACCCACAGATTTACCCTGATACACACACACACACACACACACACACACACACACACTCTCTCTCTCTCTCTCTCTCTCTCTCTCTCTCCATATATGTAACACTGTACGCTCCTCTTAGTTAATATATGAATCAGTCATATAAGTGATGACATCTTGCACTTTAAATTCGTGATGTTTTATTAACTATCAGGCTTTAATTACCACAGTATATTACAGCTTAGTAACATAAGACCACCATAAATATAAATCTTAAACATTCTACTCAACTTTAATTCAATTTTGAGTCTATTAATTTCAGTCCAATAAATTCAAACGCATTACAGTAATAACGCACCAGTAAGCTTATTCCTATTACGTTAATTATTACTTCTGCTGATTAAATGATTATTCTTATTTATATAATTCCAAGTAAAATTTTATCCATTTGTATAATTACGATAAATCTGACACCGAATCATAATAAGACAATTGCAAGAACTTTTAATAATTACTTTTAATGTAATTTTGTCATATTTTGTATTTTTATATATAACTTTCGTCAGTTAAAATATCATGAAATAATCAACCACTTTCAGCTCAATTTCAACAGGGAAAAATTACTGAAATTTCTCCCTGAGTTTCCTAATACCGCTTGCGTGTTATAAATTCCCTTGTCTACCCCGTGTATTTAAGGCGAAGAATATCAATAAACATAAAAAAAACAATTTACAAAAAACATCAATAAAATCACAACATGCGGCACAGGTAAACAAGCACTAAAATAACACACATATTACACCTGAAAGATACATATGTGTTTTCTTAGGTGAAATGTCCAGGTAAACTTGTAATTGTCTGCAGAGTATGAGTGAGGGATATTTTTACGCTTATATTCGTGAGTATAAGTGGTGGTGGTGGTGGTGTGTGGATGAGTGACAGTGTGTGTTATTATGTTGGTGTATTCGTGTGTGTTGTTTTGTAATGATTGTGTTGTGTTTTTTTTTATTATTATTAGAAGAAGTTTTTTATTTGTCTTTCATATTGTTCTTTTTTTTTGTTTTTGTTTTGATTGGTTGTTTTTCTTTATTTCTTTCTTTCTTTCTCTCTTTCTTTCTTTCTTTCTTTTTAAAACGTCATTCACACTTATATTATGTTCAGGATGTAAAGGTGACTGAATATGTGTGTGTGTGTGTGTGTGTGTGTGTGTGTGTGTGTGTGTGTGTGTGTGTGTTCAGGTACAAAACACGTGTAAATTAGAGACATCCTGTGGGTACAAGTGAGTTAGGAAAGAGTCTTCTATATTTCTATTTATTTCACTAGACTTCCCTAAACGCGAATTTCCAGTCTCCATCCCCCTTCCCACCTGACGACGGTGTACCTAAAGAAATTTCCGAGGAACGTCACTCTTCCTTGAGGTATACAGCCGACAAAAGTGATAGAACGTGATATTTTTCCTCCACACTTTGTACAGTACACGAGTTATGGTAGCCAATACAATATGACGCGGTAGTTAATTAATATCTGGTAGTAGTTAATTATATTCGTAGGGGGTCATTATAGGCCATTTCTTGAGTCCTGTAGGCAGTCAGAACCAATTCATTGGACTTTCCTCGTAAATACTGATATGAGAGCGAATCCAATTGGGTTAATCAACGACAGAGGTACAGGTAAAAGCAACATGTGTAGATAAGTGCAGTTACAAGTACACTTATTGGTAGTGGTAAAGATATAAAAACATATCCAAGTGCAGATATAAGTGAAGAATGAAGGGAAAGTTGGGAGAGAAGAAGAGTATAGAGGGAAATGTGAGGAAGATGTGATGAGTGCATTGAGGGAGAGTGGAAAGAGAGAAGGGAGAGTGAAAGGTAAGGATAAGGAGGGAGAGAAGTAGGTAAGGAGGGGGAGAGTAGAAGGTGAGGAGCTATGGTCTGTTTGGTCAGTAATTAAGAGGAATACATTAAAGTCAGCCCACGTCCACACTCGACTGGTCCTGTGGGAATACTGAACTGCCCTGTATACTTCAATCAACGCCTCTCTCTTTCTCTCTCTCTCTCTCTCTCTCTCTCTCTCTCTCTCTCTCTCGCTGTTTTTATCTCTTTTTGTGTCTCTCTCTCACACACAAACCGAGAATAACCAGCAAGAAGAGGGAAGAGGGGCAGCAAGAACAAATTATAGACAACAGGTGAAGCCCTGAAATGATCACGAGACTCTTAACTCAACAAAACCTCAACACGTAAGTTAATTATTCACTTTAATCAGACCAAAGGCAGCGTGACGTATACATGTTGAACAAATGATACATGGAGTAATAATTAGCGTTCAAATCATGAGTTATTTTTGTTCCTCTTCGTTGAACATCACCCTCGTTCAGTGTATGTAATGTTTTCGTTGGTAGGGGATAATGTTTGTTTTGTTTACTTTTGATTGAATATTAATGTTGCTGAAAATATCTCCATTGAATGTTTGTCTGATGGTATTTATATTTTTCTTGTACATTTTTGGTCATTTAGAAATCTCATTGAATGTTGGTTTTATTGATAATTCCTTTGAGTGAATGTTTGCTGCATTGAGCCTCTGTGAATAGATTTGTGGTATTTGGAATTTCACATAGGAACACACACACACACACACACACACACGCACAAACAGCTGTACATTTTTGCCCTGGTGTTTTTACCATTAAATTACCCGGTAATAAATGTCAGTTAAAGAGTATATGTTTTAAGTCACTGTCTCACACACCTGATGCTTCTCCTCTCCTCAGGTTATGCAAACACCTGCATTAATCTGTACATGACATTCATAGACATTAAATAATAAATGAGTAAATGATCAAGTAGAGAATAGAGTTATAAAAATAATATTATCAATCAGTTTCAACTTTCCAAGATGATGTCGCCAGCTAGTGAGAGTATCCCTGTGGGTACTCGTGTCTGTGTTTAAGTGTTGCATTACTTAAGTACCAAAGCTAAGTAAACAATTATACCTCTAACCCAAACATCGTATCTTCACCACAGTCACTCGGTAAACATTTGAAACATTTAACATCTCCTACAGACATTTGTTAACGTCTTCAGCGACTGCCACGGGCTCCGGAGAAAAGTTTAACACAACTAGCTCTTCCTGTAGATTCAGTAAAATCATGACACATTCAGCACCTGTTAGAGATACTTGTAAAAGCATTACATATTCAATACCTCCAGAAGACACTTGGTAAAACAAAACAGCGTCAGCGATTCCAACAGACAGTTCCTGGCCGGGGTCAGTAAGTGGCCACCTCGGGACGTTATATATTATTCACCCACCAATTTATTCTTTCCTCTGATTGTTGTCTGAGAGCTGAGTGGTGTGTGTGTGCGTGTGTCTGTCTGTCTGTGTCTGTCTGTCTGTCTGTCTGTCTGTTTGTCTAACTATCTGTCTGTCTGCTTGTCTGTCTGTCTGAACGTTCAATTAGTAAAGCCTTTTCTTAAATCAAATGTGTGAAAATGACACACCAGAAGGAGTTAGGGGTTAAAAACAAAAGGAATAACAGTAAATTAATTTTATAATTTGAGAGAGAAACAAGTGAATTACGTTTATAGTTTGTTTACCCACGATTCTAGAGAAGTATTATACCGAGACAAGGAACAAATGTATTGGGTTTTTCCCTGGAGCTTCTGACAAACATTGATGCCTTTGTGTTATTCATCGACTCTTATGTGTTGAACCTCATCCTAGCTGTCACTCTGAAACGGAAACAATACCCCAAAAATTTAATTCTTTCTACGCCTGTCTACAACAATCTCATTCTTATTCCCTAACTAATGGTGATGGTAATAAGAAAATGCCATAGTGAGGTGGAATAATACCGTACGTGGCAAATTTCAACCAGACGCCCACCAGACATAATTTCACGTAAAGATTCACACTACAGGAAGGAGGTGGACCATGAACCATCTACAAAAAAAAGTAGCGTTAGGTGGCTACTTTTTACCTCCAGGGAATGACTCTCTTTTCCCCTGTTGGCCGTCAAGGCGATGACTTCTACTACTTCTGCTTTGATGTTGATGAGAGGGAGGTGGTGGTCTTACTTACCCTCAACACCTTGTTAATTATGCGCTTTAATGTCCAGGCGGGTACTCAGGTGTGATGTGAGAAAAGAAGGGAGAGGGGCAGAGATAGAGAGAGATGGATAGAGATGAAATAACTTTTTCTCTTTCAAATTGTATGGCGACATAAAAAAAAATCTGTTAAATCTCTCTCTCTCTCTCTCTCTCTCTCTCTCTCTCTCTCTCTCTCTCTCTCTCTCTCTCTCTCTCTCTCATCAACACCGCCGTACAGAGAGATGATATCGGCTCCCATGTTCAGCTCATGTCTGCCCCACGCCAACCACACCATCACAATACAGGATAACGTCACCTGTGCTCTTGTATGCCCCACGTCAGCATCACAGGCTACGATAACAATACGTCTTAATAATACCCAGAAAAACACTCTCATGAATTCTTTTAAGTGCAGCAAGAACAGACCTAGAATCCTTTTGTAATAGAACTTAACCCTTTTTACCTGGAGGATCAAAGAAGATGTTTTCCCTCACAGTAAGAAGTTGTGTCGAGGCACCGTGGCAGCCGGAGGTTCTTTTAGCTAAGACGGTGTAAAGCGAATAAAAACATCTTCATTAATTTTTAACTTGGAACCTTCATGATGAGCGAAGATGGAGACTCGGTGATGTACAGGTATATATAAGCTTAGACGTCTATGAGAGGAGATTAGCCACAGTTCATTGTCCAGCACAGAAGAAATCTTGATTCCTAAAACCTGATGATCCCTGAGGCGGTGGCAGGAAGTTGATGATAAGATTGTCTGGGCCTCTCCCTTCCCGTTTTAGCTGAGGTCATTGTTTTTTTTTACCATGACTCAGTGTGGAGATTCAACTAATTTTAGGAACTCTTTTATAAAGTCATTATAAACACCTTAACTATAAGTATCGTCTCGTGTTAGTATGTAATCTTACCACTAAAGGTACAATGGATGTGTATCTTTTTATTTTTAAAACATTAAGGAATAAAGTTAACTAAAACTATTGAAAATGTTAATGTATCCAGTTGTCTAATTTATGGGCTCATGTGAAGCGAGCAAGAGAGGAGATCTCAACTGTATCTTATGTGTGCATCGTACTATTAATTATCTTGAATGAAACTAGTAAAGGTGGATGGAGATAATGTTAAACAGCAATCAAGTTAAACCCACAAATGGTCAATCTTCACCCTTTGTACTTTCTCCTGGTGGTAAGGGCCTCTTG
Organism: Homarus americanus; assembly: GCF_018991925.1. Lineage (NCBI taxonomy): Eukaryota > Metazoa > Arthropoda > Malacostraca > Decapoda > Nephropidae > Homarus > Homarus americanus. Next base: position 1,008,143 of record NW_024755865.1, read on the forward strand.
TTATACCTAAAGATTTTATTATTTTTTATCTATAAAGGAAAAAAACTACATTAAAATTTACATATAGAGAAGACTTCCCAATAATAAGGCCGTCATGTGTGATGGATTACTCTTGGGAAGCATTCATATATGCCGCTGCCAGCCTGTCAGTTATAGCAAGACCTGTGTAAACTTAGGCATCATTCATCACTTATATTCACGAGAAGATCCTAATGGTAACCAAAATATTCTACCAAAAATAAGTAAATAATTAAGTAGTTGTCAAATCCTTATCAGCACAACTCACAACCCACAAAAAAGTTCTTCCTGTTGTTATCTGGTATCGATTAAAATGCCATTCGTACACCTTGAGTTTCCAGTCAGGTGAAAGTATTTTTTTGTAATCTGTTTTTTTAAGTCTTTATTTATGCCCCCTACATACAGATAGCAGTCCTACAGTACATACACAGACCAACTGGCCGTCAAACTGAATTTCACAGACTCTCGCCTCGTAGGGCAGCTGCGTGGTTTTCTAGAGCAGATATTTTACATGGTGTCAAAAGTTTTGTTAAGTGGCAACAAGGAGCGAATTGGCCTGCACTCGGAGATGTAATGATGATGATCAAGTTTAATTTTTGGCTGCAACTACATCCCAATTGTGTCATTAAGTTTATGATTTGAAGAGCGGTAGTGAGCGGTAGTTATGGTCCAAGTATCATCAGGGATAGTGTGTGTGTGTGTGTGTGTGTGTGTGTGTGTGTGTGTGTGTGTTACAATAGTGTACGATTTCAATAGCACTCACACCATAACATCACCCGGTTTAACAGACAGTACACACACTCTGTCATTCCCTTACGCACTACCACCACGTTCTTTATCTGTTCAATATTCCACTAGAACACACACAGACACACACACACGCCCGAGGTCCTCCACTCACACTCTGAAAAAGATTCATATACTTCAGTGAAATAGACTATAACACCAACAAACAGATCTACGCTTCTTCCCCAAAACTTTACCCCAATTATATAAAAAAAATATCACTTAATTCTGTGTTATGATCGACCAAACATTGACTCAGTTGGAAAACAAAATTGTCTACATTTTAAAACTGTTTATAATGAGAAATAAACTTTTACATAAATAATCAGTTTATTGCTAAAAAAGAATAATTATTGAATACATGAATTTATGGATAGAGAAATATATAAACTGCTTAGAAATGTGTCTGTGATGGTCTGTTAACAGGATATGTGTCTGATGGTCTGTTAACAGGATATGTGTCTGATGGTCTGTTAACAGGATATGTGTCTGTGATGGTCTGTCAACAGGATATGTGTCTGATGGTCTGTTAACAGGATATGTGTCTGATGGTCTGTTAAAAGGATATGTGCCTGTGATTCTTTGTTGACAGGAAGAGGGAGGTTGTCGGTCTGTGAACAAGCAAAATGAGGAATGGAAAAAATGGGAAGGGAGAAAGAGAAACTGATAAAGAAAGAGATGAGAGTGATGAATAAGACAAGGGAATTAATAAGCGGAAAGATGGCATAGAGAAGTGAAGAGAGAGAGAAGTATATATCTCTCTCTCAAGGTTCTCCTTCCTGTTTCTCCCTTTGTCTTGCCTCTACGACTTTCAATAACTTCTAATTTACTAACTTTCCCCAACAGAACTACTAATACAATTATAAACACAACTACCAAGTCCTACTATCCTGCCTCTCTCTCTCTCTCTCTCTCTCTCTCTCTCTAACTAAGTAACGGTAAGTACCTTCATTAGTGACGTTCACACTTCCTAGACAATATTTTTTACCGAAAAGTTTAGTTCATTTTCAGGTCATTTCAAAATTTCAAAGTTCTTGTTTCGTTATTATCGTCTTTTCTTCTTATTGTTATTGTCTTAATGTTTTTCTTTTGTTTGTCTTTTTCTTTCGTTCTGCTGTTTTGTCATTTATCTTTTGATACTTTGTAGTTTCCTGTTTATTGTTTCTTCATTTGTTTATGATTTAATATGTGTTTTTATCTCTTATTCTCACTCTTCCGTCCTTCGTTCCTTCCTTCCTTCCTTCCTGTCTCTATATCTTTCTTTCTTCTAATTCCCCTCTCCCTCTTATCTCACCCTCTTCTTTCTTTCTTGTATTTTCCTTTTCCTCCCTCCCTCCCTCTTTTTTGCCACTCTTCCCTTTTGCTTTTTTTGTTTCTCTCCTCGCCTTCCCTACTCTCCCCTTCCACTTTCTTATTCTTTCACGTTCCCTCCATTCTCTCCTCTTCCACTCCTCACTTATCCTTCCATTTCCAGTCTCTCCTATTCTCCCCTCTGTATATTTCTCCCTCTACTCCCATGCCCTCCCCAACTATTTCCTATATCCTTTACTTTCCCATTTCCACTTCCTTACCCTTTCCCTTCCATTCCCCTTCCCCTTCCCTCCCCTACCGTCTTCCCTTCTCTCCCCTACCCTTCATTCACCCCTTCCTTCCCCTACCCTTCCTCCCCCTACCTTCTCCCCCTCCATCTCCTACATTTCCCCTTCCCTCCCCTACCCTACCCCTCCCTTCCCTCCTACCCTACCCTTCCTTCCCCTACCCTCCTACCCTTCCCTCCTTTCCTTCTCCCCTTCCCTCTCCTACATTTCCCCCATCCCTTCCCTCCCCTACCTTCTCTCTTTCCCTTCCCTACCTTCTCCCCTTCCCTCCCCTCCCCCTCTCAGGTTTTACGAGAGGAATAAATGGTCGGGGAACATTTGGTGGCGTTGGTCTCTTCCCTCACCATGTTATGGCTACCAGCTGGCTCGCCCACCCTCTCTGTGTGTGTGTGTGTGTGTGTGAACCAAATTCTGCACTTTATTTGGACAGCGAAGCAGTGACTTTTCACTTACGAGGTGAACACTCCCAGTAACTGAGCTAAACACACACACACACACACACACACACACACACACACACGCGCGCGCGCGCGCACGCACATTATGCAGAATGCTAAGTACTTTTATTGTAATTCATTTTGGGGGATATTAAATTTCTTTAGAAAATTGCTAAACTTATTGAAGAAATAAAAGTTTCTTAATACCTGATGCAAAAACAAACTTACTTATAAAAGTTGCAACACTTGAAAAATGAAGAGGAAGGATTCGGTATTTTTCGTTCGTTTAACATTCGTGATTAATTTATATTTGTAGTTATTTTTAGAGAAATTTGCACAGTTGTTAGGTTTACGGGAATGAAACATAAGCACACAAATAAGAAAAAACTTTCTTCTCTTTATTGCTTCAACTTAATGGAAATTAATTCGTCTATGATAAAAATCTATCAAGATTAAAGACTGACGAGTGCCATAGTCACCCTTCTTGACCTGGTCTATCTGTTACGACACATCACTTCACCGTCTCACCTGCGTCACCCACTACAGATATCTGCCTCGCCACCCTCATAATTTATGTCAGAGTTAGGAGGTACTCCTCAGGTCTTGACTTTGATGTACCTCCGACCGTCCATTTGGTAAGCGGCTGCACTGTCATTAAGTAACAGTCGACCAGTCACTTGGTATGTACAGTACAGTCTATGAGTCAGAGATATCCAGATCTGATTACTGAGTGAGAAAAAGGTCGTATTCGTGTGTCTTCGTGGTTATGTTGCGTCGTGTTGTTGACTCTCCTTCACCACTAACGACCAGAAATTCTCACAGTGTCACGGGTTAATGCCTCTTTCCTTAATATGAATAAAAGAGAACCCGTTTATCTGTGCGCGTTAGAGGGTCAGTGTAATAATGACGCCATATTTGTGTCTTAATGTAAGTTAGCCATATACATTCTCACTTCATCATTTAGGAGGAAAAATAACATTAAATTATGATTTTTGAGAGGAAATGCCAGAGAGCGAGGCAAGTGTGACGTCAGAGGTGACCTGGGCTGAGCCGGTCACCTTGACCTATCATCTTTATGGCCCACGGCGGGGATAACAAGGTCATCACCCCCCTCACCCCTGCGCTGCCTCCCTCCTCCCTCCCTCCCTCTCCTCCTCCCTCCCTCCTCCTCCCTCCTCCCTCCTTCCATCCCTCTCTCCATCTCTTTCTCCCCTCCCTCCCTCTGTCCCTTCTTCCCTTCCTCTCTCCCTCCTTCCACCCCTCCCTTCTTATCTCCTACTGTACTAACGAGTCAGGTAAAACTGCTTAAGTATACTGAATACAATGTCACGTTAAAAAAACAACAAAAACATTTGCTTCAGTAGATCAATATGACGTAAGTTAATATGAAATTTTTATATTACAACTTTAAAATATTAAATTCAAATTAAACTGAGTTAGTTTAGGTAAATGTGGTTTAATTTCCTCGTCAGGTGTTTGAGGAAAAAAGACAGGAAGAATTTTTTTTAGCGTCTATGAAAACAAACGCTGCCCAGATATGAGGGAATTTTGCTAGATTCATTTCAGGAAGAGAGGAGTGTTGGGGGGTGGGATGGGGTGGTTAGGATGGTGGGATGGGAGGGTGTTGGTATGGTGGGTATGGGAGGGTGTTGGGATGGTGGAGATGGGAGGGTGTTGGGATGGTGGAGATGGGAGGGTGTTGGGATGGGAGGGGGGTGTTAAGGTTAGTAGTGAGGGGTGTTAGAGGGTTAGAGGGACGAGGAGGAGGATGGAGAGAGGGACAAGGGACTGGTCTGGTAAACTAATAACTTTATAAAGCTCTCACATGAAAAGTTTGATAAAAGCTGTTTGTTTACCTTTATTAAAGAGAGAGAGAGAGAGAGGTGGGGGAATGAATGGGGGAGGGGAGGTAGGGGAGAGTAGGAGGGGGTAGGGAGGGGGGGGTAGGAGGGAGGGAGAGAGATGGGGGAGGGATGAGGGGATATTTTAATTTTCGTTGTTTTTATGGGCCAATATTATACCCCAGAGTGAAGCTGTTAATATGGGAGAATAAATGCATGATATAGAAGCAACAATTTATATTTAGTACGATGGTAAACTGTGTACGTGAATCTGTTGCCTTGATGGTCTGTGTATTTTTAAATGGTCTTTGTGTTATTGAACATATGAAGGTAAAATGAACAAAATGTGTTTTTCTTTTCCGTAAAAATTAAGAGATTGTGTTAGATCCCATTTTTTTCTTTTGATTATTTTTTTTTTACTTGATTTACCCTCGCAAAACTACGTGCCATTGATGGTTTCATAGCCGTTTTTTTTTCTGTGTTTGTTTGTTTTGGTGCGTGTGTGAATGCTTGCGTTGATAAATATGAGACACAGAAGTAAAGAAGAAAGAAATTGAGGTTGGGCAATAAGTGAGAAAAAGAGAGAGAGAGAGAGAGAGAGAGAGAGAGAGAGAGAGAGTGAGAGAGAGAGAGAGAGAGAGTTTCAGGCAATAGTGCGGAATATCGGAAAGAAATCTCCTCCGAAGTCAACTTGTACGATAAATCAACGAACATTCTTTAGGAAAAAATCGCTTCCCAATTTGATATTTTTCACCAAGAAGTTAGAGTCCGTAATGTTTTTTTTTGTGTGTGTCTTCTTTAAGTTAACGAGGAAGAAAATATTGTTTTTTCCTCATACCTAAAGTTTTCGTAAATTATCGATTTTAATTTATTTACATATCGAAATGTCTGTCTAGGGAATGTGAAATGAACGAAAGATTTGAACCATGAAATTACTTTTATATTGGATATATATATATGTGTGTGTGTGTGTGTGTGTGTGTGTGTGTATGTGTGTGTGTGTGTGTGGGGGGGTGGGAATCTTGGTTTATCTATTTTTTTCTTTTTTTTTTCATTTATCTTCATATTTTTCTTCTAGCCATTATTTCTATATATTCTATTCTCTTCAATTTATCGCTAACGAGTTTATATTTTTCACTTAACCTTCTCTTCTCAACTTATGTATCTTTGTCTTTTTACTTTCCTTGTCATTCTCTTTCTCATCATTCTCTTTCTTATCATTCTCTTTCTTATCATTCTCTTTCTTATCATTCTCCATTCGTTTATCATTCTCTTCAGATCCTTTCATTATCCCCTTTACTAAAAAAAAAAAAAAATCTCCTATATTCTTTCTTTCTCCTTCACACCTTTCCTCCACCCCCTTATCCACCCATTCCTCCCTCACACCCTTCCCTCACCCATCCCACATCCTACCCATCCCTCCTCCCTCATCCCGTAACAGCGTGAGAATAGCTCCCTGTTAGAGCAAATCCCTTGGAGATGATGAGACGGCCGCCGGTATACTCGCAGCAGGAGCAGAGAGAAAGACCCGGTACCATCAGTGGGGGGAGGAGGCGTTACGTTTATTTGCCATTCCAAGAACCTTTTAGAAGACCTCGTTTTCCTCCGCTTATTTTTACTTATTAAAAATCCTGGTAAGGCGAACCACAGGAGAGAAGAGGCCCAGAAAGTTGAGAAAAAAAAAATAAGAATGATAAAAGAACATGTTACAATAGGGACCTTAGATATCATAGCTTCAGGAGCGTTTCAATAGATGCCTTTGTCTCGTATCTGTCTAAAATTATTAGATACCCCAGTGGGAGAAGCTGAGGAGAAAGGAAAAGAAAACTTAAAGCAATGGATGGTTGAAAACGTAAAGAGAGAGAGAGAGAGAGAGAGGCTGCGATATTGCTATTCCAGAAACCCCTATTCAGGAGGTCTTGTTTGGTGGCAGGTCTTGGTGTCTCCTGGGTGTTTGCGCTTACGACACGCCTGGGAGACAGCCATCAAAGATCTACTGTAGAAGGGAGAACGGGGATTAAAAGGGGTGGAGAACTAAAAGCAAGAGTACAGACGTAAGAGAGAAGTAAGATACATGAAGGAAGTCTGCCTGGAGGTCTGCCTGGTGGTCCTCTTGCCTAATTTCTGTTTGGGCTTTTTAGGACGCTGAGAAGGACCAAGAAGAAAATAAAGAAGTAATGAAAGAAAAAAGAAGAAGATGAAGAAGAAGCAGCAGCAATAAGAAGAATAAGAAAGAAGAAAGAAGGAATAAGGAAGAAAAGAGAAAAGAAATAAGAAAGAATATGAAAGAAGAATGGACGTTCCATAGAGATCCTATTCTCTCACAGTATTCGTCGTAGGGGGAAAAACAGTGGATATTGAGGAAGAAGATGGAAGACTTTAGATGACAGAGGAGTGAAAAGAATAGAGAAGGATAAGGGGAGAGATACATCCAAGATAAGAAAGGAAAGAGAGAGAGAAAGAATATATTAAAACAAAAAATAAACCAACGAAAAATTCTACAAAGAGCAAAAAAAAAAAAAAAACATCGCCGCCCATCTTGCGAGAAACGTTCCTAGGGAGTCAAGCTCATTTTCTTGTCAACACAAATTTCGGCCAAGTGTCTGGCCTGACGACAAGACGTTTCGCTCTCCTGCAGCGAGACAATCAGTTAAATTGCTAACTTATTACACAACTTGTCAGTCTGGGAGTTACCACAACAAACGGCTAACTAGAGAGCCAGAGGGGAAGGCCGACAAACAGACAGCCGAGGGAGGAAGCCAGGCCAACAGACAGATAAGGAGGAAGCCAGGCCGACAGACAGCCAGGGAGGAAGCCAGGCCAACAGACAGCCATCAACCTGACAAGGAGCATTAAACTCCTCCTCACACATCATTAGGCTCTCTGTCTACCACATGGCGGAAGCGGTCGAGAGAGTGAAACGAAAAAATAAATATGTATTTACAATTCATTATAAACATACACACTCTTATATTTTGATATTTTATCCATGTGTATCGTTGAGAGTGTGTGATCTCTATATAAAAAGTTCGTCCAGGGCAGCACCACCAAACTCATAGTCGATAATGATGAAGGTGAACGAATCTAAAGACACCGTAAATCTTAAAAGAACGATTCTGAAGAGAGAGATGAATCGTAGTTTAAACACAGAGTAATGGTGTTCAAGGTGTCAGGTAAATTATTGCGATTTACAGATTTATTTACTGGATCTTTTTTTTTCCTTTCACGTTTTTGTTTTTCATTTGGTTTTCCAGGTTGCCAGGGATATTTTTTTTTGGCCATATTTGTGCATCTACCGAGCTATTTTTCTATCTAAGAGTGAGATATAGATGGTGTGGATGATGGTGTGTAGATGGTGTGGTGCTTACGGATTGTGTGGGTGGTGGCATATAGATGGTGTGGTGCTTCCATGTGGTCTGGGGTGGTGGTAAGTAGATGGTGTGGGTGATGGTAAATATTTAGTGTGGTGCTTACAGATGGTGTGGTTAATGGCGTGGTTCTCACGGATGGTGTAAGTCAAACAGTCAGCGAGTAATGAGGAAAAATGGATGTCTGTTTCTCGCCGTACAGTCATCAATATTCATCCAGACTGCTACCGGACCACCCACTCCCATCACCCACCCATCGCCCACCTCCCGCCACCCACCAGTCCCCACCACTAGCCCATCCCCCGCCCACCACCACCCATCCCCCGCCCACCACCAGCCCACACCCTACCCACACCCCTCCCTGCTCTTTCACCTTACACCATCACAAAACGGGTCAACAACACCTCACTACACTACACTACACTATACAATGCCTGCCCCTCCACTACACCATACATCAACACCACAGCACCACGTTAACACCACTCCACCACATCAACACCACACTACACACCAGACCACGCCACCACCACAATAACACACCTCTACCACATCACCATATCAACATCACACCACTTCATCGACACCACAATACCACACCACCACCATAAACCACACCACCACAACCACCACATCAACACCACACTACCACATCAACGCCACACTCATCCACTACATCAAACCACCACCACCACACTCCTTCACTACACCACATCACCACACAGCACAGTACACCACCACCACCACCACCACACGCTACCACAGTACCACAGATGCTGCATCGTGGTTAATGACTCTACCATCACCACTCGGTCCTTACAGAGAGCCATTAATCTTTCCAACACGTATTTGCTAAATCATTCATGCTTCGTCTCGTGGTTGCACATCTGAATCATCACTGTGAGGCCCCGTCTCTCTCTCTCTTACTCTCTCTCTCTCTTACTCTCTCTCTCAGTTTAATTCTGTAGGTATGTTTGCCAGTCTGGTTAGCTGTCTGTCTATCCGTGTATTTCTGTCTGTTTGTATGTCTGTCCGTTTGTTTGTTTGTTTGTCCGTCTTTTATCTGGTTGACTGTTTGTTTATATGTCTGTTCATCTGTCTGTCTCTATCTGTCTTCTGCCTGTATATTTTTTGGTCTGTTTATTTGTTTATGTCTGTATTACCTTCATGTATGTCTCTCTCTCTCTCTCTCTCTCATTAGTGTAAACATAAACCCACACATTCTTAAGGAAAAAAATCTCTTTCAGGTGGTCGACGGTTTCTCCCCTCTCATTACTCAATAAACCTAAAAAAGGTCCACGATAAAACAGGAAGATTTTCATTTGGTCGAGCGGTACTGAGAGTAGCACTCTCTCAGCATCAAATAATATACAAATAATAACTTCTTAAACCTTTCACAGGTGTTAGAACATTGAAGTAGCATTTAATGTTAACCTTTCCTAAACTCGTGATATGGAAATTAATCACGGAACTTAGAGGTCTCCAATTAGTGTCGTTAATGAGTCTTGAGACGGGCAATGATTCAAAGACAGCTCTCTCTCTCTCTCTCTCTCTCTCTCTCTCTCCCCCTTCTTTCTGTCTGTCTTACTTTCGTTCTTTCTCTCTCACACACACACACACACACACCTCCCCTGAATCGTTAATTGCCTAATTTGTACACCATTCTGAGGTTCATATTTTTTTTTTTTGCATTCAAAGTTGAGGATGAATGGAAGAAATGGCTTTGATATCTCTCTCTCTCTCTCTCTCCAGTGAATCGTGGTAAGGGAGTAGTACACGTAGGAGATAATGGAGATATTAACACAAGAGACCTCCATAAAGTTGGGAGGAGGAGACAGGGATTTTTATCATACCTTTTACAATAACTTGAACTAAATAGAGAATTATGTCTATGTCTGTCTGTCTGTTTTTAGTGTATGAGTTGTCTTAGTATGGATGTTTTTTTAATGACCTTAGGTGAGACAGACATGCAGACAGACAAAGGAGAAGAGCAGACAGACAGACAGACAGACCAAAATATACACAGGAGGAAGGAGAAGAAAAAGAGACACATACAGATAGAGAGACGAAGAGAGGAAGTAACTGAGAGACAAACAAACAAATTGAAGGGGAACAGAGATAGAGATAGAGAAAGAGAGAAAGAAACTGATAAAAAATAAATAAAGAGGAAGTAGGTAAAGAGAAATACATATACAAACAGACTAAGAGACAAAAAGGAAAAGAGAGAGAGAGAGAGAGAGAGAGAGAGAGAGAGAGAGAGAGAGAGAGAGAGAGAGAGATAAACAGACAGAAGGAGAGGAATAAGGAAGGTAGAAGGATAACACGAAGGACAATACAAACAGATAAATAGTCAAAGAAAAAGCAGAGGAAAAGAGAAAAAAGTCGCCTGCAGTTAGCTAGTTACAAGGGAGGAGGGAGGGGTAAATGTAAGCCAGGCGCGGGTCATTACAGTGCTACACCAGAGCCGCTAAGCTCTCCAACCTAGCGTTATAAATATGGAGAAAAATTGTGTCATAAATTCTAAGTCCAGCCCTGTGTGTGTGTGTGTGTGTGTGTGTGTGTGTGTGTGTGTGTGTGTGTGTGTGTGTGTGTGTGTGTGTGTGTGTGTGTGGTCTTTCTTTCGGGATTTTGTACAGACTAAAGAATGAGAGGGACTCAACATCCTGGTAGGTGAAGGTGAGGGATCACATCAGCTTGCTAGTTAAAGGTTTCAGGTCACAGCACCTCGACAGGGGAAGGTTCAAAGGTCACAGCATCACGATAGGGAAAGGTCTCAGGTCACAGTATATTGGTAGAGGTGATGGCCAAAGGTCACAGCATCTCGATATGAGAAGGTCAAAGGTCACAGTAGATCGGAAGGTGAATTTTAGAGGTCTCAGCATCTCGACAAAGGAAGGTCAAAGGTCACAGTAGCTCGGAAGGTGATGTTTAGAGGTCTCAGCATTTCGAAAAGGGAAGGTCAAAGGTCACAGCATCCATACAGTTGAAGTGTAGAGTCCACAGCGTCACGGTGGACAGAGTTGAGGGATCACAGCATCACGCCAGGTATAGGTCAGAGGTTACCTGGCCAAGACATCACCTGTGCGGAATATTTTTACCCAAATTTCCCTCGGGTCGTGTTTGAGACTGATTAGGTTTCCACTTACTATCTCTACCGATGTGTGTGTGTGTGTGTGTGTGTGTGTGTGTGTGTGTGTGTGTGTGTGTGTGTGTGTGTGTGTGTTTCATAGCCAATTCTCTTCTTTCATAGATCTCTCAACAGCATCTCCTACATCCACCTAACACTTTCCTGTATTCTTATCTATCTCAATTGTTCATTCCTACGCTACTCAGACCAGACACCTCTATCCACCATCACTCAAATTCTTCGACGTATTTAACTCTTATTTGAGAACTTTAAGTAAATCTGCCCCATATACTATATTTTCCTATCTTGTATAATTTATTTTCCATCCATCGCTTGTCTGATGTTTTTATATGCAATAGAGCTGTCTTTCACTCTCTCTCTTGTTCATTCTCGTTCTTTTCGCACTCTATCTCTACACTTACAAAGGAATATTTTTCATGTAGTCCTCAGAGTTCATTATGACGTTATTGGCTAGAGAGTTCTTGGCAGCACCATCCACTATAACATTCGCGTCAGAACCACAATTAACGGACTGCTTTTTTATCTCTTGGCATACCGCTAATGGGGGTGTTGGTGGGGTAATGGTTTAAGGTGGCAGCGATTATGGTGGGCAGTGGTGATGGTGGTGTCAGAGACGGGTAGTGGTGATGGTGGTGTCAGAGACGGGTAGTGATGTCGGTGGGGGCAGTCAGTCACAGGAGAAAGGCTTATATAGGTCACGAGTAAATGAACTATGAGGGTGGACGAGGGAGTGACCATCCGTCAGCCAGAGCAACAGTGTACTCAGATCACTTCTTGCTCCCTCTACCTCTCACCCACCCCTCTACCTGTCTCCCTCCACCTCTTTCTTTCTCCACCCCCTCTCTCTCTCTCTCTCTCTCTCTTACTGCCTCGTATATTGTATATCTATTACGGTATAATATAACTTAACACTATCCATCCCTTTCATATCACAGGCGAAAGGGTTGGCCTTACCCCCTTCTCCTCTATGAAGACCAAAGGAACTACTATTCCCCCCACCTTCTCCAGCATCACGGAGACGACAGTAATACATTAGTAACGACAGCAGCGGTGACTCTCCCTTATCCCCCTCTTACCCTCGGCAACGACAGGTACGGGCACCCTCATCCCACATACAGATGAGAGCATCAACCACGCCCCCTCCGGCGAGTCTGTCTGCTGATATGACAACATCAAAGTCTGCCGGGAGTCAGCGGTGCCCCGCCTCCCTGTCACGCCTCAAAGACTCTTAAACTTCCCTGGTGTTGTCAACTCGCGTGACAACAAACACAGCGGGTAAACTTCTTATGTTTTAGTCACATAGCTTCCCGCGGGGCGCTGAACACCTGGGTGTGTATCGGGTGTGTCATCTTGCCAGCCGAGGAGGATGATGAACGCCGAGGGGAGCCACAAGGTTATGCAGAGAGCAGTGACGACAACAGAGGAAGTGTAATACTGAACAATCCAGGTGTTGAAAGAGGCGGAAATAACTACCAAATACTTCCCCAGACTTCACCGAGGTATTAACGGTGTATGTGGCAGTACGAAGTAATATTTAACAAGGATGTGGTGGCTAGGGCTAGAATTTGGTATTCTGTGACATTCTGTGGTAAATCTTCCCGTCCTTTGAGAGGATTAAACCAGTTCTGTATGTAGTTTGTGCCCAAGATGATGCCATTATACTGAGACCTGGCCCTTTAATTTTTAGGTACACGAGTATTGTACCTACCTCAAGTCAACACATTTATGATATTTACACCATATTAATAATAATAATCTACCTTCTATATAAATCTCCGTTTATGTTCCTTTTTTTGCATCAATCTTGTAACCCATAAAATTGGCAAGAAACTTCATTGTGTGTCAGGTTTTCTTCGGGTCCAAATTAAACTAAACAAGACCAGAAACTCCATACCAGAAGCCCGAGATAAATTAGATTAAGGAATATCACGTTATGTCTGGAATACTGTAAGTTAGGTAAGGGGTCGGCTCTTACCTGTCTCGCTGTTACGAAATATTAACTCTGGTATTTTCAACTTTTTGCCGGAAGCCTTTATTATCCCCAAGTAACGCCAGTTTTTACAGCACAATCTTAATAAAAGACATTCGTAACAAAGGTACGAGACGGAGACTGTATTATAATTTAAGAAGATATAAGAAAGCAAGAGACTGATTGACGTTGGTGTTATAATGTTATTACTGAGCTGCAACAACTTGGGCCTTTAAACTCGGGACTTGGTTAATAATTACATTAGTCCTGCCTTCGGGTTCGGGACATTCATTATTATTATTATTATTATTATTATTATTATTATTATTATTATTATCGACAACTTATAAAAAACGAATTCCCTCACCCCCCCCCCCCTACATTCACCACCATCACAGCTTCAGTGAATAACAACAAACCACCGCTGAATTTTATTTGACTTTAGGAATAATAAACCCATTTAAAGTTGTCACCCAAACTTTTACATGAATATCACTTATTTTAAAAGTGCTCAGTGGTCCATTCCTATGTTGATGATGGTGAGGATGGGGTCATTTACTCACTCCTGACAGTTTTTTGCTCAAACATACACACAAGAACCATCTTTTTTCGTCTATACACTTCCATCGATGAATGATTAGTTTAGCCACATAAGCGATCTCAAGAATTACCCAAAATCTATATAAAGACTTGTGTGAACCCTGAAGAACCGGGCGCTGAGAGAGATCGAAACACGAGAGAATAACACAGGTTAGAAACGAAACCTTCTTAAAAGAGTTATTGTGATTAAAATACCTTGAAGGAAACTAAGTGAACAGGTGCGAGAATGTGTGTATAGCAAGGTAGAAATACGTAAGAGAGCAAGAGACTGATAAAGAGTGGAAGAGAACAGAAGTAGCGTGTGGGAGAGTGGCTGTCGATTGGTTTGGGGTGGAGGCGGAAGGCACGCAAGGGGTCTGCTGTAACACAATTTAACCAGGCGAGATAGAATTAGCTGCGAGACGTTAAGATCAGGACGAGGTAGGTATCTGCGAAGGAGCCAGGAGGGAGGGAAAGAAGGGGGGAAATGATGTGAGACAGCCAGGAGGGAAGGAACCAAAGGGTGGGAATGGAACGTGGTTTTGGTGAGGCAGGGAAAGAAAAATGAAGTGAGGTAGCTAGGTAGGGAGGGCGTCAGAGGGAGGAAAGAAGGGAACATGGGATGGATGGATGGAGGGAGGTAGAGAGGTTATACGACAAGGAAAAGGAAAGAGGAGGAAAATTACCAGAAAGAGAGAAAGGGGAGAGAAGGAGAAAGAGATAGTTGGAGTAATAGAGTGAGGACGAAAATATCAATAAGAGAAACAGATAAATAAAGATATAGAGAGAGATAGAAAGAGAGAGAAGACTTAACACGGTAAACGAAACCAAGAATGAAAAAAACAAACTAAAAAAAACAGGAAAAATAGTGAAACGATAGAGAGAAAAGGAGAGAAAAAAAAATCAAAAACTACATCTCTCACAAAATTACGGTAATTTGTTCAGGTATTGTAAGCGATAAACATATATATCCCAAAGTAATATACAGTATATATAAACGTGTTATCCTGATCACCAGTCAAACGCAAAGTGATGTAAACCTGAGTTGTGAATAGTCCTCACGACACCGAAGTAATTACGGTTCCCACTACTGAGACCCAGCGATAGGATGCAACGTTTTATTATTTTACTGCAAATAGTGCGTGTTTGCGTGCGTGCGTGCGTGCGTGCGTGTCTGTGTTTGTTTATTTACAAGCAACATCAAACTGAAGTAATGGCTGTCCCATCTCTCCTTAACAGCATCAGACTGACAAAAGAAGGATGCTGTATCTCGCCTTAACAGCACCAGACTGAGAAACAAGGCTGACTTATCTCACCTTAACAGCACCAGACTGAGAACCAAGGCTATCTCACCTTAACAGCACCACACTGAGAAACAAGGCTACTGTATCTCACTTCAACAGACACAAGAGGAGTACTGAGAGAAAGGTCTCCTATTATCTGCTCACCGCAATGGTTCAACACCTCTTTGTGATTTCCCCGGGGCAGAATTTAACGCCGAAGTGTGGAAGACTAAGAATACAGAGTGGAGGTAAATGTGAAGAAGTGGCAATGAAAGGAAAAGAAAAAATATAGATAGTAAATACGAACAAAAAATGAAGAAAAAAGACGATAGAGAACACACACACACACACACACACACACACACACACACACACACACACAGAGTTATACCAGAATTGGACCGTCGCCAACCATGATTCCCATTAACCACAGTAAGATCATAGCTATGCATATTAACCTCTCCTCCAAGCCACGTATCACCTGTTCCCTTATCAACAACATTCGCCAATCAACCAAAATGTCATTAATATCATGTAAGAACAAATCCTATTCCGAGCATTATAAATATCATCAATAATTCGTAGACGTTTTGTAAGTGTACTCGATTTTTTTGTCTATGAATTTTTGTGTTGTATTAAAGGTAAAAAAGGAAATGTTTAGTCACTTTTCCTCCTGGTTGGTGAATGTTATTTGTGTCTCTTATATATTGATAAGTTTTGACTTTTTAAATTCAGGAAATTCCTAATTATTAATTTTTCTTTTTTTTCTCCCCTTTCTGTTATTTTCTTCTTTTATTTTTCTACTTCTTCCTTTTCTTATGTTTATGTTTAGTGTTATTCTATTATTATTATTTTTTTTTTTTTATGTTGACACACACACAGGTACCGTTTATATTCAAAGACACACACACACACACACATGCAAGCTCTGAAACACTCATGTGCATATTCATAAGCACACATAAACGCTCACAGGCACATATAAAGACAAATACAAGTGCGCTCACGCTTACACACATTCATTCAGATTCACACAGACAGACAGACACACACACACACACACACACACACACACACACACACACACATACTTAACACACACAAACACCTATATGCATACACCGAAATGCTAGCATACATATACACATAAATACCGACATGCAATCACACAAACAGCTACATACAGTACATACACACAAACTCCTACATGCATACATACATACATACATACATCCACAGGCATACATAATAAGCTATCCTCTTTAACACTCACAACCTGTGATAATACACGCCCACTGAGCTGTTACCTCGAGTGGTCTTTGTATCTGTGTCTGTCTGTCTGTCTGTCTCTGTCTCTTTCTTCCTCTCTCTTCACCTATCTCGCGTCTTCCTTCATGTTTTCTCACTTACACTAGCTGATTATCCCCCCTCTCTAACTCTCCCTCCCTCACTTCCATATTTTCTCTAATTTTCATAGATAATTCCTCTCACCATTCTCTTCCTCTCCTTTAACCTCTCTCTCTCAGACACACTACCCTTCCCTCTTTTTCTCCATCTCCCTCCCCCATTTCTCCCTCACTATTCTTCTCTCCCTCCACTCCCCTCTTCTCTCCCTCCACTCCCCTCTTCTCTCTCTCCACTCACCTTAAAGAGTCTGTCCCGTATGACCTCAGTGAACCCTACCTCCCCCCTCTCCTCCTCCCCCCTCCCACCAGCCCACCTACACCTATTGCAATTAATGTGAGCACCTGGCGACGGTTGCCGAAGGACATTGTGTTTTTCGCCGTGTGTGTGTGTGTGTGTGTGTGTGTGTGTGTGTGTGTGTGTGTGTGTGTGTGTGTGTGTGTGTGTGTGTGTGTGTTTTATTTGTTTATATTGTGTGTGTGTGTGTGTGTGTGTGTGTGTGTGTGTGTGTGTGTGTGTTTGGTGTTTGTATGTGTGTTTTTGGTGTTTGTATGTATATGGGTAAGTATAATATAAATATATGTGTGTATAAATGTCTGTGTGTGTGTGTGTGTAAGTACCACATTCCCAGTGGGTTCACCAGTAACACGCCTTAACTATAGATATTAGCTCACACACCCGTGAATTTATGAACCAATATTTCTGTTTTAATGTTTCCTTGTGGCCACACCCTCACAATGCCAAGCTGAGATATATCAGAGGAAAGTGACTCGCAAGGCCTGAGAGAGAGAGAGAGAGAGAGAGAGAGAGAGAGAGAGAGAGAGAGAGAGATTGAATAAATGCAAAACTCGACCTGCAACTGGGTACCTTCAGCCCCCCCCTCCACCATGACCCGGTACTAAGTGGCCGCTAGACCGTGTTTGTTTACGTTGAGGCGACAGGTGAAAGACTCACTGCGGGAAGCTCGGTAGGACGTACATGAACACTTGTACCGCTCGCTTTGATTCCCAACCAGACAAACACAGTAGAGGCCTCAGTTACTCGTTTCATTTTGACTTAGAAGATCAAAGGGAAAAAAAAATAGAGATTTCTTAAAGGTAAAGAAAAGAAGGTTGAAGTTGTTGTTTTACTAGTGAAGGAAATAATACGAGTTTATTCCCGTTTCACTCTCACATTCTCTCATCATCACACTTTCGTTTTTACCTCCACACGCTTCCCTCACCTTCACACACTCCTCTCACACACACACTTTCTCCCCTGTCAGTAGGTGGACCATCAACACTCCCCGTACGCCTATGAACGATACATTACATTGTCACCATTTGTCAAGAGGGACGTGTTTTGTGTGTGTGTGTACGCATAAACAAACAGACACGCGCAAACATACATACACATCCGTACTCATACAGTCAAAAAAACGCACACACATAAGACTTAAGTGAGTGTCTGTGTCGTGGTTCAGCTGATAACGTTATATTTTCAATCAGACAAAACGAAATTTGCCTCACTAAATTAAGTTGATGTCGCGGTAATACGTGGGCTTGCTCTCTCTCTCTCTCTCTCTCTCTCTCTCTCTCTCTCTCTCTCTCTCTCTCTCTCTCTCTCTCTCTCTCTCTCTGCCGCCTATAAAGGGAGACAACAAACTTCTATTTTCATTTATGTCTTTTGCTCTGATAAAATTACTAAGACCATTCTGTATATATATTGTCGTTTTCTTTCATACGCCTTTTGATGTAAACTGAAGTAAATTTGATCACGAGGAAAGATATTGTTTCCAAATACCTTTCGGTTTCCCCGGTAACCAACTTATAGGCCTTGACGTGGAGCGTGACTTGTGTTCATTAGTGTGGTAAGATTAGGTTAGGTTATGTTGGGTTAGGTTAGGTTGGGTTAGGTTAGGTTAGGTTGGGTTAGGTTAGGTTGGGTTAGGTGAGGTTAGGTTAGGTTAAGTTAAGTTAGGTTAGGTTAGGGCTTTATAGGTTAGACGTTATATGTCCTATCTCGTCCAGTCTAACCTAACTTCAATTAACCGAACTTAGGATAATCTAGCATCAAATACAGATTATTACTGTAACTTGATGAGCAATAAACGGCGCATAATCTGAGAAAAAAGTAATGGAATTGTTAATACGTTGTCAATAGGTCAATATTTATTGGTTACTTATATATACTTCTGATTCAACTGCACTGTATTGGCTGTAACTTTTCTTCACCAAATATAAGAATACTTTCGTACCCTTATATAACCTGACCTTTACTTGCATTTTTGCTACAATAAACCCACATGTTTTCTAAAGGTCAATCTTCCTAAATTAGATCTAACTCGATCAAGATTACGAAATTATATGTGAAAAATCAACCTGGAATATAGATTAATCTTTACCCCTTACTTGTGAATATTACAGAGAGTAACTTAAATGATCTGAATAATATTGATAAACACACTGAAATGTCACCTCCTGATATATTCTTTCTCGTAAGGTGGAAAAAAATTTAGATTCGACTTGGGATATGAGATTCACGAAGCGGACTGACACCTACTGGGTTAACTAAAGAAAGGGTTGAGGTCCCAGGAATGTCACACAGGGGGATGAAAAAGTAGGAAAGGACCGAGAGAAGTGAGGTATGAAGGGGGACAAAAAAAAGTAGAAGGAAAGCCCATGCGACACCATGAATGACAGTGGAACGGAGAATGGTGGAGGAAAAAAGAATGGAATGAGAGAAGGGAAAGAAAAACAGTTGTAGGATTGTGTGTGTATGTGTGTGTTGGTGTATATATATCTGTATGTGCGTGTGTTGGTGTGTGTGTGTGTGTGTAAGAGTGAAGATCAGACAGTGTGTGTGTGTGTGTGTGTGTGTGTGTGTGTGTGTGTGTGTGTGTGTGTGTGTGTGTGTGTGTGTGTGTGTGTGAAAGTGACGATATATAATATGGTTTGATTGTGACGAGGTGTGTGATTGTGAAAATGGCAATGAAGTTGTGTGAAGACGATGGTGTTGACTGTGTGAAGGTGACACTGTAACAGGACGAAAATGGATATTATGAACCTGAGATAGTAAATAAAAATGACTGGGATTATGAGGGAGGGAGGGACTGTACTGTAAGAAGCTAACAAGATTGTGTGACTCTCTGCCAGGACATTAAAGTAACGCTATCAAACATATCTCTAATATTTATCAACTGTGATGCGTTTCTTTGGTTACATATATAGAGCAGAAAAGACCACAATCGGGTACACATCCTTCAGGTGAGTCATCTACTGTACCTGGGGAAATCAATGTTATAGGTACGTTGGTTGGTCGGGGATATACATTAAGTAAGTTTATATGCCGCGGGTTACAAGAGTAATTCACTCTCTGCCGTATTGAGTTGAAGTCGAAGCTCTCTAGTCTGGTGTGTCCAATAAAATATATAGCACCAACATCACCCCCTTAACTCAGATGAATTTCAAGTGATCATTTCATTTCCAGTACTGAACTTGTCAACAATATGGTCATTGCCAACAGTTCAATACAATTTGTAGGTATGAATATTAATTGTAAAATATGAAGTATAGTCGTAGCTTATGTTAGACTCACAGTAGATAGTTGTAAACACACACACACACACACACACACACACACACATATTGAGACTCCATTCCAGATATCCATAATAATAGTCTGTATTCTGTTCATCAAGTAACACATTTAAGCACCTCGTTCACCAAGTCACATTAATTTTGCTGTAAGAAAGTAAATTTAACTAAACTGCTGCATTAAGTACAGGAGGCTCCCCAGTGGCTGCCAAACCTAACATGTTTTAAACCTTTACTACAAGCCCCGAGTGTTAATAATGTCTAGCGTATGAATTTACTCAGAACACATGTTAAGTTTTTGTCAGTCATTGAAGCTCTGTAATACACTAAAACAATATTACTGAAAAATTATAAAAGATAATTAGATTCATTTTATTCTGTCATCATTAAAATCAAAGTTATAGTTACCATCACCGACACAACCTGGATAACTGAACTTAAAATATCCATATCTTATATAGAGCAACAGACCCACGCCGGCCTCAGCTTCGGGTAACCAGCATAATAGTTTACTCTGTTGGATATATACCTACGCAGTTTACCATTATAATTTTAGTGTATTTTGAGTCGTCGTTTATTCTAGTCGTCGTTTATTCTAGTCGTCTTTGTATAATTTTATTTGCACAAAAAAATCAGGAAATGTAGGAGTTTCAGAATGCAATTGATTTTTCAAGCCTTCTAAATATTTAATCTCTTTTTTATCTTTATTTTCTTATTATTTTATTTATTTATTTATTTATTTTATATCGATAGGTTCGTTTTTCATCAGTGTGGGTCAACTCCCGAGGTATTCCTCTATGGTATTACCCCGGCAGGTAAAGTCTGTCATATGAAAACAAAAACATAAAAACAAAAAACACTCCTGATAAAAGGTTTTCTCTCCCGTGAAATATTTTTATCCGATTGATGCAACTTTTTGATACGGTAGAAATAAACAAACAATTTAAATCCTGTTTATTACCTTTTATAAACTACGAACAAAAATTATACACTTGTGATAATTTACATAATATTGAGATTAATGTTAATTCAATTTCTATGGGTAAAGTTAATTATAAATGTAATCCTTTTATATGCAGTGAAAATCAGATTCTAACTAATAGTGTAATTAAAATCTTCCAAAAAGTATAATAATTGTAATTAGTCTTTACCAATAACAAGAGAGGTATTAAGTTTTTTTTTATCTTCGTTCTTATCAATATACTGTGACCTGTACTAGAAGGACAATAACTTCTTGGTTTATTTCGTCAGGTTCTCGTCAGTGTGCCTCAGTTTCAGAGGTTATGACTTTCTGATTCATAATATAAAATTTATAATATATTTAAAAAATAACAATTCACTCTATATTATTCAAAATGTTAGGTTATTCATCATGTATAAAGTTATGTGTCTAGAAAGTAGGTAATCAAAGGAAGAAAAATATATTTACACACACACACACACACACACACACACACACACACACACACACACACACACACACACACACACACACACACACACACACACACCCAGAGGCACTCGGTAGAATATACCTTGAAGCTCATTAACTGATACTGTAAAATGTATAATTTATATAAAAACTCGTAAATAACATCATACTCCTCTTCAAGACTAACAACAGTCATCAAAAAGCTAATTGAACTATTTATAAAACACAATATTAAAAAAAAAATAACTAATTTGATTTTACACCTGTGAGTCTCCCCTCTCAGTAAGCACCTCAGACCTTTAATTATTGCCATTGATTTTCAGTAATTTCTCAACCTTTGTTTTATCTTCAAAAAAGTAAACAGACAAGACAGAAACCATGTAAAGTGTACACGTAGAAAGGTGTGGAGCAGGTTAATTAGTGAGGGTCGGTGACACACACACACACACACACACACACAAAGTTGTAATAACAGAGGGGAGTGTTATTGATCATTATGAAAGTAGGTTAATATAAGCAGCTGGTGTTGTATCGGGTGAGGTGTGCCGTTGTCTTAGGAGCGCTGTGCTGTATAATGTGTTGGGGGGGTATGTAAGAGGTAGTATACTGGTATTATATATTGAAGTATGCTGTGTAAATGTGATTGGTGTGTATATTTTGTATCTGGAGAAATGTCTGGTATATATGGCATTTAGTTTAGATGAGGCGTAATGTGTGTATACCAATTATGTGCACGATCTATGTGAGAAGGTGTGTTGTATATATATATATATATATATATATATATATATATATATATATATATATATATATATATATATATATATATATATATATATATATATAGGTGGTGCATATATGATATTAGGAGATTATAGGATGTATATGTGACATTAATATATAGTGTATATGAAGTATGAGAAGCGGTGTCTGTGTGTGTGTTGGGTTGGTGTTAATTCCACTTAGTCGAATCATCACCATTCCTCTCCGTCATTCCTCACACCTCTCGTCTATGGAACTCCCTCCCTTCTCAAGTTATTACATCCATTTACAACTCTCTGTAATTATGAGTTTAACTAGCATACTCGGGTACTGTAATTAAGGTGTACAGGTAATTATTGCCAGGTGGTTAAATAATCACCCCTGGGATTAATTAGCAATAGGTGGTCAGGTAAACGTATCATGTCCTGAGGCGGCTGATTGGTCGTTGTAGCAAAGATAAAACGAATCATCTCAGGAGCTGTGAGGGCTTAGGTAACAACACACTCGCCTCAAGAATTCAATTTGCTGAGTAAACTCTTGTAAACTTTAACCTTTTATGGGTTATCAACTGCCAAGTAATCTACTGAAGTGCTCAGTACAGTGAAAGATAATGTTGTATTTTCATTCCACTCAAATAATCTACACACACACAGATAGATAGATAGATAGAGAGAGAGAGAGAGAGAGAGAGAGAGAGAGAGAGAGAGAGAGAGAGAGAGAGGTGAAACAACAGTAATATGAAGACAATTTAAAGAACAAACAACTATCTCATTCTAAAGTAAAACAGACCTTCCTGCCCTAAACACATTCTCTTTCTACCTTGTTGTTGTTTGTGTTTCATTATTTTCTGTTTTCTATGCCACACATCGCCCTGGCTGTTACAGGTCTCTCTCCTTTTGTCTGTCTTTCAACTCGTAGTCAAATTTATCATATTTTTTTCTTTTATTATTATTATTATTTTTTTTATATCCCAACAAACAAGATATTCAAGGTTTTAAGAAAGGCTAGGACCAGGGCTGCTAAACCTCTGGTATAATTTTCTCATAAGACACAAGAACAGAAACGAAATTAACCTAACCTAATGATCCTAGGATAGTCTTTGCTTAGGTTAGGTTGGGTTAGATTAGGTTAGTTCGTATCACCTGGAAAAAAAAATGTTTCCCCCGTATTGTTCGGGATATTTTGGCAACATTGACAATCTTGCTCCCTGCCAAGTGAAGTGTGGCAGCAATATGGCCGCCACGCGCGTTGACCATCGTACCCTCGAGGGATAAGTTATCACTTCAGCGTTCACCCCTGGCACACTCGTCAACCCAATGGCCACCAACCTCCCCACCAATTTACCACAAAGCACACGTATGTTGACCACCGATTGATCATTGTCTACAGTGGCCTTGTTTACTATATAACATCACCACTATATTATTGGATTATAGGAAAACTATCAGTGAAACTATGCCATAAAAAGAAGTTCTATATAGATATGAAAATATATCAAGGAAAATGAGGAATAAAGTATTGACAAAAACCATCAATTATCATGAATGTCTTAGTCAGTTACAAGTGGATAAATAATTGAATAAGGAATGTGTTTACTCTCTTATAACTACGTGGTAAACAATGAACTATAGTAACCACGTCAATACTTCCCCCTTCAGCACTATGAGCCAGGGGTCGTTGTCTCCTTCTCCTTGACCAGCGGGAGATATAATGGGAGTGTATATTGTAGATCAGTGTCGATATCTCCCTCGATGTTGTCCGTCCTAATGGGATTAT
This sequence comes from Homarus americanus, assembly GCF_018991925.1. Lineage (NCBI taxonomy): Eukaryota > Metazoa > Arthropoda > Malacostraca > Decapoda > Nephropidae > Homarus > Homarus americanus. The sequence continues at coordinate 1,032,119 of NW_024755865.1, forward strand.
ATACCCCAAATATTATCATCCTAGCACTCAATATTCTTCCTAGTGGGGAGGGAGTGAGCTACACACACAAGGAGACAATAATTTGATTCTATCTGTGGATATTTAAGTGTCGTATATATCGAAGCACAAAGGGTGAGAAATAATATTGAATAAAATTGATGTATTTAGACAAGTAATTGTTTATTATTGTTAGTTTTTATGTGGTTTGTACTGTTTTAATATCAGCCAAAACTTAGGTTAATTTAACGTAGAGTTATCTTAAAACGTCTGCCTGGGCGAGTCCTTAAGACTTACATTACTGAAAGAAAATGCTAAGAAGTTGAACTAGGTCATTGATACTAACTAACACTGTTTTTTCATTTCCAATTCTATGTTTCAAATAATCGTGTTTACCTTTTGAAGCTTAGTTTGATTTGCTCTGATTAGTGAATTCAAACCAGATTTTTTTTATATTATATGTCGAGATGTAAATTATCTTCAGTTTAACTAAAATTAGTAAACTCGATGACTATTTGCTTTATTCAGTCTAATTCAGTATGTAGGAAGTTCCACCTATGTATGTATGGTTTAGGAAATCTACTTTTGTTAACTGAAAATGAGAGAGAGAGAGAGAGAGAGAGAGAGAGAGAGAGAGAGAGAGAGAGAGAGAGAGAGAGGTGATTATTGGATTGCTTGCAGTTGAGTGGAAAGTCATCAGTGTAATTCAATTCTTAAAGGTCACAGAAGGACCCGTCAATATCATAGAGAGGCGGACGTCTAGTTAACTCTCTCAAGATGCAGTCTGCTGTATAGAAGGTAACTCAGTGATCGGTGCTGCAAGACGCTGGCAGATGAAACAAAAACATGAAACAATAACAACTACATACCAGGGCTGATTATTTTATTTACTTGTTTCTTGTTATCTGAGCCATAGGGAATAATTCATAGTGATTTTGGTCTTTGAAGTGTAAAGGAAAACTAACAACAACGACTTAGGAAGGGAAACATGGTGCGTGTGAGGAGGGTTGTTGAGAGTGAGGGATACAGATGCAAAAATTCCCTCCCTCCTCCCTTCAGTAGTATGACCCGACGACAACTGTGAAGATATTGTCTGTAGGAGGGAGGGAGGCAACGACCCGATTACTTCTGAAGGTGAAACAGTATGTAGGTGATTGATATCCCGGCTTCATGTCTGGAAGTATTGTATGTAAGGGGGGGAAAGTCGAAAACACACAGGTATTTTACTAATATTATTTTTATAATTATTAATACAGGAACGTTACAAAATAAGGGCAAATACATAAAAAAGTATAACCTGTAATATGTGTCTCCTCATCAACATAGGCCCACGTGTCATTGGAATCAGACAACCAAGTAATCTTTATTTCACTGTATCTTAATGTGATCCCCATGAAAACAATGTGAAAAATTATGCAAATCAAGAGCTGGGAAGTCAAGAGGTTGGAGGTGAGTTGGCTGGTGGTACCCATGACCTTACACCAGAGGAGGAACTTAATTTACCTCTTGAAATTGAAATGATTTAGTTTCGTGGAAGATGAGGGACAGATGTCAGAAAATATAATTGGGATTAAATAGATCGGAGGCACGAAAGCATAGGGTTTAGATTTCCAGGATACTGTTAGGTATAATAACGCTGCCTTCATGATTCAGAGGAGACATAGGGCACCAAAACCACATTACATTTACGAAGGATAAAGGAAATTGTGATTAATGATTCTTTGGTGACAGGTAATATGGTTTCACACCGAAGTGTAATGCACACACACACACACACACGCACACGCACACGCACACGCACACACACACACACACACACACACACACACACAGTATGTTGAGTTACTAATGCTCACTTCTCTTCATGATATTTATATATATTCCTTGTATTTTTTTGAAAGCCTCAGTCATGTCCCCTGCAGTTCGCATTGATGAGATCTTTAACTCAAGACGGTCATTGTAACTCAAGTTGTTCAGCTTCGGTATCAGCTTCATCGAGATCTTGATTACTTGGATGTCTTTCACGTGCAGGTATTTGTCTTGTTGAGGAATTTGGCCGATATTTGACTTCAAGTGCAACTAAATATAATATTTTACCTAAACTTACGGCAAGAAAATAACATACAATCAAGAATCTGAATCAAATTTCTCCTGAGGAACTTATTCTATATTTCCATTCTGTTGTTACTAAAGCCATTCCCTTACTTAAGTTTAAATGTTTATACGTTTCGTAAGACAAAAACTGCCTTATACACTGTACCTTTTAGGGGTTACTTGGGCAGCGTCTCCCGTATCTCTTGACAAATTACAGTCCTTACCATCACTTGAAGCTTCAACACAGGAATCTCTCAGAATCCACGACCCTGGGGGTATTTGTCCCCCACGGGAACTCTCTCAACATTTTGTCCTGAGTTGTCGGCTATCAACGTTACCCGGCCATCGTGCTCCGGATATTGCCTCTCTCTCTCTCCCTCTCTCCCAGCATCTCACACACACACACACTTCTCTCTTTCTCTCTTTTGCAGTTTATCTTCGTGTGTTTTTCTTCTCAATTCTATTGCACTCCAGTTTATCAGCTCTTTTTTATTTATTCTTTTCCAGTTATGTGATTGTATAAATTCTTTAACGTGATCCTTTTTATTATTAATTACTACTACTACTAGCATCACACACACACACTTTAATAATCAGTCTTCAATCCATTTATAAGGCTTTTCGTTTATCGTCCACTTCAATAACAGATCCTTCACTTCAACTCCACCCAGTATTATTTCCTTCTGTTATCTCTGTTGTCCCCTGAGGTTCTTCTTCTCCTCGAAGTCCTTGAGTGAGTCACTTGATCATTTTCTTATCTCCTACGGTCATACCAAAGTTTCCTCTCTGTCTTCTCCCTACCACCATCTTTATTGTCGTATCTCTTTTTTATTCCTCCCTTATTCCTTATCCTTGAATTGGCCATACTGTCATCACTCATCAAGGAGTCTAGGTTGAGGGAGTGTTCGTGTGCTACAGTGAGAGTCTAGGTAACCTTCAAGTGCTACAGCCTCAGTCAACAACACCTCCCCCTCCACACAAACTATTTCCACCGCCACCACCAAGGTTGTGCACATTAAGGGAACATTAAAGTCTTGATGCATAAGTCAGTCAGAAGCGGGACCCCTCACCCCCACCCCGCCCATATCTGATGTTTGTTTACGTACTAACCAGCGTAAACTGAGCCATAAAGGCGAGGGTTAAGACGAGAGAGGGACGACGCTCAGGTTTAACCCACCGTGACTAATACATCATGTTAGTTTGTTGCCGCCAAATGAGGAACTTACCAACTGGTTGAACATCAAAGGAGAGTTTAAGAGTTATAAAGAGTTACATTTACGATCAGGGATATAAATAGTCCAGGTAAAACACGCCTCTTTCAGGGATTTTTTTTTCTAGGTTCGGGTGTTTATTCAGGGTCACAGCCAGTTGTGGTTAAGTTACGAGTGCTGGCAAAGTTGTTTTTTTTTTCCTCGCGATTTTAAAGAAAGTTTTCATGAGCTGTGTCTTTAATATTACACACACACACACACTTAGCACAGAAATAGTACACATTAACTCCAGCGTTAACACTAAATTTATGTGGTCTATTCTTGTTCCTTTAAAATTAGCATCAGTGATTGTAATTCAGGATGGGATAATTTTCAATACAGAGAATAATACAGTTTACACCTGATCCAAAAAAACATTTAATTTTATTATTGTCTGATCGTCCTCAAAATTTACTCCAAGTTTGATGATAAGCAAAGAGATGTCTGAGTAATGTGTGGTAACGAGTAACTGAGAACAGACAGACAGACAGACAGACAGACAGACAAACAACATATGGGGATAAATCCTACGTTCTCCTGGTTTAAGTGGAAGACTACTAATTAACTTTAAATAACATGATCCAAATCATTTAGAAACATATTAAGAAATTTACTTTTGTCACTTATACCCAGATTAATTTATATCGTAATACCGACCATAAACTAAAATCTATTCACAAAATTTATGATTTTTTTTTACACATCTTATTTATATAAACCAGAAGTAATATAAGGTCAAGTGGTCTACCTTCACACCTGTCGATTCTCAAGACAGATCTAGAACACTTGGTCTTGTCACCTGAATCTTATTGGTAAAAGTAAGAACAAATAATTAACATGAAATAAGGGTTGATTTTCAAAGTTTGTTTTTGTTTCTTTGGCTGAAAACTATAAAAAAAAAGTTTGACTGTTATTTAGATTTTTTTAACGAGGAGAGTTAAAATGAGAGGGAGGAAATATGTTAATTTTAGTGTCTGTTTTTTATTGCCATTATTTACGGTTTTAAGAATTTTAGGCTCTTGGGAGTAGCACTTATTTTCAAACGCACAACTGCACAATGCCAAAATATACATATCATTGTCTTGAGTAATGTACAATAGAGCACACATGTATACACGAACTGTATATAAACAATTTTGCACGCACATATGTAATATATAACTTGCTGAAAGAAAAAAACTTGCACAGTCGAATTAGAACGAATAAATAATACCAATTTGTACTTAATTTCTTCATGAACTACGAGACAAATATTCTCACGAAGACCTACTGTAAATACCACGACTGCCCATATATAGTTTAAGAAAAACGCTCCTTGGATTTTTGTGTCCAAATTTGCACAACACTTAACCACAGACGAGCATGAAGCAAGGACGAGAAGCAAGTCTAGCGTTAGCAGCGGGACCATCAACTCCGCCCGCCTTGGTCGCTGATGAAGAGAAAAAGTGAATCTTTGTGAGGGAAGCGGAGGTCCTCTGGTCGTTCTCCGCTACAAGAAAACGAAAGTAATTGGTGCCATTTAAGACCCGTTGAGGGCGAGAGACAAGAACTGAGGAATGGTGAACTAGGTACAGTAAATATGGCGGGAGGTTCTGTGGTTAGAAGTGTTGGTGGAGAGGTGTTGGGGAGGAGGAGTGTTGGTAGCGAGGTGTTGAGGAGGTGTTGGTGAGGAGGAGTGTTGGTGGGGAGGAGTGTTGGTAGCGAGGTGTTGAGGAGGTGTTGGTGAGGAGGAGTGTTGGTGGGGAGGAGTGTTGGTGGGGAGGAGTGTTGGTAGCGAGGTGTTGAGGAGGTGTTGGTGAGGAGGAGTGTTGGTAGCGAGGTGTTGGGAGGTGTTGAGGAGGTGTTGGTGAGGTGTTGAGGGTGGGGGGAGGGAGTGTTGGCGGGAGGTGTTGGGGAGGAGGAGTGTTGTGCAGAGGTGTTGAGGAGGAAGAGGTGTTAGGGAGGAGGTGTTGGTAGCAGGTGTTGAGGAGGTGTTGGTGGAGAGGTGTTGGGAGGAGGTGTTGGTAGCGAGGTGTTGAGGAGGTGTTGGTGAGGAGGTGTTGGTGGTGTTGGTGGGGAGGTATTGGGGAGGAGGAGTGCTGGTGGGGAGGTGTTGGGGAGGAGAAGTGTTGGTAGCGAGGTGTTGAGGAGGAAGAGGTGTTGGTGAGGAGGAGTGTTGGTGGGGAGGTGTTGGGGAGGAGGAGTTCTGGTGGGGAAGTGTTGGTGGGGAGTTTGGCGCACTATAATATTTTCATTATAGAGTTGTTAATCCATTTATGGGAAAAATCACAGGAATATTTCCGGATACACAGGTCAACCAGGGGTCATCAACACACCTGTCATCAGCACATCTGTCACCAATGCACCTGTCATCAACACACCTGTCATCAACACACTGTCATCAACACACCTGTCTTCAACACACCTGTCATCAACACACCTGTCTTCAATGCACCAGTCATCAACACACCTCTCAACACACCTGTCATCAACACACTCATACCTCACCATCCATCTTCTATATTAATGACTCTCTTGCCTGGGTGAATAATCAATGATTTATGAGCGTGACAGAAAAACGAAGAAGAATGGCTCCTCTCTCCTCCTCGTCTAAGAGTCTTAAAGATAAACGATATACGAGACACGAGAAAAAATATAATTGTTCTAATAATTAACGCAAATACTTTTTTTTTAATGAAACAAAACCTCTCATTAGTGTTTAAACAATTCATTATTTACATATCGAACTCAAAATATTTACTTCTTAATTTACTTGATTATTATACTAAAGCGCCAACACACGTAATGAAAGGGGTAAAAATCCGAAAATTAATCAGATTCAGATCTATGTACACATCAGAGCAGACAAGTCCTCACACGTTGTTACGCGTATGTATGGAAATGATTATCTGAAATTGGTTTAGATACAAGTACCATAAGATTATTTTTTTATACTCCCGAGAAAGGTACAAAAATTTCGCTCTGGACGTTTAGGCAAATTGCTATTGCTACGGGCATTGAGTATATTGCCAGCGTTTATTGGTTGGATTCGCGTAACTTCATTGAGAAAATCTCCTCTTCCTATAACCTCCATCTTAGCAATCCGATATCCGGGCCTGAAAACCTCGGCCAAATTTCATGATAGAAGAATACTGAAATATGCGTAAGAAAATGTGTGGCCTTAGATAATAAACTACACCATTAAAATATATTAAATCAGAATAGAATCATATCTAACTTTTATTAATAAATCTTTATCAATTAAATTTACCATTGTACCTGAATGAATAATTATTGTTTACGAGTTATTATTTTTTTCAATTACACAACCTCGCAAAATCAGGGTCATTATGTTTGTTAAAAATACTTTAAATAAACAAGCAGTTTTTCCGTCCCCAGTCGGCGCCAGTCCCCGGCCTCATCTATATGCAAAATAGATTTTTATTTAATGCATAATCAATTTCATCCCACAAACATTTCTTTGACTGAGAGACATTAAGGAAGGTTTTATGGAGAGCCAACTTAAGCTTCTCTGAGGAGTCCAACACCTTGTAGAAATAAATCAGTTTACTGTGTCTGTACTAATGTCTGTGAGTGTGATAATATGACTTTTATAATGTTCTCTTATGAGACTTTAGAGGAAATTAATTATGGTATAGAAAGAGACATTACTGGATAACAACAGATAAAAAAAATGAACGACTTTGCTATTTAACATATTCACCTGGTGCTGGGTGGACGCCACAGTCTCCAACGTCTGTACAATGTAAACACAAAAGAGTATGATTAACTTTACTCACTAATCTTTGTTATTGTGAGATCTTCGTAAGTTTTCATAAGTGAGGAGAGGAATAGCTTTATCAAAATAGGTTACAGGTGTGACTAGGTAGATATATGGTCGCCAGGGAGGTGACACAGGTTTCATGAGATATGTTGAAGATCTACAGGGCATGTGATTGTTGCTCGTTGAAATCTTATGCTTATATTTTTGATAAAAGGACTAGAAAGGACGTATGAAACAGTTCAAAATATATTATTCCATCAGTCTTTACTCCCTTGACTTTTCTTTTTCAAGATTTATTTTTCATTTTCCTTGATTAAACGTCTTTACTCCTCGGCCACAGTAGTAAGACAATGAGAACTTTGAGAGCTGGAAGTTTCGTTGTACCCAAGTGTCAAAAGTTTTCTTGCCTTTAGCCTTTAACTTCTTTGTCATTTGTCAGCTTTCTAGCCGGTCAGTTGTCGGTCAGTCCTCTGTACACACTATTGGCAAACACTGGGCATGTACTGTACCGGCTCTTGAATGTTCCATGTAAGCAAAGACAGAGTTGCCAACACCTCACAAAACATGCCGGGCACTGTACCGGGTATGAGTGCAGGCGACTGTACCTCAACATGTTCCAGTATTGATCAAATTAGGGCTTAAAGGAGCTCACTCTTGATGCTCTCCTATCATTCTCTGACAGATTACTCCAAGATTTTCCAACTCTTATACCAAAGAAGTTAGGTCTGATATTTTCTGTACCGATTGTTTCTTTAACTTGAGGTTGTGATCTCTAGTTGCGGTTTTTTCTGATACCAGCCTAAAGAATGAGGGTCTTGGATAGGCTACCATCACCTTCACCACCAACTAACAGCAACAGTCCTCTCTCAACGACCCTCTACCATGGTCCTCTTTACTCCTACTACCTCTACCTCCATCACAACCAACCACTAATATACCCACTACCTCCATCATAAACTAACTACCACTACTACCCCTAACACCACTACCTCCATCATAAACTAACTACCACCACTACCCTTAACACCACTACACTCCATCATAAACTAACTACCACCACTACCCCTAACACCACTACACTCCATCATAAACTAACTACCACCACTACCCTTAACACCACTACACTCCATCATAAACTAACTACCACCACTACCCCTAACACCACTACACTCCATCATAAACTAACTAACTAACTACCACCTAACTACACCCTACTAACACCACTACCTCCATCATAAACTAACTACCACCACTACCCTAACACCACTACACCATCACTAACTACCACCACTACCCTACACCACTACCTCCATCATAAACTAACTACCACCACTACCCCTAACACCACTACACTCCATCATAAACTAAATACCACCACTACCCTAACACCACTACCTCCATCATAAACTAACTACCACCACTACCTCCATCATAAACTAACTACCACCACTACCCCTAACACCACTACCTCCATCATAAACTAACTACCACTACTACCCCTAACACCACTACCTCCATCATAAACTAACTACCACCACTACCCTTAACACCACTACACTCCATCATAAACTAACTACCACCACTACCCCTAACACCACTACACTCCATCATAAACTAACTACCACCACTACCCTTAACACCACTACACTCCATCATAAACTAACTACCACCACTACCCCTAACACCACTACACTCCATCATAAACTAACTACCACCACTACCCCTAACACCACTACCTCCATCATAAACTAACTACCACCACTACCCCTAACACCACTACACTCCATCATAAACTAAATACCACCCTTACCCTCTCCTCCTCCCCAACACCACCAACACTGCTACCCTCCTCCACCACTTGACTACCAATAGAGCTGAGCCAAGTCAGTGCACGCCTGTGTTCCTCTCCCAACTTGTTCCAGACACTGTGCATAATTTATCACCAGAGATCCTCCACATCTTTGCAGTCAGCTGGTCTGAAGTTACTTCCTGCAAACACGCTCAGTTTGTGTGATACTGTTTACGCTTATTACACTTACAAAGTGGGATTATGTACACAAGATTAGTTGCGGCTGTTTTTGCAGATTTAGCCTCGTGGTGTGCATATATACGTAAATTTGAGCAATTATTCATATTTTTCTCTTTCACTTTGTGTTATATATCTTCCTGGGACAAAGTTCTTAATATCTAACTGAAAATTATAATATTAAACGCATAGAAGGTCTTGGGTTTTAAGGACGATGTGTAAAGATCCTCTGCCATCAGTAAAGACACAGTGTTGATCGTTTAATATACTTCTCGTAACTCATTTGTCTTCGAGTCTTCTCACACATTTAGACACACATAAAGTTAATGATAACATATTTTTTCTTCATAGGAAACTTTATGAAATTGATTTTTTTTTTCGTTTAATGAGGAAACACCGAAAAGTTTAGCTCAGTACCTAAGACTTCCCTGAGAATTTGGTACATTCATTAAAACCTGGTATTCCCTTTAGAGCTTGACACTCCCCTTAGAGCTCACCATTTCCCCACAGAGCCTGGCAACCTAATCAGCCTGGCACTCCCCTCAGAGCCTTACTCTCCCCTCAGTACGACCTCAGTTTTTGCAACGATGACTCGGCACTTAAACCAGCTGGCACAGGTTCACTTTCTGAGGTAATTTTGCGCAGTGTCACCTCATGACGGAAGTTAACGCAAATTTACAGAACGAAATTTGACGCAAGTTTATAAAAGACATTTCAAACAAATCATATAATATTTTGTTTAAGTATTCAACCTTGGAAAAAAAAGTTAATTTGGTACTAATATCATTTATATACGCCTCGCACAAATAAAGGAATTGGATTTTGTTTAAAACTATAAAAAAAAAAATTGTATCCCCTCCAAATTTAAAACAAACTTTTACAATATTCAGTTCACCACTACAGGAAATGACATCTCTATCGAAAAACTATTCTGAAACGAGAATAATGTTAAACGAACACACACACACACACACACACACACACACACACACACACACACACACACACAAACAATTTCAAACAAGTGAATTCACATTTAAACATAAACAAACTTACAAACATATAAAGTCTTGTGTTTTAAGGATAATTGTAATATAGTAACAATTAGAACACATGAATAAAAAAAAAAAAACTGCCTGTACCCATAAATAAAACCGTATTTATTTCATAACTCACGATTTTAAAGTGATATCAAACCCTGTGGTTCATAATGTTTGATGATTTGGAAAGGATAATCAATGGAATAAAAGATAAATATACCATAATAAACGACCCGTGTGTTTGTTTGTGTGATGGTGGCTCTTCCTTGGACGCGTCGACAGATCTTCAACATTCTTAGATTTGGAGATTAATAAGCGTGTATGGCATAGTGTACTTCCTCTCTTCGTCTTTAATGATGTATCGTTACTATATCTGCATACAGCCCAAAATCCGGGTCTCTTCCAGGTGGAGATTGAAAGCCCAGTTGTGTATTATCTAAAAAAGAATATATTGTTATTTTTTATGTTTTAATCGGGTGATATGCCTTGTGTAATTTATGAAGCATAATGGGTTATATTGTATTGTGATATACCTAACCTAAGGAGAACTCATTGTAATGTATTTTTTAATCAATCGTAATCTTACTTAACCTAAATCAAACTTACTCTAATTTAGTCTGAACTTAACTCATTCTATCTTATTCTGAACCTAACTTAATCTAAACCTAAATCAAATTACCCTAACCTGAACCTAACTTAATCTAACCTAATCTGAACCTAACTTAATCTAACCTAACCTGAATCTAACTTAATTTCACAAAAACATAACCTAACTTAATCTAAACTAAACGGCACCTAACTTAATCTAAACCTAAACGTAACCTAATTTAATCTAACCTAACCTTCAAAACGTGAAGACAGTGAAGGAACAGCAGTCGTCGGGAAACAGCATTGGTCAAACACATCCTGGACGTCAGTTTTACAGTCGTGAATCATTGATCGGCTGTCGTTGGGCGCTGACTCAATTATTGCGTGATACTCGTCCAGGGAGGAAACATTTCTTTTAGCTGGTTTTCCCCGATAGGTCTCTTGAGTCTGAATATCTTTTCGTAATTTAATATCTCAACTTTGGGTTTAATGTTTCACTGTTTAAAATTCCAGTGTTGGTTTAACGTGTCATGAGTTATTTAACATATTATTTAAATGTCTTAGTATTAGTCTATCATTTCATTTATCGTATCACTATTGTTCCTCCTAACGTCACTCTACTGGATAACAACACCTAAATAACCGTAATATTTACCACACGAATTCTAACGTGAAATTCTATACGAGTCAGAAGGATGTGGATCATAGTTGGAGTGCTGGAGGTTGCTGGTACACTGAAAGGCTGGATACAGTATTATACTTTCTGCAAGAGACCCCGAGCTCTCTCTCTCTCTCTCCGCTCACCCGCGTAATTCTGCACATATTGGGGTCATTGTATAAACGCCCGAATAAGCTGGTCCCAATGGCTTCGATTTCATCCCGATCGTCGCTTGTTTCTGTGGATTATAGGTATTTGGGGATTCTGAAGTCTTGCTCTCCCGAGTAGTACACGCTTATATGTTTTCATTTTTAGTTTACTGTGAGCCTGTATAAGAATGAATCTATTGTTTGGTGCGGAGGAGGATTGGATTAAGTTGCCGGTGTACTGCTAGAAAATATAATCTTGTGATCAGTTGTGTCTGATGTTACGACAAAACTTTTCCTCTCTGGTACGATTACATTAGAGACATTTTTAATGCTTCAATTGGTAACACAATATGATACTTTAGAGCAAAGATGCGATTTAGGGATGATTAGTCGATTGAGCCTTGAAACACGGCTGACTGTTTTGCCAAACGGAGGTGATTGTTTGGTTTTGATTATCTCAACTTCATGGTTAGGTTAGGTTAGGTGACAAGTCCGTCTCTCTAATCTGGATACAGTTTTATATACAACATATTATTATTATTTTCTTTTTAATATTCGATACGTTTGTGGGTCTTAGAATGCGAGTTTCCACCTGTCAGGGCATGTCGAGTGAAGCGACGCTGAGTGACATACAAAAACAGTTCCTTGATACAGAGGATATTTTAATTAATTTACTTGGAGATGGGGTGATGTTTCCAGATAGACATTCCCTTGTGTTTGTGAGTGACTGTTGACTGGTGTGTGGCTGTCTGTGTGTGACTGGTGGGATATATAGAGGGTGCCGGCTCTGGTGACTGACTGGTGACATTATGTATATCGTGTACCGTTTTGGTGTCTGACTTTAACATTGAGATTTCCCCAGGTAGACGCCCTCCCTGCACCGTGTGGTTCTCGTTCTCTGATAAATGACGGGGGTATGAAAGGTGAGATGAATTTCACCAGTTTATGACAACTCGAGGGACGTGTCGTTTGTTATGTGTGTGTGGGGGGGGAGGGTGTGGGCGTGTGTGTGGGGAGGCGTAGGTGTGTGGGGGTGGGGGCGTGGGTGTGTGTGTGTGTGTGTGGGAGGGGTGTGTGTGTGTGCGTGTAGAGAGGATTATGCACCAATGTATGATGATTCTGTTTCCTCTAAGGATAAGGGCGTGTATCTTTTTGCCCACAAAATATCTTATAATGTTGACCATAATTTAAAAATAAAATAAGAAGTAAAATAATAAAGTGAAAAGACCATTATGGCAGCAGACACAACTCCATCACCCATCTTGGGTTCCCTCCTAAATCACAACCTTGACCAAATATTAAGTTGATGTTTACTCTCTCACTGTTTATTATCGGTATACTGAATACATTATACCATAAGCGAAATCTAATACTGTGGACGTTAGGTGTTGGTTGATGTCTACAGTAAAAGACAATGTCACCATCTCTTGTATCACTTGTGTCACTATTGCCTCACTTCACGCTGGGCTTGGATAGCTTATCAACGTCGAGCAGATTTGTCCTTAAGTTTATGGCTTTACAAGACTTTTACAGCCTCGTGGAGCACCGTAAGAGGAGGCACTATCTCTGCAGTTCGGACTTGAAGTGAATCAAATTAAGACACTTAACCAAATAAAGAGATCTTCTTGTTGGGTCCTTCCATGAGGCCCTTATTGTGAACTTGAGGAGACGAAATCATGCCGAGAAAATCCCACCAGACAATTTCCCACGGAGCAAATTCACAGTAGAAACCACCCTTCGTGAATATCTCCTTGTGTCCTTTAGCCTCCGTGTTAGATATTATTCTCCGTGTCTCTGTATTTTACTAACGTCTGGTTCTTAGATAATTCTCTATCATGTTACTTCTACACAGAAAACTTCACTAAGTAAGCCGATCCGTCCCCCTTCTTTGTGAACTTTCTGGAATATGCCAAAAATTGCACGTGTCTCCGTGTACTGTGAAAGGGGAGAGTTTACTCGACACCTATAATAGAGAAAAGAAAAATCAAATCGTATTATCGATGGTTGGTTGTGAATGGCCGGGTTTGGGTGACTAAATGGAACGAATCTTTTCCAAACTCCCGATGACAAACATCAGCCCAACCGCAGACAATAATAGATCTTGTTCCCCCAAGGCCAAAAACAGGCTGTGAAATCGGCACTCGTGGATTCCTCGGGTGATTGATGAACCGTGAGCGCTCAATCGTGGCTCTGCTAAATAATATTTCAGTGGCAGGAGGCATCAGGGGGAAGGGGGGGATGACTGATGGTGGTGATGGTGGTGGTGTTCCAGGCTTTGTTGTGGCTGGTGGTGAGAGGCGATTGTCCTGTGTCACGGTTCCTGATACAGTACCAGTCTTCTCTCCCCACCTCACCCTATGATCAATCCACTCTACCGCACGAGAGAGTAAGAGAAAAAAACGTAGTGTGTTATACAGGTATTATATAGTTCATTCATTCAAATCTTTCCCCCAATTAATACAGGTGGCATGTAACAAGGGCAAATACACTTACGCATTCTCCCTTCTTATGCTGCCATTCCTTCATTCTAACATTCTCATACAACAATACTCCCAGATATCAATGTGGTCTACCCCCTTTCGCTTCAACGCAAGACAGCATCACCTCCCTAAGCATCACTTGACATCTTCTACCGTGAATTACTATTAATGGTCAATAATATTTGTATTTGGAAGAACTCCAACTCTGGTATTAGTCACTGAATGTAAGAAAAAACCCTTTAATAAGTGAGTATTTAGTGATTGATTAATAGAAAGTTAAAGAAAATATATATAACTATTTACAAACGCTCACCGCCAATAACGATTAAAAAGAAAATACGATGCTACTTTAGGGCGTAAAGCTCACCAACAAACAGTCATATAAATAAACCCAAACAGCCAGTTAACCTCAACAGTGAATGCCATTAGTACATCACCAGATCGGATGAGAAACTTTACTGTCAACGCAAGCCAGTGATGAAGGTCCAGTGACTACCCAAGTGTGTGTGTGTGTGTGTGTGTGTGTGTGTGTGTGTGTGTGTGTGTGTGTTATTCACTCCTCAGATGCACCTCCAAAAGAGTAATCTTATTTCTAAATTTCACACATAGACTATAAGTTATACTGTGTGCTAGTGAAGCCAACACAAGACAGATGGTCCTCCTTCTCGGGTCTATATTCTTTTCCTCGGCGCCGCGTCATGAAAAGTTTATCTATTTGTTCTTTCTCTCGTGATCACCAACTCTGTGCTCCCAACTTTTCCTGTCTCGTGGTACCGTCCTGGTCAGAAGTTCGACCAAAATAATATATAATCCGCCACGACAAACACTAAAACATTTTCTCCCTCGTATTTGATAAACAGTTTAGTAACCGAGATTAAACGCCATCTGTTAGCGTGGAGAAGAACTCACTCCTGCAGCCATAACCAGTGTAGCAGGATAATTGTGGCAGTTTCCTTCCTTCTCTGGCTCTAGTTTCACTCTCGATTGTCCATCTTATCAACGTCGGCTGAGATGACTCAAGTTTATAGCTTAACAAAACTTTTACAGCCTCCTGGAGTAACATGCGAGGAGTCTCTATCTTTGCTGTTCGGATTTAATTAAATCTTATTATGACACAATGGTGCCTCTACGGTCACCTTGTAATAGGGCTAGGTAGTATAACGAGCGTGATTCCTCTATGAGTTTCTTACGAGTGTTTGTGTCAACAGTAACTCAAAAGCTTAACAGCTTTGTAAGATCGTTGTCAGATAAACAGATGCCTAAGAGATAATGTGGAGCGTAGCTATCAGGAAAAATTTCTTTCATTCAATAGTCGTTGTCTAGTGTACTGATATACTTAGGGTACGCTTGATGACTGTAGCTGTTGAAGCAAAGAAATGCAACAACAGCAATTGTAGTCATGGTGAGAAAATATTGATCTTTTTTAGTCTAACAAAGGAAAATTATAATAATTTGAGTTGACTGGAGCTGTAATTATGACAAGTCTTCAACGGTAATGTAGCGTCCAATGATCTGGCGGTGAGAATGATTTCCTTTTCCGCTGCTACAAACAAGTAAACGTTCTCTGTCTCAGTTTTGTAATATACGTTCATTCCCGGGGCCCGAGACAGGCAGTGTGGGCGATATTTGTAGATGTCAGACTTGATCTGAAAGCCATGAGCGCTTTTGTCATCCCGTAATCCAAGACGGGCAGTAAAGGACAATATTCTCACTTATCTCAGCTGACGAGTGAACCAAGATAGCCTTGTCATGACAAGTCACAAGACAAACGCCAGCATTTTACTCTTACCGCAGATATTTGTTGAGTCCTGTGAGTGTTCTGTCGTCGGGTTAAGATTTTTTTGTTTAATTTGCCCCGCGAGGGAGTGTATTAGGAGGAGAGTCTTGTTGACCTTCAGATGCAGGGCAGCCTGGTGAAATTGTACTTACCAGCTACCTGTTGCTTTATGGTGAGTTAACGTTGCAAAGTAAAGCCACCCTATGATCACTTCAGACATTCTGTGGCCACATCATATCAGTTGGACTTGAGACACGCTATGTTCACGTCATGTGCCTCAGACATGCCACGGTCATGTCACGTCAGTTGTGTTTCACACGTGCGATGATCCAGGTAAAACATGTAAGGGGACGATCACCGTGACATCATTTGTTATTTTCGTGTAGTCGGTATGCTCTCAGGTGGGGGTAAAGGGGAGGGGGAGGAGGGCAAAAACCGGCTAAATTCAATGCAGCACCATTGCTCTCCTGTCTCCCGGGTGACAGTCTGCCTGTCTGAAAAACTTAAGACAATGTCACAACTTAGTCTTGACGTTTCTTGTTGTCTCCTCGTCGTCTTCCCTCCTCGACGCTGTTACTAACGTCCTCTTCCGTTTCTTGCTCTCACTGAGTCTAATATCTTTTCCTCTCTTTCTCCTCGAGCTTCCTCAGATTTTTAACTCTTTGAAGTGGTCGGAGTTTGGTTTCACACATTTAGCCTTGTGTTGGGTCGTTGTCCTCAGTGCTGAAGACTCCTGATGTATCAAAGGACGCCAAAATCTGACTTTTAACTGCTTCTTGAAAGTCAGCTTCCTTTACCCCAACACAGACCTTTGAAGTCGTGTAGTATCTCCAGCATCTGTGCCCGGTAGAGTGTCTTAAGAGGCCTCTTGGTGATCCTGAGGTGCAGAAAGTGAAAGATAGTATAACTTTTGATAAGGAGGGTCAGGGGGTGAGGAACACAGAGCAGGAGGCTGGTGGTGAGAGACGGCTGGTGATAACTGCGTCTGGCTGTCTTCTCGTGAGACGGAGCTACACGTCACTTCTCGATATTCCGGGTGTTGCGAGAAAGACCTGGTGGTGGTGCTGTGGTGGTGGTGGTGCGGTGGTGATGGTGGTGTGGTGGTGATGATGGTGGTGGTGCTGTTGTGGTGGTGATGGATAACATTGATACTGTTTAATCTACCTTTGTCTCCATCTTTACGACTCTTAACATGTAATCTATTTATTTTTATCTGTATCCGTGAAATAATCAACTCAAACACCTTCCCCTTATATATTTTTCCTTATAAATCTGATGACAATGTGAGCCATAGATGAGGTAAATACGTTGTAGAGTATACTGTAGGTAATGTGACAGAGATGTGTTTCAGCGGAATCATACAACACATCCCCTCTAACACGTATCTCACATCCTCTCCCTCACCGTCATAACATAAATAAACAAAGCTGGTCCCCCACTTTACTGAGGCTACCGGTGTGGGGTTTTTCTATCCTTCCGGCTACTGGTGTGATGAGAAGCGATCTTTGAGAGGTTGTCGTAAATAGTCATCTGATTGAAATGTCACTATACCTGAACATACAATTACTTACCATGTGATATAGTGATGAAGAGGATTTTTTGAAGAAGGCATGAACTAGGTGATGGTGCAGGGGAGAATAATATGGTGTTGTATTTTTTTTTTAATCTTCTGGTTATTATTTTTATTTTATATGAGAAGAACTTTGTTTCTCCCTCACACACACCAACACACCAATCACTCTTTCCAGTCCCTCACACAAACACACACACACATAGCAGCTACACATTCCTCCCACACACCACCAACATTCTTCTCCAAACAAATCATCTCCACCAAGACTCTAAGTAACACTGTGGTCTGTTTGAACATAATAGACGGTGTTTGCTCTGTGTGTGTGTGTGGGGGGGGGGGGGGATTTACTAACCAAGGAAGAGTATTGGAGAATTAGACATAAGCAAGAATAAGTGATAGCTGGTTAGAATATTCTCTCAGTCAGTCAGTCAGGATGTGGCATTTGAAGAGGTGAAAGACGCAGCTATATAAATTTCCTATAAGTTCATCTTGCCATCTTCCATCATCCTCTCACCCTCTACATTACCCTCTCACTATCTCCCTCTCCTCACTATCTCCCTCTCCACCTCTCAACCCTCTCCATTAACCTCTCACTATATCCCCCTACACTCCTCTGTACCTCTCACCATCTCTCGCTCCACCTCTCACCCTCTCTATCGACCTCTCACCATCTCCCTCTCTCCGTCTCACCATCTCCCTCTCCATTAACCTCTCACTGTCTCTCTCTCCACCTCTCACCATTTCTCTCTCCACTTAACTCCTCCACCCATTTATCATCACCGTCCTTATTTATCTTTTCCTTCGCCTGAATAATAAATAAGTTTGTTAGTTGATCAATGAATAAGGTGAATAGACAAATGAATGAAATTTTAGTAACGATGAATGGTTTGTAAATTTCCTCTAAAATTACAAAAAAAAAAGTAGGAACCGATAATATATAAATGTGTATTGAAAGCATACTAAGCATTACACACACACACACACACACACACACACACACACACAGAACCACAAGGACTCAGTGCAATTGATTTATTGAAAGATTTACTGAGTGGAGGAATGGGGTGAGGGAGTAGGGGAAGGGTGAGAGAGTAGGGGAAGGGTGAGGGAGTAGGGTAAGGGGGCGAGGGAGAAGGAAGAAAGTAAGAGAGAGAGAGAGAGAGATGTACTATAACGGCGGTAGAGGTATTAATAATTATAGTATAAGTAACCCTTGTAGAATAGTACGAGTAATAATAATGTTAATAATAGTAGCTTTAGTAATAATAATAGTCGTAGTTGTATAAAAATAATAATAATAAAGAAGAAGGAGGAGGAGAGAATCTTATCATCCAGAATATGAAGGAAGAGATGTTTACAGCGGGTAACGACAGGTAACTTACGTAAGTGGTTGGGTAGATATTATCTATACAATTATGTCTTATCTGGAAGCTCTTATGATCACCTGTGATGTCCTCCCTCGTGGTCATTAGTGAGAAACCATTTTGTGTGTGTGTGTGTGTGTGTGTGTGTGTGTGTGTGTGTGTGTGTGTGTGTGTGTGTGTGTGTGTGTGTGTGTGTGTGTGTGTGTGTGTTTGTGTGTGTGTGTGTGTGTGTGTGTGTGTGTGTGTGTGTGTGTTATTATAATTTGAGCATGATGTAAGCTGAGCCTAAGAGTCTGCTGTGCCCCTGAACATAGTGTACCTGTGGCTGCTCTAATCGCTTCATGTAATGAACTGGTAGAAACCTGTTCATTTTATTACAATACGATAAAAGCTAACTTCTATCTTAGTTCATATCGTTAGTCTCCAAGAATACCATGATAAATATATTCTTGCGTCCTTCTCTCTCCATCAAGGTTTCATTGTCATGATGATAGATCGAATATAAATTGCTTTGAATCTTAAAGCTCAGCAGAAACGGGACATTTCAGGGTGCTAGCCAAGACACACCAAGTGCGCATTTATATGTAAATCCAGAGTGGCGTGTGGTGGAGGGCGGTGCTGGGAGCCAAGCAGTTACCGTAGTGATTTTATGGTGACAAATTGATTTCTTATGTTGTGACAAATAATTATTAAAACCTCAGTCCAAAATGATGAGATTCCTTTTTCGGTATTTTCTTCTTATTTTATCACCCCGTATTTCCGACGTCCCAAGTTATTTGTGCTGATATGTTCTGACTTCACTTGAGAGTTAACTTCAATCGTAACTTTACTTGTCTCTGAAGCTATTGCCTATTTATGTATTCAGATCTGAAAACAACAAACCTTTCGTCTCTACTGTCTCAACAGGTAGATGAATTTTTTTTTTTTGATGAATTTGAGACAGTTCATACAAAGAGATTCCACTCAGGTGTGTCTGAGAAGCCATTAAATGACTTCATATTATCTGGACAGGTCTTCAGCCACTCGTCTCTATCAGGCGAGGGAAGGAACTCAACCAAATGACACATCTTAATCCAGTCCCATTCATTAATTAGCTAATGGGAGGCTCTTATAACTCCTATCTCTAAGTAACGTTATACCATCCCAAACAGAATGTTACCCACGTGTATAATACCCTTTAAAAATTCTGGCTCTGAGGTAAACTGATATAGAATAACATTGAACGAAATATATACATTCCCAATGTTCAACACACTGTTATTATTATTTAGTAGTTGAAGCATTACCATCAAAATTATTATTCACGCTACGGGAGTATTATAAAGTGCGTAAATGGGACTAATAATATATTTACCATTAATTTATCATAAGACCACTGAGATACAATAAGCGACAGGGTGTGAGCGAGTGTAAAGAACCAACTGGAATACCCCCTCACCCCCCCCACCCCACCCCGTCCCTTACACACACACACGAGGTATCTTATTCATGTGACCTGGTTTCAACCCCTCTCGCTCACCCCACCTTAATCTAATTTTAAGGAGGTGGGCTTTGAGGGCGTTCTTACATCTGGTCACCGTATCGGCTCTTAATGCCTAAATCTATACACTGCTTCTCATATGTTCGAATCAACTTTGTAAATGAAACCTGGATATGTATCGATCTTGGGGTGACAAGTTGGTTGATGGATGAGATAGAGAATAGACTCAGGGTTTTAAATATAGTGTTTGTTTGCCTTTTCTCTCTCCATACTGATTTACTATTGAAGATTATGCATATATTTACGTCGATAATTGGTATCAAGTGACGCAAATCAACCCTAATATGTGTATTTTTAACTTGTCTCATGTGTTTAATCTAACCTATAACCTAACCTAACCTAAATCAGACTTGTCATTGCTGCATCTCTCTCTCTCTCTCTCTCTCTCTCTCTCTCTCTCGTTCGTATCACAGTGACTGGGTTAAAGTCAGCAGTCATTGAGGCAGGTTCGTTCTCCTTTACACTCTTGCACCATCTCAAAGTAAATTAAAAACTTAGGAACTGGTAGGCAAAACTTACCCCTCAGAACTTTCCTAATTCTCACCCAAAGTTTTCCACTCTCCTTCAGTTCTCTCCACTTTAGTTAACTCTCTGTTTCTCACATTTCTTCATCCGTTATTCTACCTTGTTAACGATTTTTTTTTCTCTCTGTCTCTCTCTGTCTCTCTCACCAAATTCATCAACTGTTATTCGCTCTCTCTCTCTCTCTCTCTCTCTCTCTCTCTCTCTCTCTCTCTCTCTCTCTCTCTCTCTCTCTCTCATCCATTATTTTAACTAGTTGACTCTCTCTCTCCCTTTCTCTCCATTCTCCATCCATAATTCTATCACACTCTCCCTCCTCTTGTTATTCTCTTACAGTCTATCTCTCCCTCTTGGCCTCTTATATCTTACTCATATCTCTCCCTCTTTGTTATTCTTTTGAAACGTTTCTCTTTATTCCCTCACCCCTTTCCTTCTATTATTATCTCATTTTCTCACTTTGTCATTCTCTCTCTCTCTCTCTCTCTCTCTCTCTCTCTCTCTCTCTCTCTCTCTCTCTCTCTCTCTCTCTCTCTCTCTCTCTCTCTCTCTCTCTCTCTCTCTCTCTCTCTCTCTCTCTCTCTCTCTCTCTCTCTCTCTCTCTCTCTCTCTCTCTCTCTCTCTCTCTCTCTCTCTCTCTCTCTCTCTCTCTCTCTCTCTCTCTCTCTCTCTCTCTCTCCCATACCTGTCGACATATGTGCTACCTTAAATACCCTGATACAATAAATATAATACGAATTAATTGTAATGATAATAACACAAGGTAATAAGAATCTACCTTAATTGAGATACACTAGTTAATTATGAACAGGTAATTAGGTTAGTTTAGAATTGTGTTTGTAATTAAAGTCGATATATGTGTGTGTAGTATTTCTAGGCCGAATTTGTTTCATTAGTAACAATAAGTCTATCATACATACAACATAGAGGTAATTATAAATTTCTCGAGGTGACCAAATATCCAAATTTTCAATCGTCTCTTAAGAATATCAGGTTTTCCTAAGTCAGTAATTGGTTTTCTTAATGTATATATGACTGCGCTCTTCCTTTGTGACATAATATACTGATTACTATATAACTACCAATTCCCAAACGTGTTCATTGGATAGGTGGTTCAGTTATCAAAAGGCTTTACTATTACACTATTCCTATTACTGTACAATGTCTAATCTGACTTTCTAGGTAAATAAACACTTTCAATCCCAATTTCAACTATTAATTAATTGTCTATCCAATTCATTTCCACCAACCCCACACTCACAACTCAACTGGGATGATTTATTGTATTCATCTATTTATTCAGATGAGTAAATAGATTAAACAGATTTGTGTGACATTCAATCATATCCGTGTGAACGTGTTGACAGTTGTGTAGTAAAATACGGTGGTGTTTTGTACGTGTGTGTATGTCTGTATGTGTGTTCTTGTATATTTTCGTTTTTATAATTAGTTTATCTCTGTTTTATTATGCATTAATTAGTTTATTGATTTATGTATTATATTTGACAACATACACATGTGGTTTATATATTGTTGTTTTAACTGTTTTTGTATTAATATGGTTTGGGTTAGTACAGGTATTGCCCTCTGATTTTTTTTCTCCAATGTTTAAATGTATTTAGATTCACAAATTACCAGGATATTGTAGCATCTTTTCTTAAGAATTTTTAAATGTTGATGGTATCACTGGTGGAGAGACACAGACAGACAGAGCACCAGTACAGGCAGAAGATGGACATACGTTCGTCTGGCTTAGCTTGTATCTCTGAGGTGTGGTAAAGGGGAGACGCCAGACGCTGTTGATCGCTCGAACTGGCGCTCCTGATTTCCTTCACGAGAGGTGCCAAGTATAAACTAGCCTGTACTTTAGTAATTACAAACTGCTCTAAATTTAAGATATTAATAACTAAACGCACATAATATAATAATGACCTATAATGGGGCTCACTGCAGTGCTTGGGAATTAATCCGAAGGTGGTTACTTAGAGAGAGAGAGAGCAGCATCAGCACACCTCACACCTCATGATAACGATGGTATAGTTCTGGGTGTACACAGAATCATATATCTCTTCACACAGTTAACTAAGGGACATTGTGAATCCTGATACGAGAGAAATTAACCCGTGTATATATTATTTTTGTTGATGTTTATATTGTAGATAGAGTATAATTATATTGGTGTTGTGAAGAGTATAAGTGTTTTTATTATTTTTTTAGAATGTTTTTACCTGTTAATTGAGTCTGTACCTGTGCTCGTTGAATCTAAATTAATTATATACGAACCTGTGTATAGTGTTAGCACCATTATGTAATTCATATAATAGCTCTTCAAAATGCATTGCCATCAAATATGTAATATGAATTAACTGTGAATAAAATGCAAATTAATTTAAAAAATACGCATTAATGTAAATAAACCCCAAACTAACTGTAAATAATACAAATTAAATGTAAATAAAGCGCGAATTGATTGTGTATAATATACGAATTCAGAATTAAATGTAAATGTAATACGAAAGAAATACATTATACAAGACGAATTATATGTAAATATAATATGAATTAACTGCACATGAAAAATAATTTAATTACAATGAACATCGTTATCACATTAAATATTATTCAAAGTTATTATTACATTTTAAAGGAGTTAATGAAGATAATTACTCTCATCATCATCTCAGGTAAAAAAAATCACTGACTTACCTGTAATTATCTCTATATAACTTCCTACTCTTGCACTGTTTCGCTTTAGTTTACAGACTTCGAGAATTCATACTGTTGTGTACACTTCCACTATGTTAATTTGTATTTGAAAGCTAGACGTGATTTTTTCGAATGAATTTCTCTGAGTCGTTTTATTTGCCAGATGATGATGGTGATGATATTAGTCATTATTTTGATATATACACGACTTGTCAAGTTATAAGAAGGATAGATAGATGTTTCTTCCTCTCCCTCATCCAACTCTCCTCCCTCACCCTACCCTTTCCTTTCTCCCTTACCCTCCTCCCTCATCCTACCCTCCCCCCCTCATCCTACCCTCCCCCCCCCACTTTATCCTCCTCCCTTACCTTTCCCTCACCCTACCCGTCTCCCTCACCCTCTCCCGTCTCCTATCGTCGTAAGTTCCTCATAAACATGGGGTTTATCACTTTCTTGCTGCTATGTGAGGCCAATCTGGAAATCACCAGCAAGAAAGTGGTCTGAGAGAGTCGTAGGTCGGGTCGGGTCGGGTCGGGTCGGGTCGGGTCGGGTCGGGTCGGGTCGGGTCGGGTCGGTTTAATATCATTCCCTTGAGGCGTCTCATTGTACCTCTGGTCTTTCTCCCTTCTCCTCTTCTCATGTTTTTATCCCCTGCTGTTATTTGTCCCGATAATCTCTGGTTATGGGAAGCTGTTATCTAAGCCACGAGACATTAGATGAAAAAGAGACGTTTGTTGTGTAAATTTCTACCTTTTTTATTTATTTAGGTGGCGCTATAAATTTGTAATCTCATTGAGTTTTTATTTTAGTGAGGTTATGAATGTTTGTTCTGGTTGGTCTGTTCAGGTGTGTCTGTGTGATTCTGTGTCTCTGATTGGTTTGTCTTGGGACGTGTTGGGTTATTGTGGTAGGTGTTGTGTTATCATGGTAGGTGTTGTGTTATCATGGTAGGTGTTGTGTTATCATGGTAGGCGTTGTGTTATCAAGATGGTATACGTTACCTCCACGTCAAAGTAACATATCTTGATATGGGTAAATGAAACAAATCCTTTATAAATATCAAGTTTTTATTTGTCAATCCATAAAATCTGTGATCGTACGGAAAAGAAAACGTCATCTCGAGGAATATGACTTTGGGTATACTTTTCATGTTGACTTGTACGGTCTTAGTCTCAGGTTCATTATTTTTTTTTTAAATAGTCACTTTCTTGAAATACAGATATAGGTTTAATGATAAGAGAACAAGCTGTTTATATTTTTGGAGTGTGTGTGTGTGTGTGTGTGTGTGTGTGTGTGTGTTCGTAACAATGGATTGAATTAAGTTTTTGGTAATAAAATTAATATTAGTAATCATATAAAATTTAACAGATTTCCTGTAACAGTGTTTTTTACAATTCCATGTAAATAATTTTGACAAATAATGAATATGTAATTTATCTAAATTGCCCACGCTGAATTAATCAGGATTTTACATATGTATCGATGGTGATCATAAAACATATTTTGGTAATCTGTCCTGCACTTTTTATTCATAAAACGGACGGCCAGCGGGAGTGGAAGTAATGAATCACATGATCGCTTTAGCTGGCATTGTTGTCGTTCATGACCAGGTCCACGGTAGTGAGGGGCGGCCACAGGCTTTATGTACTGTACATCAATCAACTAATTTACACACACACACACACAGACAAACATTAATATACAGGTAAATCATCTATGAAATTACGCTTTCGTCTAATGAAACTATGGAATATTATACTATACTGTGAACTACACTAAATTTATCAAAAGTATTAAATTCATGGGAGAAACAACAGCAACATCAACAGGGTGCTCATGGTGTTGACAGTTCTACACTCCGCGGGCATACTGCTGTGGCTCTCTACACATATAATGCCCTGTGTATATACGCGTGCATTATTTTGTTTCCAATAATATTTTACTTTTTTTTTTCAATGATGGAATGATACATGTAAAGCTCCTTTTACTTCCACCTAATTATGAAATACGTTCTCTCTCTCTCTCTCTCTCTCTCTCTCTCTCCTCTTTACACTACCCCACTATCCCAGTCCTCTCAATAGAACTACACTACAGACATTCACTCCTCAAATCTCTTCCTGACTCTCCCAGATTCTTATAATTTTTTACCACCAACTTGTGAAGACCTCAGGCCGGATATCAGATTATCAAACTCTGCAGAAACAATCCAAGTTACTCCAACAAACCGAATGAATGAATTAAGCCACAGGAAGTCAATTATAACTTAAATCGGAAAAATATAACTTCCCATTAACACCACCCCAAGGACCTTTAAATTACTTTATCAAACACACACACACACACACACACACACACACACACACACACACACACACACAGTTTGTTTATTTACGCCTTTGACAAGATAGACAAACTAGTTTTACACCGTGTTTGTCTGTCTCTGCCTCAGTTTACCCTCAATCATAAAAAGTATCCTTATATCTCTGGGTCTTGTGTATCTTATTACTGGCGGACATGTTGTTAATTAATACTATATTGATGGGTGATATTAGGTACAGTTGCCAGCAAAAGTCCTCCTACAGCCCTGTGTAGCAGGGCTGTAGGAGGACTTTTGTTGGCAACTGTACATACTCTTCTTCTAAACACTACCGCTTTACGTATTAATGCTCACTTGCTTAACCTAGTATTGGAGGTGATACAAAATTCTATTCTATTTTTCACACTTGAGATATACTATATAAATTTTTTTTTACTTTGGTCGTTCTTATACTGAGGTGTAGAATTGTGAAGGCTTGAATTAATTTTTCTTTTAAATGATTTTTGATGTTACCAGCTGATGGTGTCTCCAGTCACCCCACCCCCACGTCACCTCATCCACCTCACCATCTTCGACCCTCGTTTTACCCTCACCTCCACTTCCCAACCCCCCCCCATTTTCACCTTCACCTCGGCTGTCTGACTGTGGTATGTATATTTTTTCTTATTGGATAAATAATAAAATTAATCATATCAGTCAGAAACACACACACACACATTTATGTAATGTTCTAGTGTATATATGTAAGCACATATATGTAAAGAGATTCCAACCAACACGTGTAATTCTGCGTCAGTGTACAAAAATGGTTTTAGTGTAGTGAGTTGATCTCCGTCATTGCTGAAGTGATGTAACGTAATGTAGTGAGCTTCAGATACAAGGACAGTAAAGTAGTTGAGTGTGATCTGATTCTGAGTAGGTGATATAAGTGAGTACGACAGGCATTGGCGGCCTATCAGAAGAAGTCAGACAGTGATACGTCTCACATAAAGGTCCTGGCATAGATAGGGAGAAAGTTTTATGAAGCAGTAAAACTGTCGCAGCAGAACACAAGAGCTTTATACTCTGACTAACAAGTGAATATATTCTGGCTACGCAGTGCGATGTAAATAGTGAGGCGAATTTCTGGCTCTTTCCTCGGAAATGTCGAAGTTTTTCCTCAAGAATTTTTGCCACTGACAACTGAGCGTCTCAGATTTTTGTGAGTGTCCCGTATAACATGAATAACATCTCAGGGCGGGGGCAGCTGGGGGCGCCCAGACAGGAGAAGCTGGGCATATATATATATATATATATATATATATATATATATATATATATATATATATATATATATATATATATATATATATATATATATATATATATATATATATATATATATATATATAAATAAAGCAAACAATATCTAATGTTACCATCACTGTTTTTGTTTCGTCGCTGAGCCATTACGTTAAACTTATAACACGACACTACCGTAAACATGTACCGTCTCTGAGAACCTGGAGTCTAGACTGTAGATTTATCCCATCTTAACACCTCCCCTGTGAGGTAAATATGTTAGGTAACTTTAATCGACCTAAAAGGCCTGAGACTTCAGCTGAATTTCAGCAGAATCGAATATTTATCAAGTATATTTATCGTCCTCATTTTTCTGCCTGTTCACTTTCTATGAGAATTTCACAAGCGATCGGGTTTGGTAACAGCAAGACATAAAACTGATCGTTATGAAATCTTCACAGGTTAAGTGAGAATCACCTGACTCCAGTGACCGTCTTGTTCCATCTACGGTCAAGGTCAAAAGTCAATTAATAGAACTTTATTTTCAGTTATTTTATTATAATTAATTTCATTATTTTCATTAGTTTCACATCATCTTTATTATTGTTACACAAAGACTTTTTGTCGTTTACGGTAAGTTTGAACGTTAGAAAAAGATTACAGACTAAAATCAGATATCGATTAAAAATACGTAATACTGGTTATCAATGGCTTGGTGTAATGGGGCCTGGTTTAGTGACTCTATTAGCAGTTCAGTGGAGAGAAAGAGAAAAAGGAAGAAATAGAGAAGGAAGACAGAAGAGAAAAAGCATAAGAAAGGGAGAATGAGAGAGAAAACATACAAAAAAGAAACAATAAGAGTGAGAATAGAGAGAGAGACGAGGAAGAAGAAAGATAAATCAACTCATAAAATAATATACAGTAAATCACAAGGCAGACACTGAGACCTGCTAATTCTAAGGCTCAGAGGCGGTGGGTAGATTTACATATATTAGTATCTTGATCAAACATCTCACTGCAAGGTTTCTGTCTCAAGCCTCACCTGGAAATGTATCTTTAGCTTCGAGTTGTGGCAGCAGGGTAGAAAAAACACTCACTCCCTGCTCTAAAGTATCGTGATTGTGATCGAATGGAGTGTTTTATCGATACTGCCTTAATAGTAGTGGTGATATATGTGATGATTCAAGTTGGGGCAGTGGTTATGAATGGTCGTGGCGGTGAAAAAAGTGTAAGTGGTTGGAATCATTGTTTTAGGGGTTATAGTAATGGTGCAGGTGGTGATGATAGTGGTGCAAGCGGTGGTGGTGGTGCAATTAGAGGTGTTGATGGTGGTGGTAATGATGCAAATGATGGTAGTTATGGAAATTGGTGATGTTGCTTTGAAGGGTAGTGGTGCAGGTGGTGATAGTGGTAGCGAGCATGCAATAGTTGTGATATAGATTGTAATGTAAATATTGCTTGCTTGCTGGTGGTGGTGGTGGTGGTGGTGGTGGTGGTGGTGGTAGCAGGTGGCTGTGTGCAACGTAGTTTGTATGTTTACAGTCTATATGTCTGTAATTTATGCATGTATATTTTTCGTGTATTTGGATATATATGTTTGTATATGTATTATGTGCATATATGTATGTGCGGAGGGAGGAGAAGAGGTAAACCAAGAACGTAATGGATAAATACATAAATAAAGAGACGTGGGAGAGGAAAACCTAGAATGATAACAGAAAATAGTATGATAACGAAGGAGGACTGGAAAATATACGGATAACATATATATATAAAAACAAGGAAAAATACGACAAAAATGGGAAAAAATAAGGAGAAATAAGGAGAGGACAGGAAGGTTGGGCATCGTGTGCTATAAAGGGTCCCTAGACGAAAGTGAATCTAGCGACTGGAGTCCAATATTTTTTGTCTCTCTCGCCCTCCCTCTCCCTTACTCTTCCTCACTCGCCTCCCCTTTCACTCTATTTCTTTTTCTATCTTATCTTATATTCGCCTTTCATTCTTGTTCTATCTCTTCTTCTCTCCCCTTCCTTTTTCACTTTCTTTGTATTCTTTTCTCTCTTTTCTATTTCCTCATTTTCTTC
Organism: Homarus americanus; assembly: GCF_018991925.1. NCBI lineage: Eukaryota > Metazoa > Arthropoda > Malacostraca > Decapoda > Nephropidae > Homarus > Homarus americanus. The sequence continues at coordinate 1,061,325 of NW_024755865.1, forward strand.
GCCACACTCTTTTTTTCTTCATATATCCTCCATGCAGTCATTTTCTTCCCCCTATCTCTTATCTCTCCCTCTCCCCTTCTTCTCCTCCTCCTCGCCTCTTTCTCTTTTCCAACATATTCTACTCTCTCATTTTCCTTTCTATCCCGCGCCCTCTCCCTCCCTCCCTCCCCCCTCCCTCCCTCTCCTATCATCATCTACTGTCCTCTGTCCTTCATTCTTCCTCTGTCTATCCCTATCTATTTTCCCTCCCATTCTCTACCTCTCTAACCACTCTGTCTACCTCCCTAATCTTTTCCTACCCCCCTCCTCTCTGTTTCCCTCCCAGGCCTCCCTACCTGTCTTTCCCCCTCTCTCTCCCCATCTATTATTAATTATCTTACTCTCTCTCTTTCTCCTCTTTCTCGATTTCTTCTCACCCCAGGTCCTCCCCTTCAGGCTTTACGAGGAAGAAAATAGGGAAAGAACACTTGGTGGTGATGGCTTGATGCCCTTCCTGGGTTACGATCGTCCCCGGAGACCCTCAACCCCTCCCAGATTCTCACATGTTCCTAAGTTGAATTTTTTTGGGGGGCTCTGACTTGAATATAGATGTGTCAGTGACTCTAATGGGAACTGCTGATATGATGACGTGTTTATGTTTTTTTCTAAATGACTCTAATGGGAACTGCTAAGGGGTGATGATGTGTCTGTGTTTTTCTAATTGCAAATGGTGGTCTAATAATGTATTTAGCCCCTTCTGTTTGGGCTCCCCCTCTGAGCTGAATAAAATCGTATGGCGTTAGGCAGATAAAATATTAGAAGTGACGTCCCGTAGTGTAGGGTTATTTAAAGTCGACCCATATGTCATCGAAGTTAAGCTGTGACTCGACTATATTTAGATGATTTTGTTCTTCTTGTTATTTAGTTTAGAGGATAAAATTGTTCTTAATGAGTGATGGTAGTTTGTGTAGAGCAAAGTGGATAAATTTAATGAAAAAAAATGACAATAATTCTTTATTTCGCTTTAAATGATGTAAGGAAGTACAATTTTGCAAACAACAGCTTGTAAGAATAATTTTAGTTATTATTATTATCATTACAAGTTTTATCAGTAATACCGTGTCCATAACTGTGGATCAGGGTATTGTTTTCAGTTATGTCTGTCGGCCTGTCCCTAAACTAACTTGATAACATGTTTGTAAACTTGCATCAAGCCTGGAAGGTTGGTACACATCTCATAAAATTTGACCAATTGTTGACATGGTAACGGCTCGCGCAATGATAGCACTTGGAGTTTTTCGGAGGTTAAAGAAAATGACACCATGAGACAGTAGTGATAACCTTCAGCGACAGCATCAATAGTTTACCATTTACCCTGACATGGTAACTGTTCGTGGCCTGAGGTTATATCAGTTTGGACGATGTTTAATTATGAATATTTATACTATTAACATTATTTAGTATTATTATCATTATTATTATTATTATTATTATTATTATTATTAATTATTATTATTATTATTATTATTATTATTATTATTATCCTCTTCACTGGAGTTATGTGGAGAACAAGATACACGGAGACAGCAACAACAGCAGCAGGACAACTACTATACGTGTTGAAAAGTAATGAAGATAAAATGTTGAGTGAGGAAATTGGTGCGGGGCCTTAGATAATGAGGAGTGATGGTGGAGGCAGGTGGCGATGTGAAGAGGCAGGTGGCGATGTGTAGTGGTGGCGGTGTGGGAGGGAAGAGGGGAAGTAGTGGTGGTGGTGTGGGCGATGTGGGCGGAGAGAGAGAGAGTAGGTTGGTGGGAGTAAGAAGAGGAAGGAGTAAAAGAAGGTAGACATGGGTAAATGAGGTAGAGATGGGAGATAGGAAGTAGGGAAGTGGAAGGGGAATAGGGAGTGAGTAGGCGAGTGTGGGGGATAAGCGGAGGAAAAAGTGGGTTAATGGGATTGATAAATAGGAAATTAGATAGAAGAGAAGGATTTGTTTAAAGGAAATGGGAGAAGGATAAGATGAGTGGTGGAGAGGAAGGATAGGAGTGGTAAAGACAACAGGATAGGTGGTGGAGAGGGATGGGAGTGGTAGAGACGAGTGGGAAAGGAATAGGAGGAGCTTTGGAGAGGGATAGATATAGCTGTCAGGGTAAATGAAAATGGTGGAGAGAGAGAGAGAGAGAGAGAGAGAGAGAGAGAGAGTAATGAATAGAATCAACAAAAGGTAATTTTCCCTTGACTTAAATATCTCCCTTAACTTTAACTACATGTCTTAACCTTAGTTATGTGTCGATCTTCAGTTAACTATTCACCTCACTTGTCATGTCAAAGGCGAGATAGATACAGAGCAAAAAAATAAATAAATTCCAACAGCGACCAAAAGATAAAGTAAACAGTCGACCACTTCAGACACAGAGACAAACTGTAAATAAAAAATATATAGATGAAAAACATAAAATAGCAAAATATAACATACGAGCAAACGCAAAGGAAAATAAATAATAAAAAAATATAAATGGAAAAAGGCCGAAAACAATCTTTTTGTGTAAACTTCATATAAATTGTTTCGACAAAAGTCAAACTTTAACATTTGACAAAACAAACTGGACGCCTAGTGCTGAGGGCTGACACAGTACAGTGTTCAGTAAACAGGAGCTTGAGCTCGTCATGTGGCCGGCTGACCGTCTATGCTGCCACTCAATTAACTAGCCGTTAATGCTGCTGCCCAGCCAATTTGCTAAGCACAAATACTGCTGGTTAGTCAATTAATTGGTTAGTTATATTGGCAGACCGGCCAATCATACAGCTGTAAAGCCACTCAACTAGTCGGTTATGCAGCTGACTAGATAATTAACTATTGAACTGTATAGTTGACGCGCCAATTAAATGTTTGGTTTTGCAGCTGACAAATTTCCATACATATATACTTGAATGGTTGTGCAGTTGTGTATAATTATCAATGATATATGCTCTCAGCTACACTATTGTTTACCACTACACTATCATTTACCATCACACAAATATTTACCACTACACTTTAAACTACCGCCTACCAGCACACGTTCACCATCAATAACTGTACTGTACCTCTCTCTCTCTCTCTCTTAGTGAAAATTTAGCTCAGCAGCGTTATTCATCAGAGAGAGAGAGAGAGAGAGAGAGAGAGAGAACGTCCCCAACACACTAGCACTGATAAAGGCTAAGAGTCATTTCCAGCATCATAAATCTTGTCAGTATTCTGGAGGTGGGAATATATCATACTATCCAGGGTGAAGGACGGCGACCTGAGACACAAGATAATTATGAGATATTTCAACAGCATTAGCAGGTGTCGAGAGGTGTGTCTGTGTGTGTGTATGTAGAGGAGATTAGACCTGGTCCGCCTCCACCGTTAAGAATGAGAAGAGGGTATGTTTGACAGACAGACAGACAGACAGACAGACACAGAGAGAAATGTGAGCCTTACAAAAATAACATAAATAAAATTATAAACAGATATATAGATAGTCTAAATATATAGATAGCTAAACAGATATAAACATAGACATACATGCATACAGAAGAACACGTGTATATATAGATCAACAATTATATACGTATATCCTAATAATACTATACCGATAAAACTATATTTTCCGATATATCCAAAAAATAAAGTAAGGAAAACTGTAAGTCAATATATATGTCTAAAAGGTATGATGTGAGATAAAGTAAACCACTTGAGAAAAATATTACCTGCCGTGCTAAGATATTTCATAATAATAAGGATGCAGAAAATATGTGAAGATGAAATAGCAGGGGAATAATTTTTAACCAGAACGAAGGAGACGAGAGAAATATTAGACACTGCGTTAAGGGACTTTTATATATCATGGATTCGTTTAAAATAAGTAGGAGATAATGTTTGTAACTGAAACAAATGAGATAATATTACAAAATGGATTATCTTCAGAAATAAGACATAGATGAAAAATATGAGGGAATTTCTCTATATAAATGAAGATATTACGATAGAGAGAGGAAATATAATTTAATTTAAAGATAATGATCAAAGTTTATGCATATGATTGAAACATATAATATATTTTTTACGTTATCTTATAATATCCGTCTTAATAAATTTAATCACCTAAATAATCCTAAGCTTATCGCTATTCTCTTACACATTAGTTACTAAAACACATTACTTCTCATCATCTGAAATATATCACATGAAACATATTATTTCTCATCAGTTAAAATATATCACAAACTATATATCTTTGTTTGGTATTCCCGATGTTCTGTCATGAAAAAAAAAGACTCGTATGAAAGAATACATAATTTTTTACATGGCATCCGGTAATTCAAATGAACGCTCTGAGCTCGTTATTTAAATACCGCCCTCGATTGCATGAAAACTGATAGCAATTAACTCCACTGAAATGATTGCCACATAATGGTCAAATTAATATTTTATCTATAATCTATAGTTACACTCAACTTCACCCCCGGACAATAAATACTCATGCACAGAGTATAATAACTTGTTGGGTATAGGATTTATTTCATATTAGTTTAGTGTAAGGGAGTCAGGTTTATAAACGAACATGCCATTTCGTACAGACAGACAAAAGGTCAGGGGGTAAACAGTATATACACCCTCCTTCACAGTATATTCCAGGGCGTGATCATAAAATATAGATAAATGAGGTAGTTGATGGTCACGTCAAGGAAGGGCTTGTTTACTATGGGAGGCAGACTAATATATCTTTACTTCCTCCTCATTGGTGGTTAGTGGTTCAGGTGATGATGAATTAGATGAATAATTATGTCATTAGCGTATTTTTGTTTTAGGAATTGAGATGTGTTTACTGTGATGGACTGTTCTGGGGAGGTGTGTGTGTGTGTGTGTGTGTGTGTGTGTGTGTGTGTGTCAGTGTGTGTGTGTGTGTGTGCAGGTGGTGGCATGACACTTCTCTAAGGTCCAGATGGAACACTTCTGAAATAATGGGGAAAAATAGTCTCTCTCGTACCTCGCCTCGAGCTCATCAATATTCATCCCGCCTGCCACACGCCCACACCCACCACCTGCACCACTACCACCATCGTTGTCCTCACCATCAACTGTGCCATCACCACTTCCCCTATCATCATCATCATCATCATCACTATCACCACCACCATCACCACACGTACATCAACTACATTCCTGTCCCTAATACACTCAGTTTTACTACCACCATCGCTACCACCAAACATGCAGCAACAACATGACAACCTTCTCTGTATTTATCATAATACATACATACATACATAGGTACAGGAGTCTCACACAGGACCACTTACACACAGGTAGGCCCTCACTAGTCATCAGATTGATCACAGTTGCACGTGATAGCTTGTCACTATTCGTCAATAGACCACAAAGTGACGGCTTTCCCTCTATCCTTTTAAGGCTAGATATCTAACTCCCTCTCTGCACAATATGTAATGACTTACCTTTTACCTAGTAATTCCCTGCAGTTGACTCCGGCCGATTATTTCTATTCCTACTGTTTGGTAAGTGTTGAAGTTTTCCTAGTGACAACCTTATCCATCAGGCTGTTTTCGTTCACCGCTCACAACTGCTACTGCCTAGTTGACCAAAAGCCTCTTAAGGAAACTTGTCACGTACACTCTTGAAGACGACCACCGGGCTAAAGGCGATGTTTTTTATTTTTCTTTGGATGTTTTATATTTTCTGGTAACAAGTTTAAAAGTCTAAAGCTTTCAGTGCTAATACTAATTTCTGGGGTTGTATTTACGGCTGCCACTCTTTGCAGGTTATGTCCTGTACATTAAACAAAAGTACAGAATAGAACAGATATATCGTTGTTAAAATCATATAAAGAGGAGTCCATTTGCTAAAGACTGAAGATATTTGAACTGATGGAGGTTATATGACACGGAAAAACTCTCTGAGGCAGGTAGTTCCCTAGAGTGATGGTCTGGGGTATAAATGAGTGTTGGTAGACATGGGTTCTAGACAAAATAATTTCAACATAAAAATAATGGGCCCTTTCAGATAGCCTCATGGGCAGGCTGAAGTATCTTTAGAATAGGGAAAGCGATGGTCTGTAATTTTAGACTGAAACTTGATATAGATTATCCATTAAGCAAAACATGACTCGTGAATCATCAGGACGACCTTGTGTATGTGACGGTTTGTTTCCTGCAGCTGACGGCCTCATCTGTGTTCATTATTACTCAGTCAGTTTGGGTATTCAGTAATAACTCTGTAGTCTGCTCTATGAATGATATATCAACCTTTACTGCCTCTTTATGACATGAGTTCAATCCTTGTAGACGTATTGAAGCCTCATCCATCATATATACATGGTGATTCTCAATTGCTTACAGTAAATTGCAGGGTGTGTTCCTGGGACAATTCTACGGCAGGGGGAAGGAATTATGAATATTTATTGTAATAACGCAATTGTTCTACTTTAGATTTCAATTTAAGGTAGGAGTGCATGAGTCTCGGCCCCGTGCTTCAAGGGTAACAGAGCGTCTCTCTCTGTCAATATCATTTACGACGCTTCCTACTTCTCTCGCGCCAGCTGATCTGTGAATCATTTCGGGAATTGGGAACGAATGGCGGGAATACATTGTGGGAATATTAGGTACGTAAATAACACTGGTTGTGTGGTGGCAGCGGCTGTTGTGTATTGTATATTAAGTGATGGATGATGGAAGTTCCTAATTCACGGATTTGGTGAATAGGCAACGAGAAATATATGTACTGTATATACGATTCTCTGAGACACAATTATAAGTTCATAATAACGTATATGTCAGTAAGATATATAGAAAATTATTACTCAGGAGAATTATTATCTTTTTCCTCCCATTTTTCCCCAAGAACATCGTTCACTGCCTCCCTCCACCTACACAACACCTCTCCTCTTTACAGTTGCTACATTTTTAAGGATAAAAATTTGTTGCTGTTAATTGGAGTTACCTGAAAAGTATACAGATGACTGACAATGAATTATGATACAAAATATGCGCTGCTGCTGCTCGTATTATGAAGTTATTATTCCTTATTATTATTATTATTGTTATTGTTATTATTATTATTATTATTATTATTATTATTATTATTATTATTATTATTATTATTATTATTATTATTATTATTATCATTATTATTATTATTATTACTATTATTATTATTATTATTAGTTGAAAGGTTAATCTAATTCTAGAATCTCAGAGCCTTTAGGTCAAGACTCATATTTTCCACACCCTGAACAAACTACTTTCCAGTTTAAGTATAAACTCTCGTGGAAAATTTACAGAACTAATTAAAGTACAGGAGGGATGGGCAGCAACATCACTTTAACCTTATTACTTATTACCAAACTTATCTTTTAAAACAGTTCTTAAATTCCTTTGTTTCTATTCGATAACTCATAAGTGTAATTTAATTCCTGGGTATGTATTTGTACCCTAAACATGACCTATAACTCACATCTCAAGGGGGATAAATATGCATTAAATAGCAGGATTACTTGGGATTGTTATCTTAACTTCTCTCTGGCGTCTTTATAGGTAACATGAACGATCACTACCCTTTATTTGTTTCCAATACCCATACCTAATAAACACAAAGGTAAATTTACAAATAGAATTCAATAGCATATTTATTGGATCAAAATCTAAGGCATAGGAGTGTTTTGGTATCCGCTACAACTATTAGTCAGAGTCAAGGGTCGATAATTTATACAGCGACATTGTAGAGTAAGTGAAATGTGGGTCGCAATGTCCGCAGACTTTTTCATGTCGTCTAAAAGGGTCTTATTGCAATGGGTTTTATTTCTCGTATATCATGGATGGTCTTTTCATGCTCGCGGAAATGAGTCAGGTGGATGTATGTAGGTCATCTTCTTTTATAAGTTAAGGTTTTGTTTCTTCTTTAGAATAGTTTACCTATTTTTTTCTTTTAGGATATAAATCGCAAAGACAAATTTCCCACTAATGACAAACTTCGAGTCGTTGTAAACTTGGTCACTAGTTTTTGAGGACACACACACACACACACACACACACACACATACGAGAAAATACTAGTAATTGTGATGCCAAACGCACACGCACACAGATACACACTGACATGCTGATGAATAAAAAGACAAACATACACACTAACACACATACATACGCTGGTGAGTGGTAAGATAAACACATACAGACGGACAAACTCATCAAAATTCTCACTTTTGTCTCTCAGTCTTGGATTTTTGCATAACTTTCTCGCTGTAACGTGATAAGACTGGAAGACCTTGGCGCTTCCATGTGATTCCGAAATACACACACACACACACACACACACACACACACACACACACACACACACACACACACACACACACACACACACATCCATCCATAGTCCGACCAGCGAGGTAAATCAGACTTAATACGCCGTAACTCTCTTGCTGTAATTATCTTGCCTCTAATGGTCGATGGGGAGGGGAGTGGGGGTGAAGGTACAGAGTAAAGGAGAGAAGATGGGGGTTCGCGGAGAGAAGAAGGAGAGTAAAGGAGAAAAGTAGAGGATTCAAGGTGAGAAGGAGGGGAGTCAAGGAGAGAAGGTGAGTCGAGGTAAGAAGGATGGGACTTAAGGAGAGAAGGAGGAGATTCGAGGAGAGGAGAAGGTGAGTTAAAGAGAGAAGGAGGGGAGTAACGGAGTGAAGGAGGTGAGTTAAGGAGAGAAGGAGATGAGTCAAGGAGAGAAGGAGGGTATTCAATGGGAGAAGGATGTTAGTCAAGGAGTGATGGAGGAGAATAAGGGAGAGAAGGGGAAGAGTAAAGGGGTAAGAAGAAGGCAGTAAGGGTAATTAAAGATATAAGGAGGAGTAAGTAGGGTGTGAGCAAAGAGGTGAAGAGGAGTAAGCAGGGCTGAACAGAGCTTTGAGTAGAGGAGTAGGAGTGAGAAAAGGGTGTAGAGGGGAGTAAAAATTGGTAAATAAAGAGTGAAAGAGAATTAAACAAGGATGCTTCGAGTACTAGAATTGTAAGTAACTGAATCTTCGAAAAATTATAAGAATACACATCTCTAGAAATGAAATCGCACCGGGTATCTATATCACACACCCTAAAGAGTTACTATGAACTTGTAATATACGAATATCCTCAATTAGTCTCTCATTTATAATATTCATTAATAAAAGAAAATAATAATAAAGACGAAAGCGAAGAATAGAACACAGTGATTCTGCCTTGGATGGGTATCACCGTATCAACTAGGGTAAAAATTTGACTTAAGAATGTTTAAATGTCTTCCTATTTTTCACATTCCCGACCATGAATGAGAACCTACGGCCCCCAACACTGTAGAAGCATAACCCAACCTTTTCTCACCGACGTTTGTAAAAAAAAAATAATAAAAATAAAAAAATTAAATTAAAAACTCCCCCACCCCATTGAAGTCTTAGTAAAAAGGTGTTGATATTTTCAAGGCAAAAAATAAATTTATGACTTTTTTTATGTATGCGAGTGTTTTATTTGGGGTAATGAGAGATGGCGTCAGTCTGTCTGCTGTCGCTAACATAAGGCAGACTGAGGCACGGCTAATATTATCTTGTTGTGTGGCGTGGGCGTGAGACTGGCAGGAAGAGAGCTGAGTAGCCTGTTTTGTGCCAGATACTAAAAAGGAAAGAAAGAAAACAGACAAAATTATTTAAATTATCAAATAAATTAAGTTGAGAAAAAAATATATATTAAGAAAATCCGTTTGAAGAAAACTAAATAAAATATTTTATCATCTACTTTTCCTCCCTGTGCTCCCACCAACCATCAAACACTCAGCCAGTCCTAAACAAATTGTTAGCGGTAAATTAGTCTTCCACTCTCCTATCTTTCTCATCATTGTGGCTAAGTAAATACAGGAGGCTTCCCCTTCTTGACGTCTTGCTGGGGGAAGTGAACTTGACGGTGTAAAGTGGCCACGACCAGAGTTTTGGCGTGGGTTGATGATCCTCTTCCTCACTTCCTCTCCCCTGCCAAGGCCACCACACCCTCAGTGTTGTGTCTTCAAGGACCACCCGAGCAGAAGAATACCTTTCAAAGTGTCGCTCACAAGCTGTAAATTTGATTTTAATGATGTGTTTTCACTTTTTTTTACTACAAAAATATTATGTCTTGCATAAAGCGTTCGACATGCCTGGGTGACTGATGAGTGAGGCATTACCACTAATATCTATGTTATTTAACTTTGATCATCACAAACTTTAGTAGTCATTAAGTGAAGAAAACAACAATATTTTACTGTTTATACGCATACGTGTGGTGCTGTAACAGAGAGAAAATTCATGATTCGACACTGACAGACAAAGTAACTTTCTTTGAAGTGAGACGTTAATTTTAACGAGAAAAGGAGCGATAAAATAAAATTTGAATTTTCGTTTTATAAAATCAAGTGAGAATTCCTGTAACCATTTTAATCTTTAGTTTCATGAGCTCGTTGACTGTTAACTAAAGTCACAAGCGATGGTCGGGCTCTCTTTGGCCATAATCTTTACGTTCACGACTTTTTCTCAAACACCACTGGTTTAGGGTTTTTTTAAACAAATTATGATAATAAGGATAGAAAAACTAAGTCCACAATTTTAAGAAAGTTCCTTAAATGGACCACCTTGAACATTGTGTCCGACTTCAGAGTTTTTCAGCCAGGTGAACATTAAGGCGTCCTGGTGCCTTTATTGTTGTTCATGAGCACTTCCTGTAACATCTCGCTTGAGTCTGGCTCGGCTGAAGCTCAATGACACGAGTTTTTTCCCTATTTTTTTTAACTTGTTTTACGCCAAAGTTATTCTGAGAAGAGGAAACTTCCGACATTTGTATCCACTTTAAGGACGGATAGTACCTGTAATAACGCTGAAACTATTGATCTGAGAGTGGACCTTAAAAACAACAGACACGCACACACACACACACACACACACACACTCACACTATGTCTTTCACTCTTTCACACCTTAGATCATCACGCCGCCTACATAAGTAAACGAATCTTGCATTTATTACTAAAAACCTGAAGATGTTAAAATATTCGTCATTATTATCCTGTAAAGTTTTTAGACCGGATATACAACTTCCTGCTGACGTGTTAGATGTGAGAATGTCCAGTCTTGATCAGGTAAACTGGATACAATTAGAGTGTGTGTGTGTGTGTGTGTGTGTGTGTGTGTGTGTGTGTGTGTGTGTGTCCTGTAGCAGATAGTTACTTGTACAGATACAAGCATCAATACAGATACAGTACAATACGAGTAGAAGTAGAGATGCAAATACATTTTACAAATATGAATACAAGTACAGATGCAATTACAGTTGGTTATAGGTATGTTCATAGATGCAAACGGAAGCATGATGGTAGAAATACAGTAAGTAGATTTACATATTTAACTAAAGATACATATATTTTATAATAATAGAGTCCATAAACACCATTTAATGTTTAATATATATATATATAATATAGATAGATAAATAATAACATAACGCTCAGTACATACCCTTTTCAGTCACTTAAAAATAATAATTAACTAATCAATATCTATAGTCAACGTAATATTGCGAAACAGTTTCATTTATAGTATTCATGATGTGTTCTGATGCCTCGATACCACATATTTCTTTCCTCGCCCATCCTAATCACCATAGCTTCCTCCTTCCTCCTCCAGCAGACTAGACACTCACCACCACCACACCACGACCAGACTAGACACTCACCACCACCACAACACCACGACCAGACTAGACACTCAACACCACCACAACACCACGACCAGACTAGACACTCACCACCACCCACAACACCACGACCAGACTAGACACTCACCACCACCACAACACCACGACCAGACTAGACACTCACCACCACCACAACACCACGACCAGACTAGACACACCACAACACCAGACTAGACACTCACCACCACCACAACACCACGACCAGACTAGACACTCACCACCACCACAACACCACGACCAGACTAGACACTCACCACCACCACAACACCACGACCAGACTAGACACTCACCACCACAACACCACGACCCCACACAGCCAAAGATACATAACGTCACTTTACTACGAGCAATTTTCCACGGATGGTCACATTTACATGGTCACTAAGATCCATAAAACCGCCGTGTTAAACTGAATAGCACCTATGGTAGAACATCCTGAACATGGAGAAGAGAGATACTGACATTAAAGGCTATTACCCTCCTATTATGTAGCGTGTGTGGGGGGATGGAGGTGTGTTTATTAGGGGTGGAGGGGTCATCAGTGCTCTGTGTGTGTGTGTGAAGGAATGGATAAACAAGTCTCTGCTGCTTGACGTCTACACATGTACGTTAGTGTAAACATTATAAATACTTTATATCGGGGACAAAATAATTATATCTTCATCTCATACAACGTGTACAAAGCTTATTACCCCAAAATTATTAAGGAGACTGGCAGGACCTTCATTAAAGCATCGTCTACACCAACATACACCCTTTCCTTTTCTAAGTGCCAGGGGATATATCTCGTCAAGTTATTTATAAGTAACATAAAGTAGTCCACTTTAACAGCTGGGACCTAGATTTTTCTGTGGCACCGTATTAAACAGAAGCAAATTCCTTTTTTTTTATGAAGAGGTCATTAAGGCGGTAATGAGTGTAAGGCATCACAGAGATGGCAACAATGTTCTGGGGAGAGAACCTTATGGCTGAGGTCTTGGGTGGCCGCCACGCTGGAGACCACAGTGTTTGTCTACTGTTGACTGAGACCCAGCACATTCATAGAGAGAGAGAGAGAGAGAGAGAGAGAGAGAGAGAGAGATGGGAGTCACGAAGCACAGAAAAGAAAGATAAAATATAAAAAGATTGAGACAGAAATGAGGTGTACTTAGAAAAAATGTGAGGAAGAAAGTGAGGTGAGATAAAATTCATGACGTCTATTAGGAGAGAGAGAGAGATAAGAGACAAAAGGAGAGAGAGAGAGAGAGAGAGAGAGAGAGAGAGAGAGAGAGAGATAAACCGTATTACATTAACAACAAAGAAACCAAACTAAAAAAAAAGAAAAGCAAAACGAGAAATAAAATAACCTATTAAAAGCTACACAATAACAATATAACTTAAATTATTTTGTTCTCTGGTGTACACTGATCACCCTCACCCACCTACCACTGCCTATCACCCCTCTTTCGTTTTCCTCAAATTCATTTCAACAAAACAACATAACGAGTCCACTGAGTTATCAACGTCAAAATACTCCTCAGTGCGCTAAACTCCCTCCCTTGATCCCTATGTTACACGTCATGACTTAAGTGGTCGCCAAGATGCTGTTTACATAATTTTAGGGTAATGTATATGTGTGGGTCTGGTTAGCCTCCGTGGGTGCCAGTTTTAAGACATGGTTAACCAGTTGTGTGATGGTTTGGTTGTTAGTTATAGATGAGAAGGTTGGGGTGGTGTAAATGAGTCTCAAGTATATGTATATTGGAATAATGGAAGTTAGGTTAGGTTAGGTTAGGTTAGGTTAGGTTAGGTTAGGTTAGGTTAGGTTAGGGTGGCTAATCTTCAAGTGAAATAAGCTGGGGCGCCAAATCTTAATTTATCCTCTTCTTTGTCCTCATGACGGATTTAGTGGCATATTTGGCAGAGGTGTTCAGCGGTCAGTGTGTGTAGTGTACCGTCATCAACAAGGTGAACTACGTTAAAATTAGTTTATTTTACCTGTCTGAGAAACGACATGGATTAATATCCCTCTTAACGTAGGACAGATGGGTAATTTAAGAGGTTGTTTTTGTTGAGGGATGAACAAAGTTGCGTCGCCTCGTTGCTCCGGTACACATAAATTGTGAGCGTTTAGCCGACACGACACATCCGCTGTATTTATGATGTGTTCGTTAGCAGAGATAAATCTGATTTTTATCTGTGATCGGACGTGATAATCTTGCTCTCAGGAATGGGGAAATTATTGCTCTTATAATTAACAGATAAGAATCGAGGATATTTTGTTAAAACTGTATATACGTAGATCTCATTTATATAAACAGAATATTTCATTTAAATGCATTTCTGTAATGTGAATTATCAACAATATTGTTCACTTACAATATAAACCGTAACATAATATATAAGTACAACGTTTATTGCCGAAAACTTAGTTCTAAAAATTCTTACTGAAAGTTTTCCAAGAGTTAACGTTTTTTTCTTTTTTTAAGTGAAGAAAGTTGTCCGCCCCGTCGCTTATACACAGGGAAAAAATATACACATTTTTTAGCTGCCGGGTCAAAGATTTTCCACGTGATAGAAGTTCCCGCACGTCCTATAATAGGTGATTGGTGATGGAGCTATTCTTGTGAGTGAGAGAGAGAGAGAGAGAGAGAGAGAGAGAGAGATTATTTTATTACTAAATCTAAGTAACCCAGACAGGCCTCGGAGACTTAATCACCATAAATTAATAAAATATAAACAAGTGTATCTATCGAGTTACAACAACACGTACAGTTCAACTCATTGTGAGGAAACTAAGTTAACCTCAGAATGTGAAGGCAACACTTTCAAATTAGTTGAATGACCTTTGACCATTAAGCCTTAACTTTTGACCGAATTCAACTAATTTTATGAAACTTCCTGAAATAAACCTCAGAATCTAATTTGTGTTTTTTGGAGGCAGTGACTTGGAGTGTGTGGCAGGCAGTGATGTTCCTCAAAGTCATGAACCTTATTTTACTTTGACCTTGACCTTTGATACGCTAATTATTTTTTGGAGGATGACCTTAATAATGTTAACCTTAAAATTGGAAGGTAATAAGTTCTCTATGTATGATGTTAGCCTAAACTATACTCAACTCAGTGTCACTCAGTTAATATCAGTCATTGTCAGTCAGGCAGTCAGTCAGTCATTATCAGTCAGTCAGTCAGTCAATATCAGTCAATGTCAGTTAGTCAGGATTGGCATGCTTGGAGATCAATAACGAAGCAAAATAGATGCAACACAGAGACAGTAAGAGAGAGATAAACGTCCAAAATAAATGAAGGAAGACAAGAAGCAACTCACGGTAAATTAAGAATAACAAAAACAGCCGGACCCCGTGTGTGCCAGGCATCACCGTGCAGGACCCGCTACCCAACATGACACCCGACACGAAAATCACTCTCCTCCCTCCTAACTAACACCCACCACCCACTGACACACACAGGGCGCTCATGTGACACTTACCACACACACACACACACACACACCCCTGGGCATGGACGCCTCATCACTCATCACTCACTCACTCACAAGCATAGGGTATAACTTACACAGTTAGTTATATACTCTCTGCAACAAGCCCGTGGTACTGATGGGTGCTGACAAAGTATATCTGCTACTATTTATAGAAAGATGTATTTTACTTACAATGCCAAGGAAAGTGTGTCTATGGTCTATACAATGGGGAAAATACTATGTTAATGCGTATAACTTACACTCTTCGGTAAAGTTTATACACAAGCAGCTTGAAGCGCGTAATGCTAACCGTTAGACTACAGCGTATAAATGCGTACTGTTGAAGATTTACGTTAATCTATTATATAATGGGTAGCAGCGTAATGGCTAAAGTCTATTTACAATTTGCAGGTAATGTCTGTGCATAAGGCCAGGTATTAGTGACCGTACTGGCTACAACTTCTACATAAGCCGTCGTTAAAGAATATTAAAGTAATTTAATTATCTATGTAATGGTTAATGTCAACACACAGGCTGTAATATTCTACGTATAAATCTCCCCATGTTTTCGTAGACAGAAATCAGAGAGAAAAATGTTCCTTAGTGTTTTTATAAAGTAACTAATTAGAGCAAACCAATCTTTTGTAAACGATATACCGACCTTACTTTCTGTAGTGGTTATGTAACAGTGTCATTACTACCGTTATGTAATTGACTGGGGGGGGGGGATTATTCTCTCCTACTCTGTAATTCTGTGTGATGGCGTCAGTGACAAAACGGCGATTTTTTACAGGGGGGACCAAGTAAAAGGTAGACGTGCTGTAGCAGTTTACGTTTCTCGTGTAATTTATATTTTGTACTGTGTTGTATTTCTCTGTAGTTGTTTTTATTCTGTATTCCCCACATATTCTGTTCCGTAGTTCCGTCCCCTTCATCAAATTCCTAGTTTTTTCAAATTGTTATGTCGACTTTTACACAAATGGAGGATAGACTAGTTTGTGTTTCATGACTACAACTGTAATGGCTATTGTAAACAAGAGTATTAATTGTTCCATGTCTCACTGTGCTTTTGTGGTTCTGTGCGCTCCTGTGTTCTCTGCCATTCATTGCTTTGTTTGTGGTTTTGCTTGTATCGAACTTCACTGAGCTGTTTTCTGTTTGGCTTTAAGTGTTGCTGTACAGAACTGCATTAGTTTAACTTGTTTTTTTTAATCACTGTACTGAACTGTACCATAGTGCATTGCGTTCTAAAAATAATAAAAATAATAATAATACCAATATAACAGTTACCTTAAATGGAATATCAACACGGATATAATAATTTCCTTAAATATAACACTTACTTAATGCAATGATTTCCTTAAATAAAATAACCACCTAAAATGTATCATCTCCATAAAATATAATATATATTTTTTTTAATATAACAACACCCGTTAACGTTACAATCACTGCCATCTTAACTACACTAAAAGTTTAAAATGTCCCCCACGTAACAACTTCATAAAAGAACAACTACAACCTATTTATAACAACAACTTTTCTTAGCATCTGGTATATCCGGGTTATAAGAGGATGTTTGTACTAAGCGATGCAACAAAGGTGCTTCGCTCAGTTGCCTCAAGGACACATAAATTAGTGGAGTTTTTTTTTTATAGGAGTGTATGGTATGTGTGTGTGTCTGTCTCTGTCCGCTCCCAAAACAGATGTATTTACCCTCAGTCCTCTTCCACTCTTTCTACTACTTCTCCTGTTACTCCTCCTCTTACTCTCCCTTCTACTACTACTACTACTACTATTACTTTTTTAGAACTACTACTACTATTTTTTTTAGAACTTACTACCTACTACTACTCTTCTTTCTCCTCCTCCTCCTCCTTCCTTCCTTCCTCCTTCCTTTCTCCTTCCTTCCTCCTCCTTCTCCTCCTCCTCAGCAGCTTCACTGTATCTTTTTGACCACCCTGTATTATTTACCTTCAAACAGTTGGGTAAGAAATATTCATATCTATTCATGAAGATTTACGAGGTAGAGAGACCAAGTGTTTATACTGAGGGACACTTTTACTGAATGAACGACCTGGGTCATATTATTCAAATGAACGAGAATTTAAATCACTCGTAATGAATAACTTTTGTTGGTATGGTGCTGTTAACATTATGTCGTCAGTGTTAAGGTGTTCTGTAGCTTAACGGGTATTATGTATGTTGAAATAAGACTGATTGAATTATTTAAACATAAATATTAACACAATTATATGCGACTTATTCTACATCTTAATTATCAGTAAAATTAACCTTATACAGTATGTCAAGATGAGTTATTCTGTGATATTTTAATTTCATTATTATTTCTATTATTAATTTTGTTGATATTACTAATATTACGATCCCTGTTATCTTAACTATTATAATTTACATTTGTTATTATCATCTTTATTAATATTACAAGAAATAACATTAGTATTTCAATTAACATTATACATTTCGGAATCATATTTTCTGTAATTGATTTACGTCCCCCGGAACAGGTGAGTCAAGTCAAGAGGTTCAAGAGCTCGCTAATGAGGAACGACCTGAGGGCGTCTCTGGGAGCTGCTAAGAAAACATTTCCTGAGTTTCAGAAATTCGTACATAAATGTCAGCTTCTCTTTCTCTCTCACTCCTGCTTTGTGTACGAGTGTTACCGCCTCACTTAAGATAATTTCTAGAGGCTAAAGCCGTATCTAGTTTATACTGAAATGTCATAATAATAAAGTGGATTTCCTTATCTTCAGCTAGAGGTAAATTGTTAATGGAAGAATCTTTAGTGTATCGGATCTTTGGGTTCACTCTCTGGTTTGGTTAGTCATATGAGAAGGTACTTACGTCAAAATTTGCAATACTTGTAGTGCAGAGTGATGGTGGAATTCTTGGTAGTAGTAATATTGGTTGAAATAGTGGTAGCATTAATGGTGGTTGGTGAAGGTGTAGTATGTGTTGTTGTAGCTGATAACAGTTATATTATTAGTTGTATTATTATTAGTAGTAGTAGTAGTAGGAGTAGTGGTAGTAGTAGTAGTAGTAGTAGTATTAATAGTAGGAGTAGCAGTAGTAGCATTAACATCAGCAAAACAATATTAGTGGTTGATTGATTAATTGATTCATTTGATTTACTGGCCGTCAACGTCTGGGTCATTACGGCCGTAACATGGAAGTAGTCGATACATCAATTGTAATAACGACGTCCCTGAACATTTTCCCTGCTGTTTCTACACCAGTTAACAGTCACTCAGTCACTTAGGAGAAGGAATTAATCAATTCATCTTCACAGCTATAACACGAGTGACTAAGCGATTATCCACTTATAACACTAAGGTTATGGTTATTATGATAATTAAGTGGTGTCAGCTCGATATCATAATTATTAATCTCGTTTCATTTGTTATCGTTCTTATTTTCTCTTTCTCTTGCCTGGTATTCCTATTTGTATTGTTCTTTACCAACAGCCAAACCCCAGGCAAGCTTACCCTCATCCTTACCTGAGTTCTCGAAGATTATTCATGATCAATTAAAGCTCTCGGTAGTTCAAAGAAACTCTACAGGTTCGTAAAGTATATTCGAGTACAGGTAAGAGGCTTCATTTACAGTCTCTAACCTTCACAAAAACAAGATGAAATGCGTTGTTTGTTTTAGGAGAGGTGAGTTTACGACGAGTGGTTAGATAGATTATTGTGTCTATTGATGTGAGAGACAGATAGATGGATTGAAGGTGCCAGGTGTTATCAAGTATCTGTAAGAGGTTATTAAGGTGGCAAGTGTTATCAAGTATCTGTAACAGGTGCTGAAGGTGAACAGGTGTTATCAAGTATCTGTAAGAGGTTATTAAGGTGGCAAGTGTTATCAAGTATCTGTAACAGGTGCTGAAGGTGAACAGGTGTTATCAAGTATCTGTAAGAGGTTATTAAGGTGGAAAGTGTTATCAAGTATCTGTAACAGGTGCTGAAGGTGAACAGGTGTTATCAAGTATCTGTAAGAGGTTATTAAGGTGGCAAGTGTTATCAAGTATCTGTAACAGGTGCTGAAGGTGAACAGGTTTTATCAAGTATCTGTAACAGGTGCTGAAGGGGCCAGGTTTCATCAGGTATCTGAATTGAATTGAAACAGTTCATTTAGCCAGAAAAACACAGATACAGAGTGGATAATAATAACAATATTAACATGGCTGGGCCAGTTGAGAACCTGAGCTCTCTTTTAGGCACCTGATATATACTATACATTTATCTCAAGGAAGTATTCTGTAACATTTAGTATCATCTGGAATAGTACAATAGCACGGTGGTAATAAGAACATCTGTAATTTTACTTTTGAAAACCTCACACCATCGTCACAAATTTTTGATGTAGTTCCCCAAGAGAAAAACATTTTCGTCCCAGAGTTAGTGATAAAGTTTGAAAGAATTATTTACCTGGGGAGATAAAATTTTTAAACCAGGAGTGAATGAACCGTAGATTTCACTCGACAATTCCATCAGACGTTTTCTCCAATCTGTTCCTACCTCGCCTCATCCCAGCAGTTGTTCCCATCGAAATAAAACAAAACCTTAAGCCTTTAGAGATTTCATTTTAACTCCCCTCCCCCTTCCTTCTCCTTCCCCAATAAACAGGAAAACATTATCGGGTTCTGAAAATAAATGAAGGTAATTGATGAAAAGGAAGAATGAGTTTGTATGTGAAAGACAATTTTTGATGAGTGAATCCATCAAAGAAGAATCAGTGTGTAGAGAGAGAGAGAGAGAGAGAGAGAGAGAGAGAGGACACACACACAATATATTATTCCCTCAGGTCCAATTGTGTGCTGATGTTCCTTGAAGCTGTTGCGTCTCTCTTAATTAACTGAGAAAGTCCACTCCTCCTCCTCCTCCTCCTCCTCCTCCTCTTCCTCCTTCTTCTCCTCCTTCCACAACTTCCATCAGCCTCCTTCCACCCTCCTCTTACCCCCAAACTCCATTCTCAACTTCCAAATCCTACCTATACAACTTTTCTCCTTCCTCACCTTACCTACACCTTCCTTAGCTTCCTCACCATCCCTGGACCTTCCTCACCATCCCTGGACCTTCTTCATCTTCTCTAAACCTTCCTCACATTATCTCCACCTCCTTACTCGTGTCTAAACGTATCATAAATACATCTTAAGTTGTCCTACGCGTGCAATGATTATGTTAGAGCGTCAACACATTACTTACATCACAGCAGGTACGAGGCCCTTACACCGAGGTAGTGTTTGCCTGTTCTCCCTCCTAGTCTTCCTCCTTCACTCGCCCTGGGGGAAATTGAGACCTTCCCTCCCTCTCTCTCTCCCTCTCTCCCTCCCTCTCTCCCTCTCCCCCCTCCCTCCCTCTCTCCCTCCCTCCCTCCCTGCCTCCTTTCCTCCCTCAATAACTCAGTCAGTCAGTCAGTCAGTCTGTCTGTTTCTCTGTTTCTCGCTCACTTACTTAACTTGAGGAGAGCTAGGCCCTTTCCTCTCTCTCTCTCTCTCTCTCTCTCTCTTTCAACATGAGAAAAGTGATGCCTTCCTCTTCCTTCACTCACTAACTTAACTTGATAAAAGGTGAGACATTCTCTTCTCTCTTCCTCACACACACTTAGCTTGAGGAAAATAAAGTGTTCTCCCACTTCCCTGCCTACTTGCCTCCCTCACAAAACATAAAAAACTAAGACCTTATCCTCCTTCCTCTCCCGTCCCCTCCCTCTCCCTCTTCCTTCCTGGGATAAATATTTCAGGTGTAGCTGGAATCCTCTCCCCTCCTCCCCCTCTTTCATCTCTCTGGTAATAAATATATCAGGATCATTTGGGGACCAGAAAACCTCATACTAGAAAAAATCATATAAACTCTATATTTAATAATCTCAGAAAATATCAATCCTAGTTGCAGTGTTTTAGGAATATCTCAATCCTCTATGATTTAATATTTGGTAATATCTGGACTACGGATATTCAGACCATACTTCGAATATTTTACAGGACCATACCGTCAATAGATCATTAATTAATGTACTTTAAAACCAGATGAACCAATATTGCAACACTATCTAGACCCAGTGTATGTTTTTCTCAGTGGATGCCTTGACCCTCTGATCTAGTGTTTCTCAAATATCTAGACAACAGGAGGTAATATTTCAGAAATATTTTTGGTCCCTTAGAGATAATATTTCTAAAACACTTGGCAGCCAGGAGGAATTAATTCTTCACAGTGAGAGAGAGAGAGAGACAGAGACTGGGGGAAGGCGGAGTGAAGAACAAGTGAGGGAAAAAATACGGATTGAGAGATAAGAGAGAGAGACACAGAGACAGAATTGACAAACACAGAGAGAAGTGAGAGATTGAAAAAATGAGAGACACGGACGGGAGAGAGGTAGTGATAAGTGAGAGAAATAGACGGAGGGAAGAAGTAAGACTTTTCAATTTACAGTACAAATAAAAGAGTCTCTCGGGGGTGATCACTGTGGGGGGAGGATAAAGGGAGATAAAGGAAGGGGGAGATAAAGGAAGGGGGAGATAAAGGAGGGGGGAGATAAAGGAAGGGTGGAATGGGGTGACACGTGAAGCCTGACCCCATACCGACCACAAGTCCCATATAGAACAAACTTTGATATTGCCTCGCCACGTCTGAGGGTCAATCTGGGGATTTTTTTTTTAAGTTGTACAGAATTATTTGCGTAAAATATGTAAACAATTGGCTTTATAACTCTAGGAAAAAAAGGTAATATATGAGATTTTTTTATATTAATGATAATAAAGGAAATCAGATTTTGATAAATATTTTAAAGGTGATTATTTTCTTTGTTGTCGTTTTAGGTTTAATTATGGACATTATAACCCCAATAAGACTTTTTTTTTTCGTATGGACACTGAAGTTACCATAAAGCTTAATTTCTCTTCTATAAAAGGACTTAACATCTCCTTTAAATTTATATACTCATGAATGACTCACAATAAAATCTGTTTATTTATGTATAAACAGTAAAACTACCATAAGCTTTTTTCTTTTAATTATTTATTCATTTATTTTTATTCTATTTTAATCTTATTCCATTTTTTTACTCTTTTATTTATATATTATTATTATTATTTATTTTTTTATTTATTTTTTTTTTTTGCATAAGGTTTTTGGTGCTAAAGCCGAACCCTCCATTATGTCAAGGCTCGAGGCGAAGTTAACCTCTCATCGTCGTGTTGGTGATAGAGCCAGACACACTCTCACGTCAAGTACCAGTCTTTCGCCACGACCTTGCTACTTTCCGGGTCTTTCTCGTCGATTGTGTGAGAAGATAATGCAGGAAGATGAAAGCAACAAAAGCTTCTCGTTAGTGTTTCGTATTTTCATTTTGAGAGTAAAGTTTGGAGAGGCAGTCCGGCGCCGAAACAATTACTGAAACATTTAGGAACACAAAGTGGAACAATTTAGGACGAGTTTAAGAAGATGTATTGTAGGAAAATTGAGTTTGAGGAAGTCTTCTGTCTCTCTCTATCTCACTAAGTGTTTGGTAGTGTGTAACTCCCTGCAACAAAATGCCTTCTCTGTTGCAAGTTTTCAGGAATATATCACTATACTAAGAATTGTAATAGTAATTATAGTATCAAAGTCATTTCGGAAATATATTACACAATCGATACTTATTTAATAAAAGTTTAAAAAGGAAATATATTCATACTAACAGGATATACTGCAAATATATGTATGTTTATTTATATATATACAGTATATCACCTGTTAATTGCTTACTCCTCTAATCTTGCTTGAAAATAAACACTGATGTTTTTAATACTCTTTCGAGTGTTTGTCCGTAAACATGTGTTGTTATGTAAACACTGGTGACTTAATACCTGCCTCAGGATCTCGTGGTCTTGTAAAACTTGGGAAGATGATTGTCTTTTGTTGATTTTCTTCTGCTTCATAAGTCTGTTTCCTCAGTAATGTAAATATTGATTCTTACCTCTTATTAATGAACCTGCTCTTGTGACGTCAGGTGACAATACAATATTAGTCAATCAATCGATCACTCTCTCACTCTATAGAAAGGTAACAAGTACAGAGTCTATTTGAAGCATCTCCTTCACACTCTCTCACACTCTCTCTCCCACACTCTCTCACACTCCCACACTCTCACACTCTCCCACACTCTCTCACACTCTCTCACACTCTCCCACACTCTCCCACACTCTCCCACACATCATTCTTCTCCTTCACTCTCACTCGTCCGATTCTCTATACCCCCTTGACTTTTTTCATATCCCAATTAGTGAGAACAAATTTACTGTACAAAAGTCCTTCTCTGTCATTTTGAAATATTGTTAATGGTTCAAGAACTGTACAGAGACTAAGATAATTTTTTTTCAATTTCCATCTATAAAATAAGGGAAGAGGAATGCGCCCTGGAAAAACTGTCATGGAAAAATTAACAAAATTAATGAAAAATAATAAAGTAGTGTGTGTGTGTGTGTGTGTGTGTGTGTGTGTGTGTGTGTGTGTGTGCTATGATGTGTCCCTAAACAGCCTCGAGGGAAAAACTTAACATCATAAAGACATTTGCATAATGAAGTAAAATGACTAAATTAAGTTTTCTGAAGTTAAGACCTTTTTTTTTTTTAGTTTTGAAAGACAATGACAAATATATGTTCTTATTATTTTATGGAAGGATGAAAACACACACACACACACACACACACACACACACACACACACACACATATATATACACACACATATATACACACACACACACACACACACACACACACACACATATATATATATATATATATATATATATATATATATATATATATATATATATATATATATATACAATAATGTAAAGGTGATTAACTAAAACTGAAATAAGGGAAACATATTTATTGCTCTTACGTGACTCCAACCCACCACCACCACTCACCACCACCACCTCCACTACCACCACCATCACTCACCACCACCACCACCACCACCACCACCACTCACCACCACTACCATCACCATCACTCACCACCACCATCACTCAGCCTCCACCACCATCACCATCACTCACCATCACTTATCAACCTCCTCCAATACATTAACATACCCCCCCTTCCACTCCTCTTTTTAGCTCCTCAATTTTAATAACCGTCAAAATTACCGATTCCCCCAAGTTTTCCCCGATTCCAATTTTCCGATTACGGGCTTTCATTCTAGATTCCAACTTTACGATTCCAGTTTTGTGTTCCGGGTTGGGAGGGCGGGTTGCTGGGAGTGCCGGGGCCTCGGTGAGCGTCACAATGAAGGAGGAAGCAAACACTAGTCTCCTGTGTAAATGCGATAGATCAGTAATTACTAACTGAACTCTTGCTCTTTAGTTTTTGATGCCTTTTAACTCATCTCCTGTCTGCCTGTCAGTCTGTCTGTCTGAAATTGTTTAGTGGGGTATACTAATAGGAATGACGAGACGATATTAATACTCTTTTGCTCGTGTACTGTTGAATAAGAAACGCATTTGACATCTTGATGACTCTTACTATTGTCTTTCTGCACTTGAGTGTCTGTCTGTTTGTCTGTATGTTTATCTTTCTTATGTCCAATAGTATTTATATTCCTCTCTTACTCTTACTTTTCTATCTTCATCTATCCTTCTCTCTGGCTATCACTATACTTGATGACACTAAGCTGAAGTGACAACGGACGACTTTCCAAAAGCTTCCAATTCAACATCTGTCGATTTGGGGAAGGAAACGATCTTATCTGAATTCACCAGACTTCGTAACTTAGCATTTTCGCTGTAAGTAAGAACGACAGAATGCTTCAAGTTACGGTATAATCTCAATGTAAAGTCGATTCCATGTTGGTTGTCATCCTTATGTGATATTTGAGATGAATCGTATAATAATTCTTAATATTCCGTGACAAAAGAAAAAATATATAAAATCAGACTTGGGGTTGGGATACGGTATAGGAGAGTCTCTTTGTAATTCCGATCTCATTTTGAGCCTAGTTAAGTACGTGAAATGTGGTTGGTGGAAAGAGAATTGCCAATTTTGACTTCCTGATGGTGTTAATGCGTTACATTTGGTGTAAGGAAGTTTATAGTTAAGAATGAAGAACAAGTTACGTTTTGTGTCTGGCGGACACCTGAGAGAGAGAGAGAGAGAGAGAGAGAGAGAGAGAGAGAGTATTATGCAAATAGAGACAAAGTGAAAAAAAGTAGAAATAAAAGCTAAAACAGAGAGAGAGAGAGAGAGAGAGAGAGAGAGCAAAAGAGGAGAATGAGAGGTAAAAAGAGATAGAGAGAAAGAAATAGAGAGAAAAATGTTCGTATGGCGAGTCAACCAAACAATTTGCCGGCTGGGAGAGTCTTAGCTCGTAAACTCAGCCACAGTAAACAGTCTTCCAACTCTCTCTTCATTGTACAACAGACACTCAACGTAGCTTGGAGAGGACACCAATGACGTTTCACTTCAAAACATTATTTCTAACCCTGTAGAAGGCAGCTGCATACTTAGGTATTTTATTCTGGATAACGCCAGACGATTTTATTCAGCTGAGAGAAGCCCCCTGACCCCTAAAGAGATGATGAAGGCAAAACTAATATTGTGTTGGAACCGGATACCAGATTTCACGTCAAAACCATATGAACTTGATTAGTTTAAGTTTGGTTAGTTTTGGTTAGATTAATCTTGTTTACTCCTTCTGTTGACTGCTTTGCGATAATAATAATAATACTAATAATAATAATACTAATAATAATACTAATAATAATACTAATAATAATACTAATAATAATAATAATAATAATAATAATAATAATAATAATAATAATAATGTAAAGTTACACACCCTATATATGTTTAAATGTACAGTATATACAGTATACACACTGCTTTAAAAATCGTAACACAAAAAAACACTAATTTGAAATCGCAGCATTACAAGTTAAATCTCCATTTGAACGAGAAACTCAACTGTCAACAATGAGGGATTATTATGATTAAAGGCAATACACTTACCATAACGTAAATTACGTTTAATTTATTAAAAAAATTAAATTTGCTGATACTAAAATTTATGATATTTTGGAAAATAGTTTTTATTAATAGAATTATTTCTCAATGGAACAACAACGTTAAGTTATCAAGAGACACCAACCCGTCCCCCCTATCAGCCATACATTACGTGAGAGTTGCACAAGAAAATGATATATATACATAGAACTGCTGAGAATTGTAGCACAAGATGGGAATACCACCCTAATGTACGGTAACATATTCTAGGCATAATTTGTCTTTTGCTTCTACAACGTATTTATATCTTTGCTTAATACATATTGCGATGTAACTGTACAAGTAACTCCTTAAACCTTCTCTCATCGTTCTACCCCCCAGAACACCCCTTACACTCTGGCTGGGTAGGTCGGTTGGTCATCCTGGTATGTGAGGACTGGTGACAATGAATCACGGACTCATTCTTCACCCATCTCCCTCACAACTCCTCAACCTCTCACCTTCTCTCCTTCCTCACTTCTACTCACCCTTCTCACTCTTCCCTTTTTCACTCCCCCTCCTCAATTCTCTTCACTCCCTCTACCCCTCAACCTAATCCTTTCACCCTCACCCTCCCACCCCTTCCTCTCACCCTCTCCCTCACCCTCACCCTCGCCAGTGTCCTAGTGGGAAATGCCCCCAACTGTACGTTTGTTAAAAGAAGATTTTCAGAAAGTTTTTAACTATGAAGAAGCGAAGTTTGTATCACACAGAGATAGAACAATAATCTGGGTCAAGGAGTGATTGTTGACTTTGTGTGTAGGAAACAGTAAGAGACTAGTCGGTGAAGGGGATAAACGAGGCAAATTGTTTGGAGGAGTTCTGGAAGGGGAGTAGACAGAAATATGCCAAAGATTTTTGACATTTTCTCCGACGTAACCTAACCTAACCTAACCTAACCTAACCTAACATCCATCTCTCACCCTTTCTTCACCTTCTCACCCATGAATGAGTGAGGAAGACTCGAGGAAAACGGGGCCGCAATATGTTATCATTGTTTACAGCAAGCGTACTCCCAAATGGAGATTTAACACGAAAGACTCGCGACTTCAAATTCGTTTTCCCGCGGGCTGCAATTTATACCGTTTATCTGACAGATATAATCAGTTATTTGTAGTGAACTTAAGCTTCTGTGTGTGTGTGTGTGTGTGTGTGTGTGTGTGTGTGTGTGTGTGTGTGTGTCATCCCCCCTTCTCTCTCTCTCTCTCTCTCTCTCTCTCTCTCTCTCTCTCTCTCTCTCTCTCTCTCAGCACCCAACAGTGAGACACGGGCCCTGAGACTGACTCCTAAGTGACGGTGTTGATGGTGACAATGGCCGCTATAGTGTTGGAAGAGACTCAACAAAGCATAGGTTATAAACCCTTAGTGTGGAGCGTTGGTGAGGCTAGTGAGTGCTGGTGAGTGCTGGTGAGGAGTGCTGAGAGTGCTGGTGGGAGTGCTACCGGTGAGGAGTGCTGGTGAGGCTGGTGAGGTAGTGCCGGTGAGGAGGAGTGTTGAGGTGCCAGGAGGAGGCCGGTGAGGAGGCCGGTGGGTGCTGGTGAGGAGCTGGTGAGAGTGCTAGGAGGAGAGGAGTGCCGGTGGGAGGCTGGTGTGGAGAGGAGTGCTGGTGAGAGGCAGGAGAGTGAGAGGCTGCTGGTGAGGAGGCTGCAGAGGAGGCTGGTGAGGAGTGCTGGTGAGGGAGTGCTGGTGAGGAGTGGTGAGGAGGCTGGTGAGGAGTGCCAGGAGGAGTGCCGGTGAGGAGTGCCAGGAGGAGTGGTGAGGGGGAGTGCTGGTGAGGTGGGTGCTGGTGAGGTGCTGGTGAGGAGTGCCGGTGAGGTGAGGTGAGGTGCTGGTGAGGGAGTGCTGGTGAGGTGAGTGGTGAGGAGTGCCGGTGAGGGAGTGCTGGTGAGGAGTGCTGGTGAGGAGTGCTGGTGCAGTGCTAGTGAGGAGTGCTGAGGAGGCTGGTGAGAGAGTGCCGGTGGGAGTGCTGGTGAGGTGCTGGTGCCGGTGAGGGGAGTGCTGGTGCAGGAGGGAGAGTGCTGGTGAGTGCCGGTGAGGAGTGCTGGTGAGGAGTGCTGGTGAGGAGTGCTGGTGTGCAGGAGTGCAAGGGCAGGAGGAGTGCTGGTGGGAGTGCTGGTGAGGTGCTGCCGGTGAGGAGTGCCGGTGAGGAGGAGGGAGAGGAGTGCTGGTGAGGAGGAGGGAGTGCTGGTGAGGAGTGCTGGTGTGGAGAGAGAGAGAAGAAACACTCTTCTCTTCTCTCTTCTCTTCTTCTCTCTCTCTTCTCTCTCTCTCTCCTCATCCTGCTGTGAGGTTACGTTACGTTACGTTATGCTACGTTAAGTTACGTTACGTCGCGTTAGGCCTTTCTTTTTACTAAAATTTACATTACCCTAATTTTGTTTTAGTTAATGAGACTACAACTCATCACTTCATTCTCTAAATCACAGAACAAAACAACTCCTAAACGAAGAAGCCCTCAAGAGGGTTCTTATTCTTAGTACCTTATGGATGACGCAGTTGAGACGAAGAATTGGTCATTAAGTCAAGAACCCAACCATTAAATTATAGTTAAGTTGAAAGTCATTCTCAGAGTCGCGCCATTAAGAAGTCTTTCCAAATCTTTTATCATCTCTGAAATGACAGATTCAGGTGTGAGGCTTGGACGAGAATTGGCAATTAAATGATATAGCGCCTGAGGGGAGGGATTTCGCTGAGAGAGAGAGAGAGAGATGCAGACAAATATACGGACAGCCAGACAGAGACAGAGAGAGGCAGGCAGAGAAACGTACATATAGACAGCCAGAGAAACGAAAAGCGGAGACAGATTTAACAAAAACTAGAGCGCAGAGAGAGAGAGAGTAAAAATAATAGGTGGTGACAGAAGTATAGAGAGACAGCATAGAAAAAAAAAAGTCACTTACACCTTGGCACTAACGACCTCCTCGTTCATTTAAGAGAATGTTAGCACCTTTGATCAATACATTATTAGCACGGCTTGAGAGTGTGTGTGTGTGTACTGGGGAAAGAGTGGAGAAGACAAGACTAGATAACTGAGGAGGCAGTAAGAAACATAAGAGAGAGAAGGTGAGGGAAGACGAGGGAGATGTGAGGGGAGGCCAGGAGGCAAAATCCGAGGGGGAGAGAAAAGAAGACAGGTGGGTGACGAAAAAGAACCAAAATCTGAGACACAGGAGAAACAAGATAACAAGCTCAGAACTTTGACTCGGAATAAATCATAAAATATCATAACAGTTACATTTTTCATGCAGTTACTGTCATTATTTATTTATTTATTTATTTATTTATTTATTTAATCAAGTTACTACGAAAAGAGAACCAAGTCAGGGAAATTTATTCGTTTCAGTAGATATTTCTTCTTTTCACGAGAATGTCACATTGATTCGATGGAGAGGATCCGCTTCCACAGGACCAACTCTGAGACTCTCTGGCCTCCAGCGTCGACCTGAAGAAGCTCCAAGTGAGGTAGCTCCTCTGGCATCCTCTCTTTTCTCTGCCCCTTTGCGGATTCCATTTCGTGCTCTCTGTCCATGATCCTCTGTCTTTCGTTCTGTTTGTTTGTCTGTCTTTCTGTCTGTCTGTCTGTCTGCCTGCCAGCCAGTCTGTCTGTCCTCAAGCAAGGAGACCTGAAGATTTCTTCCTCTAAGTGGCCTCTATTTTATCACTTTTCTCATCTGTCTTTGACTATCCTTTCTCTCTCTCTCTGCTGCCCCTAATTGTTCCTTCTCTCAGTCGATTTGTTTTATCCTCCTTTATTTCTTCTAATTTTATCTCTTTCTCTCTCCCCTGTATTGTTCAGTCTATATATCTTCCCATAAATATCCTTTATATCACCACAAGGCTGAAATATCTCCCCCCCCCCTTCCCTCCTTCCCTCACTCCCTTCCTCCCTCCCTTCTTCTTCCCACCCAACCCGATACTAACTTAGTCGCAAAAGTTACCTCAGTCACCGCCCCTCCACCTAACTGTGCCAATCACGACGAAACTCTCGAACGTGATTTTCTTATTGGTGGGAATCATAAATTGTGGGACTCTGAGAGGATGGTGCGAATAGTGTCTTTAGTTTGAGGCTATTTTTCAATCTTTAAAGGTCAGTTCTGTCTCTCTGACGTTAAGGGAAGAGGCTGTAACCTGATCAAATTTACATCTAGTTTGGGTATGTTATTAAAAAACCTCTTAACTGAAACAAAGTGATGATTTCCTTGCAAGATCTAATTTACATAAACTTATAGCAATAAAATATGAATGTTATACTTATTTGTAAAGGTATTATCTGCGTTTGAAGGGATAATACTGATATATACAAAGAATTCTTGACTTAAGACAAGTTCTCTCTTCCTCTAAGAATTCCTCACCAGTTTCATCAACATCAACCTTCTCCCGTCCTCTGACTCAAGATCTTCTATGAGCCCTGATGTGACCCTTGTGTCCAGGTCATGTGTCGCGGTACGAGTTATGAGTCAACAATGGTCGCGTCCAGCAGGCACAACTGTCTAGGAGGCCAATAGAGATAGCGGAGGTGAGTGAGCCGCATAGTTACAGCTCCAGCCACCGGAACAGCAGCTTCCATGGAACACAGCCGTTGTGATGATAATAATAACAGCTGGCATGGCAAGTGCAACCAGCTTAAGGAACAGCCACTGTAACAGAGATGAAACCTGTCATTAAGTCGCGGTTACTGGTGCAGCTACCGGAACAGCAACCACACTAAAGACAGCTGCTGTGAAGGAAAGAGGAACTGTCATTAACGGGGGTATTTAGCGGTGTGCAGCCAAATGAACAGTAGCGTCACCCCCCCCCACCCCCCACCCACAGGAGATAGAGTAGCTTGTCATCTAGAAGTACTTAGAGTTATTTGATACAGCTACCGGAGCAACAGATGACGTGGGAGGAGGAGGAGGAGAAGAGGGAAGATAGAGAGAGAGGAGAGGAAGAAGACAGTGAGATGAGAGAGGAGAGATAGGAGAGGGAGAGAAGTTTACTGCGGGAGATACTTACAGTAAATAAGAGTATTGTTGAGGTGGACGAGGACGGCGAGTGAGGAAGGAGAGAGAGGTAGTGGCTGAAGCACAAGTGTTTTTTCCCTTCGGTTGCTTAGAGAGAGAGAGAGAGACACACACACACACAGAAAGCAAGAAGAGAGAGAGAGAGAGAGAGAGAGAGAGAGAGAGAGAGAGCAGAAATGAAATAGTCAAAGAGAGAAAGTGAAAGAAAGAGAAAATGGAGTCATATTGTTTACATTAATAAGTCAGGCCAAAACAACAGGTCGCGTACCCTGAGATGTTGTCATGATGACGACAGCCTCTCAAGAATATTTTACTTGTATTTTACATTTTATTTTTTAATGTCTGTATTTCCATGTAAATTTTTAACACGGTATTTAGAGCAGGGAGGAGTGACGAAATACGAGAATTATATTATTGATAAAAGGTTTCTATCACCAAACACGGACAGAGGAGTTAGTTTTTTATCATTATTCATCAAAGAGGAAATATATCATCAGTAGAGGCTATGTTACGTGTGTGAAGAAGAATAGACGCCATTATATAAGTCACTACCTTAATGACCTTCACCGGGACGCAGTCATCACCTGAGGCAATACCTTTGATCTGTTTGATGTCGTTTATTAGTTTACCTTCAGCGACGAAAGACAAGATTGTGTGTCCAATTGTCCTAGGTTTTTATATATTAATAACACTCTAAACTCCTCAATTCCTAACGGTATCTAGAAACTACCATACGTCGACTACAGTAGAGAACACTCGGCTGAAGTATCCCCCCCTCGAGTACCTGAAAGGGAGAAGCGAGCCAACTAATTTCATACTGCTGCTCTCGCTAGGGTTCTCGGAGGGGGAGAAGACAAATAGCGTACATTTGCTGCAGCTAATTACTACGATATGTTCCATCCCATTTTCTTTTTAATACCAAACACTTTTCTGATGATAGCTTTAGGAGGGGAAGTGACCGCACGTTATCGCCACTCGCTGAATGTACGAGGATTTTCCCGGGTTTTGCGGATGTTTGGACATAAGTTATCCATCAGTGAGGCTCTTTGTTGTGAGATTACTACATGTTATTGTGCTTCTGTGCTTCATAGACATATTTTGCTGAACTGAGAAGAAAATAAATACCTATTCATAGCAAAACAAACCTATCCTTATCTAAAGCAGAGTAAGAAATTTTTCGATTGTTTTTTTAAGAAAATTTGGAAACACGGAGAAAGATTACTCTTAATTAAAGCCTTTTCGAGAATACAGGGAATTAATACACAGAGGAGAGTGTTTTTTTTACCTGAGGTTAATCTTCAGGTGATCCAAATTGTGGAACTATTAATTCTTCACCGGGAAAATCTTATGCCACACAGCTTAAGTCTTATAAAGTTTCCGACATTTTGTGGTGTTGTGACATGATATATATTTTACCCACAACACCATAAACTTCTCGACACATTTACTGTTACCAAGTTTATTACTTCGACTGAGTGATAATCTTAGTTCTTGCTGATTATTTGCTGATTCTTGGCTCTCACTGAATACCTACTAATCACTGACCCCTCACAGACAGCCACCTCACACGTCTCCTGCTACTGACTGCTGTACTGAACCGGCTATCTGTCGCTGATGCGGTGTGCGGGTTCTTTTACTGACTGCTGTACTGAACCGGCTATCTGTCGCTAATGCGGTGTGCGGGTCGTGCTACTGAGAGCCTCATAATTAATGCCGATGTCCACAGGTGGTTGGGGCTGGAGGGGGGGGGGGTTGAGTGGGGGGACTGAAGGACTGAGGGGAGGTCTTTTGTGGGGCTGGCTAGTCCTACTGTTGTTGCTTCTCGCATTAGTACTGATTCTCCCTTGTCTAGTTCTAGGATTTTTATTTACGTTTCTGGTGTGATTCATTTTTATTTGATGTTTTTTTATACCGTTTATCGTATTGTATGTCTCTATTGTCGTTCGTTATATGTATATTTGCTATTACTGTTCAATAGCTCGTTTCATCATGTAGTTCCATCGTTATTGTCTCTTTTATTGCTCGTTATTGTTCGTTATTCGTTATTTTTTGTGTGTTTTTCTATTCACCTCTGTTGGTCCCGTTAGGTAATATTATAGCTGTTGTCTCTGTTATCGTATTTCTCTTTGTTTCCGTTATCTGTTTACCTTACTGTTCACCTCTGTTGCTCCCGTTGTATAAAACTAACGCTACTGTCCCCACCATTAATCCTCTCTACTCGTTGCTGGTCTATAATTCATCATCGTCACTTGTTGCTCTCTCTCTCTCTCTCTCTCTCTCTCTCTCTCTCTCTCTCTCTCTCTCTCTCTCTCTCTCTCTCTCTCTCTCTCTCTCTCTCTCTCTCTCTCTCTCTCTCTCTCTCTCTCTCTCTCTCTTTGCATCTTTGTGTTTATGTTTTTGCCGAACATTTTTTTTACCTTATTATCTACTTTTGTTTGTTTTTATTCTTTGACTATTGTTCTTTGTTTACTTTTGTGTTTGTCTATTGCTATTAATCAAGCCATGACGCCTGTGACACACTCCTGTGGTTCTGTCTGCTGTGTCTGTCTGCTGTGTCTGTCTGCTGTGACTGTCTGCTGTAGCTTTGTGTCGGGGGAGGTCGACTTGCTACCTGTTGCCGTGCTGTGATCATCCCCTTTAAGCATCTGCCCCTTTCCTGCCCAATAGACAGTGTTAGGTACTGTCCATATACACCTGAACCTTCCTTACCTGTCGAACCTGCCGGATGGACAGTGCCAGGTACTCTCCATATATAGCTGTCAGTCTCCTAACCTAACCTAACCTAACCTAACCTAACCTAACCTAACCGAAGGCAACTTGGTATAATTGGTCATCGTGTACAGAACTGTGTTTACATCTTGCTGAGCACTGTTGATGGGCACTGTCTATACCTGTCATATGTGTATATAGACAGAGACAGACAGACGGACAAAGAAAGCCGCACAGAACGAGACAGAAATATATACGGATTGTCAAAACGGGATATGAACACACACACACACACACACACCTACGTATTAAAATGTGCACACACGCACACACACACACACACACACACTCAGCAGGTGCACAAGACCTCCGCAATTGGCCACAAGATATTTTTTACAGTCATCTCACCTGGGGAACACAGGACATCAGCTCGGTGCCAGACCCGGAATTGGACAGGAATTTTCATACTCAAATATCCTGGGTTAGGTTAGGCTGGGTTAGGAGCAAAGAAGGGTTAATTTAAACTAGCTTAGGGTAGGGGTGGATTTGATTTAGTGTGACCATATCTCGTCACGTTCGATTAGGTTAGGTTAGGTTCGAACTTACCCTCGAGTAGATTAAGTTAGGGTAGAGGTTTAGGGTAAGGTAGAGTAAATTATGCATAGGATAAGTATGATTATGTTAATCTAAGTCAGCTTGAGTTAAGTTACGATATGTCAGGTTATAAGTTAAGGTTTGTTCGCCAAATTTAAGTGAGGTTATGTTAGTTAATGTTAATATATGTTTTGTGTCCAAGAGCGACGATTCTTAAGGAACTCTTGACCGCTTCTTGTTATGTGGCTCGCCTGTTCGGCTCCCAATGTTCGACATTTTAATCAATAATGTATACGAGGTAAGGGAGACACCTGACTACCTTTACCTACACCTTGATTATTCTTTACCACCACCACCGTCACTACATCACCTACGACGCATCACCAGACTCCCTCCACTACTCTCCACATTTTTCTTCGCCAATATCCAGAAAAATCCACTTCCTTCCACACACTTTCTACATTTCTTCAACCACCATCCACACTCCTTTCACACACCTGCATAAGTTTCTCCACACCTCTCCACCACCTTCCACTTCTTCACCACCTTCCACTTCTCCACATCTCTCTTCATCACACTCTCCTCACTACTTTCACACCCTCCTCACTTCCACCACACCCTCTCCACTGCCACCACACCCTTCCCACTCCCACCACACCTTCTCCTCTCCCACCACAACCTCCACACTTTCACCACCACCTTTCACCTCCCCCTCCACACCCTCCACCTGCCGGGGACTTGAACGAGGTACAGCCAAAGGTAATTTCCCTCGGGCTGGGTAATCCGTAGGTCGTGACCCAAGCGTGGGACCTGGCTCTTCATCCCTTGGACGAGACCACGCCTTCGAGTCCCACTGCGTCGACTAGTGCGTCAGTGCATATTGCGTATGTCGCCAAGAGTCACAGGGTGTCGACAAGTGCACCAGTATTCAGCGTAATGTGCTCACCCCCGTCTATAGGCTTAGCTTTGATGGAAGGTGAAGCATCAATGGTCCTTATTCATAGTCAGGGTCTACAAATGATCTAAGATTCATGGTCCACAGCCCAAGGCCCATTATCCATGGTCCAGTCATTATAGCCTTAGGTGCTTTACATCTATGAACTGTCACCACCCACCAGGGGCCACCGGCCATGGCCTATAGTCCGCGGGCCAGCCACCACACCCACCTGGGAACAATATCTGGAAACGAGGGAACTAAAATGTTCAGCTCCGGCCAGGAAGATGATGTAACGCCAGAGTGACGTACACTACAGGACTTCATCAGTGGACCACAGGTTCATGATGTCTTCGGTGACGTAAGAGACAGACGTCATGACTTGGTCTCCACTACTATACCACACACCGTGCACACAATGACGTCCAAGTGACGTCACAAACCCACGTCAATATGGCCACTGCTGCATCTGGGCTGCGCTCTGTTGCAGCTGCCGGCAGTGTGATAACCTTCCTCTTGTCTGGTTCACCTGTAGTCGGATCTATATTTAGTTAAATTATGCCGAAATTAATTAAAACGTTATACTTTTTACCTCATTTGTGTAATGAGACAATTATGGCCTTTGTGATTCAATGATGATGTGGTCTTACATTTAAAATAACTTGAAGACTATCGATTTACTCTCATTATTAAGTCCAAAGGTAGACAGACTTATTCTTTGTAAACAATAACTACCACAGACATACTGACAGAACTCCACCATATACAGGTGCTGCTATTACTACCTATTGATAATTTCCCTCGATGGCGTTTAAGGGTAATACAGTATTTGGTGCAGATTCTTCAAGTTTTCAAAGATATTTCTTCCATGACCCAGATTCATAGGAAACAATTTAAGAAAGACTTGATTCCTTCTACTTTATTGATCGATACATAAACGAATATTAAACCCTACGTCAGACAGGAATCACCGAGGTTTTCATCAATAAGAATAACTAAGATAAACTTTCTGTATTTCTAGTATTCATCACTTCTCCACTCACGAAGAAAAATAATAAGAAAATAAATATTGAAATTCGTTACACAAGAGACGAAATAAACTTCATAAATACGTAAATAAGATCCATAGTCGTCCCTGTACCTCTATGATTTTTTAATTTTCACCTTCCAAGTTCCATGTTTATATCTGGCTTCTGACTATCGTACAAACCGCAGAAAGTATCGTATCTGTTTTGGTTTGGGGAGAGCGAACGAAAACTCCGAAGAAAAAAATATATATATATCATTTCAGAAAGTATCATTGTGTGAGAATTTTGGACCTAGAGACCAGGGATTCGGATATGTATATTACGAAGATTATCTGGATTTGGAGAAAGAGAAAATGGAAATTATATCATTGACTTGTACGAATAATGTCCTAGTTGAGTGACTCTTTTTTTTTTATCTTTCGACTTTGTGTTTTATCATATAGTCGTGTATGAATGTCAATCAGTACAAAATAAAGATATAACCAATGAATTATAAAAGAAAAAGTTTGAGTTTGTATTTAACCTAGAAAAAAAATTGCGTGTATATTTTTAAGTATACCAAACACTCCATTCAAGAGTATATCAAACACTCTCGTAAAACCAACCCAGTGCAAAAGTATGCTAAAGATATACTCCATCATGCACGAGAACACCACCACTACAACCCTGGTAAGGATGACTAATGAACATCACCAGCGCCACAGATTACATCCTACTGTGTGGCATTCAGATGAAGTCTCTTACTGAGTTTGCTTGCAATATACGCCACACCAGTAGGTTGAGAAAATGTGGGTGACATCTGGTGGCCTCTGATTAACTTGTCCTGTGGTGTCGGCGTTGTCTATATGTCCTTATATACAATGATGATAATGATGATAAGATGATAATAACGAACTACTACTACGACTACTAATAATTAATAATAATAATAATAATAATAATAAAAATATCACCTTTACAATAAGCATCATCTGATATATTGTGACACATCTTTAGATTATAGCTTAATTGATGGTTTGTACAGTAAATGCATAATTAATTGTTAGCTTAGGTTTAGATTAGGTTAGGTTAGGTTTACGTAAGGTTAGGTTCAGGTTATAAATAGGTTTAGCTTAGATTAGATTTAAGTTAGCTTAGGTCAGCAGACGTTTATATTACATTATATTAGGTTTAAGTCAGATTAGGTTTAGGTTACCATGTTCTTAGATTAATTTCGACTTAGTTTAGGTTAAAATGTCTACGTTAGGGGGAGATTTTAACCAGGTTAGCTTATTTGGCAGAGCAACCCATTAAGTAGCTAATTCTCATTCATTCATCCGTCATTTTCATCCATCTGTCACCTTCATCCATCCGTTATATTCATCCATCTGTCTTTATCACACACACACACACACACACCCGCAAGCTTCCCCCACATACAGTGTATTTTTTCATCGATGGACATCAATAAAACTCATCAATTTGAAAATCAAATCAGGTAATAGCGGATTACCTGTGTTACGTGAAGGGGCTAAAAAAAGGTATGTGGGGGAGAGATTGGTGAGGGAGGAGAATTGATTGGCTTGAGGGAGACGGTAGGGAAAAAGGGAGTTTGGCGAAGGTAGGGAAAGAAGAATTGACTTAGAGATAAAAGGGGATTGGTTGGGGAAGACAGGGAAGAGGGATTGACTAGGATGAGAGTGATGTTGTGGAGGATTAGCGAAGAGGGAGTGGAGGAAAATAACAGGAAGTGAGGGTTAGGTGAGGGAAAGGAAGAAGGATTGAGAGAGAGAGAGAGAGAGAGAGTTAACCGGTGTACACAGGAGAGATTGAATTTAGGGGAGAAGGAGATTAGGGACTAGCAACAGGATTGGTCGACAGTGTTTCACAGGATAAACAGAGTCGAAATGGTGATTAATTAACACTATACAGCAAGGAAGACTCGCCGGAAGCTACGACTCATACAGAGAGTAAATGATAAACGAAATGAAGGTGTGTGTGTGTGTGTGTGTGTGTGTGTGTGTGTGTGTGTGAGGCAGAGAGAGAGAGACAGACAGACAGAGAAATTGTTATTTTGTCTCTCACTGATTTATTTTTAATCCGGAGAGACTTAGAGTTCCTGTGGTGTCAAAGATCATTATTCATACTCAAAGTGCATCTTATTTTTCTTTTATTTACCAGCATTTTGCCTCTAATTTGCATATCCACCATTCATTAATCTATCTTCGCATCAACTTTTAAATTCTGTAATTTTTTGGGGGTATATTCAATGTTCTATCCTTTCCTCTATAGTATTTTTTTAAGATGATAATTAAAATACATAAACTTTATTCTGGAGCATCAGGACAGTTAAGAAACACAGGTGTAGATAATAAGTGTTGCTGTTTAAAGGTGACAATTGACGGTGAGGAGAAGGTGGTGGTCAATGGTAGTAAATGTTTAGAGATGATTCTGTGTACTGTATATAACCTTAATTTAAATCATTACTATTTATCGAAGGTTGGACAGATAAAAGGATACACAGAGAAGTATAAGTATTTATGGTCGACTTTTATTTCGTGTAATTGTCTTAATCGACCCAATCAGATGACAGTCTATTTGTTTGATGCGTCTTACTCATAATAAATCACCCTCACTTAGGTATTTTTTCAACAGAGGAGATTTTTAACCTCTAAGATGTTCAGATGTTGTGGATGACCAGAGGGGTGGATTAGGTTCACTAGTGTATGTGGACAGAGAACAAACACTTTAATCCACTGCATAAATTATCAGTCCACCACAAACGTCAACACAGATGATAGTTTGAAATTCGTGGCTCGAGGTTTCTCCAGAATTAATGATTGAATGCGTCCAACAGTCAAAATATTCACTACAATATATAACTTTGTTCCCAAATTGTTGTTATTTTAGGCTTTACCTACGCAAACATGAACCGGCGTGTGGGTAGCGATAAAGCTGATTCTATTGTACACATCCCCCGCGATACAGATGATTATTTTGTTTCGGAGCTGAGTCTATGTCAGTCCATTACTCCGTCCGTTATTCTGTCCGTCTGTTTGTTACTCTGTCCTTGGGTCTGTTCGTTAATCCGCCTGTCCTTGCATCCGCCCGTCCGTTACTCTATCCGTTCGATCGTCCTCCACTCCGTCCGTCCGCAAGGGGAATAATAGATGTTTAATATATTTTCAATTTTGAGCTTGGCCTTTACACACCAAATCACCAAGGACACGATGGTCATCTAGAAGGTGCACGCGTGGCAGGGTGAGTGGTAGGGTGAGTGACAGGGTGCGTGACAGGGTGTGTAGAAGGTTGAGTGGTAGGGTGAGTGACAGGGTGTGTAGCAGGTTGAGTGGTAGGGTGAGTGACAGGGTGTGTAGTAGGTTAAGGGGTAGGGTGAGTGACAGGATGCATAGTAGGGTGTGACAGGGTGTATATAAAACAAGGTGCGTGGCAGGGAGTGTTGGCAGGGTGACTGTCAGAGTTAGTCACAGAATCATAAACTATAAACGGTTCAAGATATGATCATTAAACATTACACACGGGTAATGAGTCTTCTTAAAAGCTTTACACCTGCATTATTACTTAAGATCAAAAGATGAGAATTTAAAGCTATTGAGCGGGTCTGTAACTCGACTCTACCTTGTGACTGTGAGATGATATAAACATGAAAACGTACGCAAAAATATCAGAGAAAAATAAAGAAGATAAAGAAAGCAATAGAAAGGATTAAAAAATATGTAAAAAATGGAAATTAGATAAATGAAGGAGAGAGATAGGGAGGAAGGAAAAATTCTTGGTGACGTCTTTACCCCTCCCTCACCTCCCCTATCCCTCACCTTCCCTCCTTCACCCCTTCGTCAGACACACAACAAGTTAAAGACAAGAGTCTCCTGAAAAGATTTGACTGTACGGGAACCTAAGTTTGTCTCGTTGTGTTGTCTGGTCAGAAGTTATTGTGGAGGAGAATGAAGAAGAGAATTGGAAGGAAGAGGAGATAGGGAGAGGAAGAGGAGTTGGGAGAGGAAGAGGAGAAGGAAGAAGAGGTAGGGAGAGGAAGTAGAGAAAGAAAAGGAGTAGAGAGAGGAAGAAGGGAAAGGAGAAGAGGTAGGGAGAGGAACAGGAGGTAAGGAGAGGATAAATGGAAGGAAAAGGAGGTAAGGAGAAAGGAGAGAGTGAGAAAGTTAATGAAAAAGCAAATAATTTTTGTTTTTACTATTTCTCTCTTATCTATCTCTCATCTATCTCCCATCCATCTCTCACCCATCTATCATCTTTCTCTCACCCATCTATCGTCAATCTCTCACCCATCTCTCGTCCACCTTCCATCCATCCCTCACTCATTCTGATAAAAAAAAAATATTAATGACTGACCTGAGCCAACCTATGAACCTGTACTGTAGGTCAGGTTCATTAATTCTCTCTGACTCTCAAATTACATATCAAAGTAGTGGTGTAGGTCAGTGGTCAAAATTGGGGATGATTCTTATATTGACCTTTCATTAGCCTCAAACAATAGGTCACCTGGAGTCATTTTCACCTTTAACACGTAGGAGTATTCTGTTTATAAGTTCAATAACAGTCAATATTCTTCTCTTAAATTTACTTATTTGGATTTTTTTTTAGGCCAAGTCCATTGTGAAGTGTAGTGGTGTACGGATTAATTAGTTAAGAGTCTGCTGGGCAATGGACGAATTATTTACCGGTGTATCGATTAACGGACGAATTGTTTAGCGTTTTGCTGGTTAACGAACGAATTACTTATCGACTAACCGGATAATGGACGAATTGACTCACACTTATCCCGGTTAACGGACGAATTGAACTCACAATCATCCCGGTTAACGGACGAATAGACTTAAAATCATCCCGGTTAACTGACGAATTTACTTTCCATAATCCCAGTTAACGGACACACAGATGACCCACGTATTACCTGACATTACCCAGCCTAAACCGCAATGGATACAACATTAAAATTCACCGAAAATATTACCTTAACATAATTAAAGACAAATTCTTATAAAAGGTAAATGTAAAAAAATAAATCAAGATATGGAAATTAATAATATTACACCTTTGAAATTAATAATAGTGTGACTGACCTTGAATGACCCTGATCCTTGACCTTTAGATTATAAATACATAGAAGTTTTAGGGGTTGTCAAGGCGAGGGTATAACCACACATGCACATTGTAGCTTCGTCCATTATTGAGCTACACAATGGCCGTCAATATTACTACTACTATTACTACTACTACTACTACTACTACAACTTCTACTAATAATAATAATAACAAGTACAACGCATGATAATAATTGGTACTAAACCCTGTTATATGATTCAGACGAACAAGCTAATCGCAAACTGTAACAGACAATTCAATCCGTGCAATATATTCTCGCAACATCAGTCGTGCCGCTTAACTTTGCAACAGACCCCCTGTCGTTTTTATATTCCATTTAAATCGGTTTTATGTTGCAGAAAAATTCAACCTAAAAAGTCAGATTGTAAGTCCATTTACGCTCTGTGCTTTTGGTGATGAATTTCCGAGTTTTTATTAGTTTCTGTGTGTGTGTGTGTGTGTGTTTGTGTTTGTGTGTGTGTGTGTGTGTGTGTGTGTGTGTGTGTGTGTGTGTACATTGTGTTTGCGTCTATGTGTGTGTATATTTTTTTGCATGTTGTGTGTTTTCATTTGTACCAGAAGGTATGTTTATGTGTACAGTATATACAGTACATATTTCTGTAAGGATAGATGGATGGGAAGATGGATAGATAGACTTATACCTAAACCTCATTATAAAAAGAAAGACAAATAAAGCGACTAGAAATATATTCTCTGGTGTATATAGATATATATATATATATATATATATATATATATATATATATATATATATATATATATATATATATATAATAACACTACGACTACATACAGCTTTTCCTCTTCATAACTCACAATACTCCACATTTTCTAACTACAAACATATTTGTTCATGTAAAATTACGGCAACAACTTCTGTCTTAATTAAAAGTATGTAAATAGAAAATAATAATCTACAATCAAAATTATCTCTTCAAAAAAATAATCTCGAAAATAATTGAAAATTCACATCTTTCCGAAATTTTTTTTTTCAATAGTTACAATAATACTAATAATAATAATAATAATAATAATAATAATAATAATAATAATAATAATAATAATAATAATAATAATACGCCAACATGAGCCTCATTATTTACTATGAGTGTCAAAAATTATGTAATGAACAAATCGGTAAATAAAAAGGCATCTAATTAGAAGAGTGAATTCCACAGGTGAATGAGTAAAGGTATACCTGTATATATTAATTTTTCAATATACAGGTGCTATTGATACCTTGATTCCATGTCATATTTATGCGAAGAATTAATAATAATAATAATAATAATAATAATAATAATAATAATAATAATAATAAGTAATGTATGCTGCTTTGTTCTATCTGACCTTTATCCACCCAAAAATCGCTGCGGGGAAGTTGAGTCACAAGATAATATAAATGTTATGTAGGCGTGGATAAAATAGTTTGACCCTTGAAGCATAAATGAGACAAATATCATCCCTACTGGTATATACTGCAGTATGTTATGAGAGACAAAGGAAACAACAGAATCAAGAAGACTTATTCCTCCCTTCCCTACTAACATGAACAGACATAACCAGATGGATGACTGAATACACCAAACAAACAAATAAATAAATAATGTCAGTGTTTGTTTCAGGATAAAATAAAATAAAAATTCAATAACTCTCACGTCACTTATCTACCTGAGAGGAGACCAAAATCCCTCATTTAGTTACGTTAAAACACAGGTATAATCTCAAA
Organism: Homarus americanus; assembly: GCF_018991925.1. Taxonomy (NCBI): domain Eukaryota; kingdom Metazoa; phylum Arthropoda; class Malacostraca; order Decapoda; family Nephropidae; genus Homarus; species Homarus americanus. The sequence continues at coordinate 1,104,717 of NW_024755865.1, forward strand.
GTTTACGTGATCGAGTTGCTTATTAAGGTGTGTTCGTTAGATACGTATTAACAGCATAGGTAAGAAGGGGTTTTATCATAGGTATCCGAGAGCTTCCCACTGCCGGGTCTCGGTATCAGTGTTGTCTGGTCTGGAGAACATAAGGGTTGCACCGTACACACGTCCATCTTCTTTATCCTGCGTGCGTGTAGGTGTGTGTGTGTGGGCGAGGTGGGGCTGTGTGTGTGTGTAGGTGTATGAGTGGGCGAGGTGTGTGGTGTGTGTGTGCAAGTGTGGAAGTGCGCGTGTGTGTGTGTGGATGACATACAATGTGCAGATCTATCTATGTCTTTTGGTAACATTCCTCATTATGCAGCCTTACATGTTTAAACACATATTGTGCGCCAGTTATCGTATAAATCACACAAACATAGTCTTGCCATAACTCCTGAAAACATCGACTCACGACAATATGGACACACCAATATTTCTCTTGTCATGTAAGCAGGAAAGTGTAGATAAGAACTCATGCATAATTCTTGGGGATGAGAAATTAATACCTTCGCGTTTATTTACCAGGTATACATGACACATCCCCTTGCTCCCATAATGTTTACTACACCTGTCCTTGTCCTTCTGTCAGTGTCTCGCGATAATGCATCAGGTGTGTTTAGATGTTTATCACCGGCTTGTATATTCGTGTGAAAGCATACCCGTGTCTTTAGTATATTTAATCAGTTAAACAAGAACACATAGAAATATAAACCTCAGATGGTTGTCTGCCACGAGTCCCAGATATGTCGATAAACGCCACGAGGTGCATGTCCAAAATTGGCCCTCCGTCCCCCTCCCCCACTACCTCGCGTGTCCAAAATGGGCTCACCTTGGCATGTCCAAAATTGCTCAGTTCCCATGAATCATAAGGTCACTGCTGCAAATCTCCCTCAAATAAAGTCATAAATATAGAAGTATATGTAATGTTTTTGTAATTTGTTTTTCATGTTAGTGAAGGTTTTATGGGGCGAGAGTCAGGAAGGAATGGGATAAAAACAACAATATTTGTGTGGCAGGAAAATGACAAGGACATTATCGAGGTCAGTCGCCGGTCAAAGGTCAACGGATCACGCTACATGATGTACATTACGGTATGCAAGAACCACCAATATGTTAAATGAATGAATAAACATACAGATGAATAACTGATAAATAATGATAGAGAACGAGATAAATAGATGAATTAGTGGATAAAACTGACAAATAACATTCCCGTGAGCACTAGTGAAAATTCCAGAGGTGTGATTCCCTGCATATATTAACTAGAGCTAAAGTCATACAGTATATTGATTAAGAGTAGAGGACCCAACATGAACTGCTGGGGAACATCCTCTCTCGTCTCATCTCCCCACTAGCGTCATCAAAGAGTGAGTCCTTCCTCACTACCTCTGATGTGGAAGAGTGCTGGGTCATTTTTAATTAGCTGCGAGTGTATTGGAGTGGTGAGTGTGTTGGAGTGGCGAGTGTGTTGGAGTGCTGAGTGTGTTCGAGTGGTGAGTGTGTTGGAATAGTGAGTGTGTTGGAGTGGTGCGTGTGTTGGAGTGGTGCGTGTGTTGGAGTGGTGAGTGTGTTAGGGTGATGAGTGTGTTGGGGATGTGTGTAAATAATAATAATAATAACAATAATAATAATAAATATAATATAATAATAAACGGTTTATTAATAGAGTTGCAGCCGGTGGCTTAAAATATACAACCCTACATGTGATTAGAAATAATAATATACATTCAATACATTTACAGGGCTGTACAGTGTCTGTGTGTGTGTCTGTGTGTGTGTCGAGGAGGCGAGTGTGTGCGACAAGAGTATCACGGTTATGTAGGTGTGTCAAAGCTTTTGTGTGGGCGTGCGGAATTAAGTGTGGGTGTTCATGTAAGAGAAGGTATTAGAGTGTGGGCGTGGAGACGTGTGAGGTTGATGAGGGACTGAGGTGTGGGCGTTTATTTGGGAGTGACAGTGGGTGTGGGAGTGTGTGGGCGTTAATGATGGGATGGTAATGGGTGTGGGTGGGTGTAGTGTGGGCGTGTGCAGGAAAAAAAAAGCAACTAATTGGTTTAACTACACGTGTTAAGGTTGTTTGAGGAAGGTTACAAGGTGGGTGTGGGAGAATGATGCATCTTTGAAGGGCGTGTGTGGGCGTGAGGTCCTGGTGGCTGGGCGTGTGGTCTATTTTTTTTATGTGTGTGTGTGTGTGTGTGTGTGTGTGTGTGTGTGTGTGTGTGTGTGTGTGGAGGCGTGACAAGGAATTATTGATAGGAAATAAACTTGCCGGTCTGATGCCCCAACTTAAATGATGTTGATGGTGCAGCCATATTGTGAAACGCACACACTTACATGCATACACATACACACATACGTATACATGGATACACACTCACACGTATACACATATAAACAAAAACATACATTCACAGTAACTACAAATCATACAAACACACACACACAAACAAATAGACACAGTACACACACAAACGTACAAACAAACACAATGAATATTCATATAAAGGATAATGTATATATCTATTTCCATTCACGGATATATAGCGACCGTATATATGAGTGTTATGTATGTGTATGTATGTGCAATTGTGAGTGTGTATTTGTATATATATGTGTTGTGTGTGTGTGTGTGTGTGTGTGTGTGTGTGTGTGTGTGTGTGTGTGTGTGTGGCCAAGGTTGTAAAGGGTGCGGTCCAGCACAAATAACAATTAACCTTTAGACGAGGTGAAATACACTGGATGAACTCTACTATACACAAAGGGTGTTTGACCTCTTACCTGTTCTCTGTTATTGCTATTTCTTCTACTACTGCTGGTACTACTACTACTACTGCTACTACTACTACTCCTGCTACTACTACTACTCCTATTACTACTGCTACTATTACCAATATTCTACTGCAACTACTACTACTACTATAATTATAATCGCACGAACCCTTATTTTTTTTCCTAATTGGGTTCTCTTTTCTTCTCTCCCTCTCTCCATCACCTGCTGGTAAGAATAATTAATCTCCTCACCTCATGGGTCACTGAGGGTGTGGTGGATGTAGGTGTCGTCCCCTCCTCTTCCCTCTTCCTCCCACTCCTCTCCCCTCTTCTTCCCTCTTCCTCTCCACCTCATCTCCGCTTCTCTCCCTTAGTCCCCCCCTCCTCTCCCGTTGTCCTACCCCTCCTCTTCCACTTCCCTCTTCTCCCCTCTTCCTCACCCTCTTCTCCCCTCTTCCTCCCCCTTCTCCCCGGTTATAATCTATTACCCTAGAGGTCAATGTAAAAAAAAAAAAGATCCCATCTCCTCCGCCTCATTTTCCCTCGACGTCTTTTTCCCCCTGTTCTCATTTTTCGTGAGTTTTGAAAATTGTTTATCATATTTTTCCCCTTTTGTGTGTGTTTTATTATTTAATTATATTCATTTTATTTTATTTTCGGAGTTTTATTTTTAATGATTTTTTTTCTGTGATAATTTGTAGGGGGTATATCTTGTTATTATTATTATTATATAAATTCGAAAAATAAGTTACCGAATGCTAATTACACGCGTCTTATTATCTCACCTGACCAATACCTGTTCACATACGTTTCTAAAAATATAAATTCACATTCATGGTTTTGTCCTTCAGGTGTGTCTATGTCTGTTTAAATACAGTTCACCGTTTATCCGCTTGGGGGTGGAAGGTGGTGCAGCGGGGGGTGGGTGGGGGTGGGTAAGGGGGAGGGGCAAGCGTGACTATACAGCATGTATCCTGTATTTCGTGTCATGTCTTATTTGATATTCATCCAATCAGGTTCAAAATTTATACACTGGTACAGAGCAGGATAATCGTTTTGGATATAATTTCATATATTTCCCGTCAGATGGCACTGTTTATCATTTTCTAATTAAGGTCATTCATTAGTCTGTTCAGTGCTTGTCCAGGTACATCCCGAAGAGCTCTCTCCTTTGTTCACAGAACGCTTTGGTATAAACACACTACAGGCTGTATCATCAACTCCACATTATTATTTTATTCCTGTATTTCACATTTAATTTTTTGCTGTCTTGTTGTCTATCGTTCATAATTAAACTCCAACTGGTTCACTACATTGTTTTTTATCCTTTTATTTCTGTATTATCCTGTTATTTCTTGTTCATTTTCCATTATATCCTCTTTTGTTTATTTATTTATAACAGTATTTTCATAAACTCGTGAATAATCTCCGGGGTAAAAATATGTTACAGAAGCTACATATACTACGGTTTTAAACTCAATAAGCTCACTCGTGTATGTTTTATTGCATTATTTTAAAAGTTAATAGTGTAATATCCCAACGCTTAGGTTATATATTGACTCTGACGCGGTATCCACTCAGTGAGGATTATTACAGATACCGGCGCCAGTCAGTGAGGATTAAATGACATATAGGCAACACTCAGTGAGGATTATAGTTCATACTGATGCCATTCAATGAGGATAATAAAATAATCTGACACCCTTCATCTAAGATTACGGAAGAATTCGATCCCATAGTGTGACATTACCTGTGGTACCCCGGAGTGATGTTAGGTGCCACAGGTGTCAATCAGTGAATTTGATAACAGGTCCTGATGCTTCTGAATATGGCCACTCAGAAGTGATTGGTAGTACATAGTTAAACCACTCAGTAAGGATAACAAGTAAAACATATGCTAAATAGTGATGAAGTGTGTGTGCTTATCAACACACCTGTCTCGTTTACTGTATATTTCGGCAAACACCTGTTCCATTCACCCATTCTGGTTATTACTAATCGTCCGCCCTACTCAGCGAGCATAGCAGCGGGAGATATGTGGAGTGGAGGCTTCAATGCCACTCACTGTGGATATTGGCGGTCATCTGTGCCACTAACCGAGCATGACTGGAGGGTTTCGACGGCCCTTAATTGTGGATAACGATATGTGTCGAACCAGTGTTTCTTCCAATAGACAATTGCACGCGAGTTACACGAGATAATGGTGCAATTGGCCAGACTGTGACCACTTTGTGAATGTCAGGTTCATTTGTTGAGGTGTAATGGCGCGTCACACCACCTACCAGCATGCAGGAGAGGGGTATGGTGTCAGGGAGTGTCAGAGAGTGCTACAAGTTGTCAGGGGAGTATCAGAGTGTTGTCAGAGAGTTGTCAGCTCGTAATAGGTGGAAGTCTAATAATAATAATAATAATAATAATAATAATAATAATAATCTGAACATTATCATCAATCAGGAAAGATCCACTATTTCGTCCAGCCAGGGGTCATGACGTCTCTTCCTGGTACGCGGGTAATTAAAACACAAATCTCCACCACTCATTTATAAGTTTGTTAACGATATAAAAGTCGGAGAGGTTTTGTTTACGTTTTTCTTACCTAAAGTACCAAGAGTAAAATTTCAAGGGAATGTCTACTGTAACTGACACAAGCTACAGAGAACAGAAAACTGAATCTTATGTACTTGTTGATACCGGGTTCAAAACTGCTGTAAGATACTGATAGGGGTGGAATTAAGAGTTTAGGAAGATAATTTCATGTAACAACCGTAGACTAGAAACAATTAGAAGTGATTTACATATATCTAGATGTCATATCACTAATAAATAACCTCAATGTTTAAATTCCCTCAACAACACAAATTTAACCTCAACTCATTTTTTTTTCGTTTAATTCAGGTAAAACAAAAATTCCTCCTACAACACTTCACTGACAAGGTAATCGATACCCAGATAAAAATATTCACGTAATTTATCATATTTTTTTTTACCCAGTGTGTTAACGTCATATTTCGACACCTTCATCACGCTGCAGACGTCCAACAGGTGTGAGCGATATGTGGCGAGATATTCTGAGGCAGGTGCAAGACGGCATGACTGAGTGGATGTCAGTCAGCAGAGCAGTTTAGGATAAGCTTGAAATTCACAGGTTCGACGTTGCATTCAATGGTGGGAGATTGGAAGAGGGAAAAGGTGATTGGAGAGAGAAAGAATGATAGAATGGAAGAGACAAAGAGAGTGAGAGAGACAGATAGACAGACAGACAGACAAACAGAGAAAAATAATAAAAAAAAGAGAAAGGGTAGACAAAGAGAAGAAAAAAAATACAAAAAAGAAACAATAGGGATATAAAGACGGAGAGACGTGGAGTAAACAAGGGAAAGAGAGAAAGAAAAAGAGAGCGAGAGAGTAAAAGATAGATAACAATGACGAAAAAACAGTTACATAATAACAAAAGAACACAAAGAGACTAACAATATTTCCAGCAGCGAATATAAACAAATTGACGGAGAAAATATTGTGATTTTTATAATATTTTAATTAGGATGAATTAACACATAAATGACAACTGATGTACGGGCTGTAAAAAAAACCACGATTTATTTTAATATATAATTAAAACACGTAAAGAAAAAAAAAAGAAAATTAAAACACAAAAGCCATAATCTTGTTTTCTACGTTGAGGATAAAACTTGCAACATGTGTGTGTAAATGTGAAATTACAGAGTTCACCACACAGAGAATCTAATTATACACTTGATTAACGTGTTTACGGCACTTGAAATGTCAAATGATGCGGAAGCCAGTTTTGCTTTTTTCTTCCCCAACTGCTTCCACCATCATCCAACTATAGTCATCATCATCCAACTACTGCTGCCACCATCATCCAACTGCTGCTGCTACTATCACCCAACTGCTGCCATAATCATCATCATCATCATCTTCATCATGACTACTATTACCAAAGTATGAAAAATTATCACACCATCATCATACTTTCATTACTATTATAATCAACATCGCAACCCATCGCCATCATTATCATCACAAATATCATCATCATCATCATCATCATTATCATCATCATCATCATCATCATCATCATCATCATCATCATCATCATCACCACCACATCCGTTATGACCACTACTATCAACAATTTCACCATCACCATCATTTTCATCACTGCCACACTATCGTCATCAAACCACCATCACTTTTTCCATCCTCATCACACAACGTCAACAAAACCATATCAGCTGATGCAGTAAATAAACTGTAGCCAATCAGAGATGACTTAAGGCGAGGGAGGCGGAGCTATTGTTATTAACTCAATTATGTAAATAAAGGAGGAAGGGAAGGGTCGTGTTTGTCAATAACTCGTGTACACAGATACATCTAGTTCTACTTAGTTTTACTTATGCACAATGTACACACACACACACACACACACACACACACACACACACACACTCACTCACTCACTCACTCACACACTCACACACACACACACACACACACTCACTCACTCACTCACTCACTCACACATACACACACACACACACACACACTCACACTCCACACACACTCACTCACACTCACACACACACACACCTCACACTCACACTCACACTCACACACCCATCCTCCCAGACCTCATATCTGGTAAGTTCTGAGAGTGACATTATTAATTCCAACGGTTCCAGAGCCGGGGGTGTAAGAGCCGGGGGTGTAGGAGCAGGGGTGCCAGAGCCAGAGGTGTAGAGCCGGGGAGTGCCAGCGCCAGGGGTGTAGAGCCGGGGTGTAGAGCCGGGGGTGCCAGAGCCAGAGATGTAAGAGCCTGGGGTGCCAGAGCCGGGGTGCCACAGCCGGGGGTGTGAGCCGGGGTGCCAGGCCATAACAATGGTACAGCGACCACAACAGTTATATATTTCCAAGTTAAAAAGTCGAGAATTTCGAGTTGACAAGTGACAGCGAGGTGTCGAGGAACCTGTTATTCTTTTCTAGCTAGAGGTGAGAGAGAGAGAGTTCACCTTGCACTGTGTACACCTGGCAGGGAAGATGACCCTCGCATTAGACTCATTAGACGATAACAAAGTTAATTTTATGTATCGATTCTTAGTCTTCAACACTGTAGTCTAGTTTGTTTTGAGTCTAGTTGTTGTCTGTTGTAGGCTGTTGTTGTCTGTTGTAGGCTGTTGTTGTCTGTTGTAGGCTGTTGTTGTCTGTTGTAGGCTGTTGTTGTCTGTTGTAGGCTGTTGTTGTCTGTTGTTGTTGTTGGCTGTTGTTGTTTGTTGTAGGCTGTTGTTGTTGTCTGTTGTAGGCTGTTGTTGTCTGTTGTAGGCTGTTGTAGGCTGTTGTTGTCTGTTGTTGTCTGTTGTAGGCTGTTGTTGTCTGTTGTAGGCTGTTGTTGTCTGTTGTAGGCTGTTGTTGTCTGTTGTAGGCTGTTGTAGGCTGTTGTTGTCTGTTGTAGGCTGTTGTCGGCTATTGTTGTCTGTTGTAGTTTGTTTCGTCTCCTTCTCTATGATATTTTCTCTCTTTCTCTCCCCTCCTTCTCCTCTAACTCCCCTATTTTATATTCTCCCTCCTCTCCGTTATCTCCCCCTCCTCCCTCCGATCTCCCCTCACTCCCTTCGTGTCTTCTCCCCATCCATCACATTTTCTCTCTTCTTTATACTCCCACTCCCCTTTCTCCCCTATATACTCCCTCCTTCTTTCTCCCCTCTCTCCCGCCTCCCCTCATATCTCTCAGTAATAAGAGAGTTGCCGTGTGTTAGTGGTGCTCCCCTCACCCAGCTTAACACTTCCATTAACATTACACACTAAACTCCACGCCACTATTTTCCATAAAAATTTGCCTGGAACGGGTGGCGGCTCTCTCTGCTTCCGAAAAAAGTGAGATATGAAAGTCTCTCTCTCTCTCTCTCTCTCTCTCTCTCGCAGCTCCTGGATATAATCTTCGACATACATACATACACACAAGATGCATACAGTATTTACACACACATAGACAGACGCCAAAACATATATGGTATCATGCAGTCACATTAGTTTTGTGCATTAGAGATATTCCTAAACACCAAACAAATTAGTTATGTTTTCTGCAGATAAATTAACTTATGTTTGATCACCAATTTTGTACCTTGAAAAATAAAATGCAAAATTCATGAACGCTTATGTCATTCAAACACATTTATAATTACTAAACACAATTACTGGACATTAATAATTAATCATTATGTTGTCATCTATGTTGTTAATGAATGACCGTATTGGTGGAATAATAAATTCATTAAACTCATAAATATATAACTTTTAATTATATTTGTTAATCAGCCAGGAACACACACACACACACAAGACAAACAGAAACATATATACATACGTACATCCATACATGCACTACATACATACGTACATATTCTTCTTAACAGCTCCATAAAGAGAAGACTTTATTATTTTACTATACATGACCTGGAAATAGAACACGTCTTTTATATCCTACAAGATGGTGATACCTGTTATCAGTAAACCCACTCTACTGGGAGCATGTAAGGAAGATCAACAGAAGTAATAATAATAATAATAATAATAATAATAATAATAATAATAATAATAATAATAATAATAATAATAATAATAATAATAATATAAATAACAATAACATTAATAATAATAATCATAATAATAATTATAATAATAATAATAATAATAATTTGAGTATGTATCTTTGTATATGGAGAGAAAGAGAAAGATAAACTATCTACCTGGGAAGAAAGATAGACAGGTAAACACAGGTATACGAGTATATTATAATACACCTTATCATCTTCAGCTTGTAATAGATCATGTAAGGCGAGGCATTCAGGGAGGTACAGTATACCTCATTCCTGATGGCTCATACATGATTCTGTCTCCTTCCACATGTGCGCGTTACACTTATTCTTCATTCCTGATCAGAACACGAGAATATGTTATTGACCAGACCACATCTTTGCAATACTGGTCGAGGAAGACATTACGAGCTATATCAAATATTAGCATATCCATTATCATATTTGCCTAACATCATTTTGCCCTAACTTAAACATGTATAGACTCTGTTAATTAGGTTTGTCTTCACTTTGTTTATGCACCATGCCCCTTAGTTCAATGACATAACGTGTGATCAGAGTGATAGATTGATGGTAATATACGATGAAATGAACCTAGATATTCTTGTTTGGTGAGAAATAAAGTCAAGAGGAAAAAGAAAAGGCATGCTGGGGACAAGTGAAGGGAGTAAAGTCATGCCTGTAGCAGTGTTGTGGGGTTGTGGAGTTGTGTGTTGTAATAGGATTAGTTTCAGAACATTGTGTATCAGAATAGAAATAAAGAGAAATGAGGGGGTTGGATCACTGATTGGCTATGTATGTAATTTTTTTTTTTTACATATTTTACTCAAACACACACAAAAAAATTTGTACGATACAACTCTGCCTAATTTTACCTCTGTAATTGTTGGTTCATTACATTTTGTGCACGTTAATGGTAAATGCGTCAACGTGTGCGTGCGTGCGTGCATGCGTGCGTGCGTGCGTGCGTGTGTGTGTGTGTGTGTGTGTGTGTGTGTGTGTGTGTGTGTGTGTGTCATGTTAAAGAATTTTCCCACAGATTCGTAAACACAAATTCAACATTGTTCCTGTCATGATACCGTCATGTAAAACACGTAACAACAACAATTCTGAGAATGTGAAAATGTGAGAAGAAAAGATTAATTATAGTTAATTACTATAAACAAACTGAATAATATCTAATCAAGTTAGTTAATGTTTTCATTGTTATTTAATTTGTCTTATTCGTCTTCGTTGTTAGTAATTTGTTAACTCAGTGTTATTAATACTCTATGTGTCTCATGGTTTAATGGTGTTTGTGCCTTATAAGATAATTAACATGACTTCTTCTAATTCCTTTTAAATTTATCTGATCTTTTCTTCTTACAATTTCCTTCGATTCTTTTTTTCATCCTCTCCCTTTGCTTCCTCACTCTTCATCTTCCTCTTCTTCCTCCGCTTTCTCCTCCTACATATCCTTCTTTTTCTCCTCCTCCTCTTCCCCTTTTTCTAATCCTCCTATTCCTCTTCTGGCTTCTCCTCCTCCTCCTCGTCGTCATCCTCCTCCTCCTCATCCTTCTTATCCTCCTCCTCCTCATCCTTCTTCTCCCTCCTCCTCCTCCTCCTCATCCTCTTCCTCCTACTCTTCCTCCTCCTCTTCCTCTTCTTCATCGTCCTCCTACCACTCCTCCTCTTCCTCCTCCTCTTCCTCCTCCTCCTCCTCCTCCTTCATGCTCTCTGCCTACCTTCATTCCCAAACGCTGTATTCTGCTGACATTTACAAAAATCTGCCTGACGGAATGAAACACGATGTCACAGATGTCGTACAAATTTACAGACATATTTTTTCATGTGTAATGTTAAGACTTGGTTGAGTCTGTATCAACAATTTTACTCCTGGTGGATATGAGTATCTTGTTGGTGTTGATTTTTTTTTTTCATCATGGGTTTACTTTTAAGCACGTGGAGTTGTTTTGTTTCTTACAGAGGATGAAATTAGTTTATACATACAAACACATAAATCTGCACACTATGTTGACGAGTTGCACCAAATGTGTTTTTGTTTATTCAGCCATAAAGGACAATTAATACACGTAGTTTTATTAGGAACTCAGTAATAAACACACATGATAAATACCTCCAGAAGGCTCACTAACATCCAGATAAGATAAGGAAGATATAGATCCATCGTTTCTCAGGTTGTTTGTGGTAGGTAGAGTCAGGCCTAGGAGGTGGCGCCGACCAGAGAGAATTGGCTCGTAAATTTTCATTGTAGAGACCACAATAGGGCTATGGGGCCGTCCCTTCCTCCCCAGGCTGCCATAACTAAAATTTTGAAGTATTTTACTACCTGATCAGCACACCATCAGGCCTGCCACTACCAGATCAATAGACCATCATAATATAGGACAGTTCATAAGTCTTCACGAGTAGGGTAGATGCCTATAAACTGTTTTCGGCCACTAACACACACACACACACACACACAGTATTGTAAAACCTTCATGGGGTCAGCTGTGACTCACAAATTTGAATAAATGAAAATTAAATGAACGATGCAACAGCAAAAACTGAGTTGTGTTTGATTGCAATGCAATTTATATAGATATGGTCAAACTCTCAGTAAATAAAATCTAAAATATCTTGGTTTCAAATTTTTAATGAATTTATATACCGTGTGTATATAAATCCGGCATATATATTTTTTAATGTGAGTCATTACGGATGTTTCAATGGAATAATACTCTAATGAGCAGCTCAGTCCACTCACTCTACTCTCGGTCTAAACATGCAATTTTCTCCCACTAAGTAGAGTAAACCCAAATCTTTGTTCAACTTTCCTCGAGGATCTGACCATTGCCATCGGGTGATCTCAACACTAATCTCACAGTGGAGTATTACCAGAGAGATAAATGGTATACCTCCAAATGAACCTCAGTAAATGGGAAGCAATTCTGAGGCAACAATTATTACTGAAGCTTTTGAGCCTGTAATATATTCGTGGGTTCTTTATTGCATTCTAGCTAATAACCATTTATACAATGACTCTATATCTCTGCTTCCACTCTACGTTGACCTGAAAGAGTCCACAGTCATATTACACATTTTACGCGGATATCTCTGTTGTAAAGTTAACTAAACACTTGGTTGTGCAAATGGTAGATAAGCTTAAACCAGTAATTAGTGAGCGACGCGAAAACCAGGAATTATGTAGCATGAAAAATAATAAATGTCAGAATAATATGAAATCTGCGTATTCAAAGCTTTTAGGTTGTTAAGTATTAATATAAGTTATAATATACTCATTGTTAGCTGAATAAAGAGTCATAGTTTAATAAATTGTTAAATGAAGGTTTATGAAATGATTAAAGCTAAATTTGTGTCTGAACATAAAAGATATAATTAGTTTGATATCCGTCAGAATTAAAGGCTAAAAACATCATTCTTAGGATAACTAACTTTTTTTATATTTTGTCCATGTTGACTATTGTGTTGGATATCTTTAGCTATGTCGGCAAGTCTAAGAATGCCTTCCCTGACTGTTCTTGTTGTTGGTTGTTCATCCTAAGTTGTGGTGTTGTGTGTAATATTATATTTATGGGGTCATTTCGATGATTATTAAGCACTGGTGAGTTAACAGTCTTAGATAACAGGTGTAATTTTAAGAAATTCCGTAGGTCAACAACCACAACATACAACAACAACACCTTCAGTCTACCTAAGCTCTGAATCCACAAGTTTGTTTCGCCGGAAAATAAAACTTCATCATTTGCCCCGGAGTAATTACATGTAATAGTCTTCACCGGCCAACCTTCTCTATGTAAATACAACCAATTGTGTTTATTCCGGACACATTACACGTTGAAGCAATAGAAAGCTGTACTCAGCGTTGTACTGTCCTCCAAACTTCTCGACACGACGAGGACGGACGTGTACAGTATGTTAGCTGCCCAAGTGCCCAGGCGGTGGCGTGAGCGACATGGAGTATGGTTTATCTCTCGTCCTGGTGAATGTGAATATGTTAAGGGAAGCGCACAGTTTTCCTCGGAACAGCAAATGGTATACCGTGTGTGTGTGTGTGTGTGTGCCCTACCGTGTATTATTAAAACTAGAGTTGCGCATTGTCCATTTAGGATATACTGCAGCCGGGTGAGTATATATATATATATATATATATATATATATATATATATATATATATATATATATATATATATATATATATATATATATATATATATATATATATATATATATATATATATATATATATATATATATATATATCAATTTGTTTGTTTTTTTCCCAAATTTTTTTTTCATATTTTTCCAAAAAAGAGATTCATTAGAGAAAGACGAAAAGATACAGAGAATTTGTGTGGGTGAATAAAAATACAGTTTGTACGTCAGTTAAGATGAGAAGAGAGAGAGTCACCAGCCACAGGAACACCAGCCGTGTAAAGAATTAGTTATTTAAAGATAACCTTTACCAGGAACGGTCACCTGTTGTCACCTTCATCACGCATGACAAGAAAGTGAATATATATTGTATGACAATAAATGAATAAATAAATAAATAAATAAGAAATATATAATGTGCCTCTCTCATTCAATGTCTTTATTCAGCCATGACATTAGTTATTCCGTCTCTGTCTCCAATATCTAAATTTCTCTGTACGTTCTTATTCATTAATGTAGTCACACTTTTGCTTGTATAAAAACCCTTGTATGTGTCCCTCTATCTTCTCTCTCCATCTTTATGTTCAGTTTGGCCCGATATACCAGAATATATTCACTATAACAGTTCCAATACTCTTGGCCGGCCATCCCTCATGACCAGAAGGGCGTCTGCACACGGAGGGAGTTTAAAGTGTTATAAATGAGGTTCGATACCCCACTCAACGTTATTGGCCCAGGCCTTTAGAGAGCTTAGAAAATTGTAACACTCTTTTCCTGTAAGTTTACAAGACATTAATGTGTCCTTGTGTGGTGCTTCTTACGTTATAGCGAGTTTATATTTTGGGGTTAAACTTCAACCTGTGTAACTACATGGGCTGACAACACTGGACACGAGACGATGCGTGTGCCACTATTTACATATATAGTATCGACACCAAGAGCCAGTCATGGAGAGACCTTCTGTAACGTCACACACAGATCTAGTGACAACAGCCAATCACAATAAAGATCTTCATTACGTCACGTGCAATGCCAGGGACGATAGCACCCAATCACGCTAAGGCCCCGATGACATCACACTCCCAGATCCAGTAACACCAACCTATCATGGTAATTGTCAACCTCCAACCACTGCCACCCACCACTGACTCTCATCCCTGCCGCCCACTACTGACGCTCCTACCATCTACCACAATCCCCCATTCCTGCCGCCCACCACTAACACTCATTCCTGCCGCCCACCATTAAATCTCAATCCTGCCGCCCACTAATATCACCCACCACTGTCACCGACCACCACCATCCATCACTGCCACCCACTAGTACTGCCCACAGCCATTTTCAACTTTTCTCTCCCACCAGTGTCAGCCATAACCGCCACCCACAATTCCACACCCAACACTGCCATCCACTGCCGTCTCAAATAATGTAAAAGGCGTTTCCAAGAAGCTGTTGCAGGCAGAAGGTCGCCGTTCCAATTAGATTTATTTTTTTTTGTGACGGTCGGAATAAACAAGGAAGTGATAACATACAGTACAAAGCATTATTTAGAATGGTGTGAAAGAAAGGGTGAGGATAATGAGATACAGAGAGGTAAAGCAGGAGATAGAGATAACGATATAAAGAGGAGAGACAGAGATAAATGGAGATAAAGGTAAACACACACACACACACAGAAAAGACATTGTAAACTTGAGCTAAAAGATATACTTTCCCTTAAGACTTGTCCCTGTAGGTTACCAACACGACGACTTACTCAGAGGATTTCCCCAGTTGATGCTCTCTCTCTCTCTCTCTCTCTCTCTCTCTCTCTCTCTCTCTCTCTCTCTCTCTCTCTCTCTCTCTCTCTCTCTCTCTCTCTCTCTCTCTCTCATTTTCTTCCTCCTTCTACTTCTCTCTCCTCCGCCTCCTCCTATTCCTCCTCCTCTTTCTACCCTCTCCTCCTCTTCCTCCTCTTAACACGATCTTCCCCTTATCCTCAAAAGCCTCCCTTCTTGCAGTCTATCTTCCGGCTCTTTGATCTCTTCTCCTCCTCCTCCTCCTTCTCCTCCTCCTCCTCCAAGTTTCCCCCCAAGAGAACTTCAAATCTTAAGAAGCAACAATAAACAAAAAACGAATTAGATTTTGTACAAAGAAGTGGAGGAACTTAAACTTTGCAACGAGACGTGAAGCGAAGAGAAAAATACTTGCAACGAGGCATGGAGAGAGAGAGAGAGAGAGAGAGAGAGAGAATAGCATTGCAACGTGACCTAAACTGAGAAGAAAACGTAACACGATGATCTTTATTTAATAGAGAGAATGTTGCAACAAACTTTAAACGTTGCGACGAACCTAAAACGTTGCAACGAGGTATATAAAACAACAGACAACGTTATATAGATACAAAGAAATTGCGATGGGATAAAAATATACAATAAAAGATGGAAAGGAATGAAAAACAAGGAAGAGATTTGCAATGGGACAAAAAAAATAGAAATGTTGCAAATGAAAACAAAACAAAAGGAATAAAAGCCGAAGTGGAATAGAAAACAAAAAAGTGACAAACTAGGGGAAAATATATCAGTAAAATTAATAATTGAAAACAAAAAAACCCCACAATGTTCACAGTACATAAATTGTAAAGAAATTATCATAAACAAACATTAATTATCCTTTCTATTTAACAACAATAAGCCTACAATTTAAAATGTATTAAAAAAAACGAAAATAATGAAATAAAATGTTACAAAGTGATTTATAGAGATGATAAAGTAATATAACGCGAATAAGAGCGAAAACTGATCCGTGCAATAAGTTATGAAGCAACGAGAATGATATTGTATGCAGATCTCGACCAAAGAGAGAGAGGAAATGTTGCAGCGAAATCCCGAACGAACGAAGTGGAAAACGAGTGAAAAGGGAGGTGAAGTTTATATAATTTTTTTTAATACAGAAACGAGAGAGTTTTGTGGGATTACTTTTAGTTTATGTTACAGACAGACAGACAGATACAAGAGAAACACATAATAATATAACAGACATATGACAAACGAAGAATAAGGAGAGACGGAAAGAACAATGAAAGGATGAGAAGATAGAAAGTGGCACAAAGAAATATATTGATGAGTAAGCAGACTGACAAGAAGTTAAAAATCAGACAGACAGACAGACAGATCGGCATACAAACCACAATACACAGACAAACAGACAGACAGACACATACACAACCTCTCAGACCAGGAGTATTGAACAGACTGACATCAACAGAGAAGGTTGATTCATGCAATAACAAAACTCAACTTGAAACTTAATGATTAGAATAAATTAAATGATTTTATTAAGTGTCATTAAAAGTTCTAACTGATTTCGTCTAGTGATTTAGTGAAACTCTGTCTGTCTGTCTGCCTGTCTGTCTGTCTGTCTGTCTGTCTGTCTGTCTGTCTGTCTGTCTGTCTGTCTGTCTGTTTTGGGACAAGCTTGTTGAGACTTTTCCGGTTCAGCTTAGCTTTTTAAAGTTATGGTCCAATTCAGTGTGGCTAGTGCTCTTCCGTACCGTTGTAATAGTGATTTTGAGTCCCGTTGTAAATTAAACAACCATCCAATTTTAATTTACAAACAACAGTAAAAGTATATGTAAAAATAAAGACGTTTAAATATAATGCACAAAAGAAAAAATTCAGTTACTTCAGAAAAAAAATTACTTCTCACTCTCTTTTATTAACACCTGAAATCCACGTCACATTTCGTATTCTGCCTTTCCTCGATCATTGCAATATTTCTTGTGTCTGTGTGTGTGATATATTCGTCAGCGCTTCTTTCCTGGAGATCTGCTCGAGGAAGAATTCTTTAATGGATAGTCATCGGCACCATGAATATTTTAACCCTCTTACTTTATACCCAAGAAACTTTCTGAGAGGTTCGGAGTAAGAAAAAAAAATAAAGTCTTCATATTAGAGTTAGGAAGAAGTGGCTACGTTAATCCTATGACATGGACTGAATTAAGACTTTGCAAGGATATTAAACCAAGTCTGATTTATGCATTATCTTATACACCGTGTGAAATTTTACCCCATTTATGTAGTTTTCAGAATATGTTTGAATACGTGGTCTGATATTATTATACATTATTGACATATATACCTTTATTAAATTTGATATATGAAGCTTGGTTAATATGTTGTAATGTATATAATTTTTAGCATATGTTTGGCTATATACATTATTATTAAACATGTTGGTAGTATTATATATTGTTCTTATTAAAATGGCTAATAGCTGTTGTTGTTTGTTTTTGTTATAAGTATTCAGTCTTTATCGGGTTTGATACAAATTTGAATGGTGTACGCATTAATATGATTTAGGACGATATTTTTTCACACACACACACACACACTCTGGACACAACCAACCGGACACAAACACCTGGATACAACCACCTGGGCGCAACCACCTGGACATAAACACCTAGATACATCCACCTGGACACAAACACCTAGATACATCCACCTGGACACAAACACCTAGATACAACCACCTGGACACATCCACCTGAACACAAACACCCGGACACATCCACCTGGACACATCCACCTGGACACAAACACCTAGATACAACCACCTGGACACATCCACCTGAACACAAACACCCGGACACAAACACCTGGACACATCCACCTGGACACAAACACCTAGATACAACCACCTGGACACATCCACCTGAACACAAACACCCGGACACATCCACCTGGACACATCCACCTGGACACATCCACCTGGACACATCCACCTGGACACAATCACCTGGACACAACTAACAGAGCATAACCCCTAACATACTAATGCTGGAAATCCAACTTGGACTAACACATCAGTCTCCCAGAACCTCGTGTGGACAAAAACACCCAAAACTTTACAGATGAAAACAAAGTCCACGTAAACTCGTTCACTCGGAAGAAAAATAAATTCTTCTCGGTCAGTGAGTGGCTCTCTCCGTCAGTGGTAAAGTCAGTTATATAATATACAGTTAAAGGTAGATTTGGTTAAGGCTAATTACGTATAAGTTAATATTAGTGTAAAAAGGTGGATTTAGGTCCTAAATCCACCTTTTAACACCTTTTAACCTCCTAAATTTTAGAAGGTTAAAAGGTGTTTTCTCGAGGACATGACGTTAGAGAGTGGGTGAGTAAATAAATGAGTGAATGAGTCAGTCAGTCAGTCGGTCAGTGAAGTTAAGAGCAAGAGGGGCTAATTGGACGAAGTTTATATTTGAAAACACAATTCATATATAATAAAGGTTAAATATTTGACCTTTGGTTAGGTTTGGTTACCACACTTTTCTCATTATATAGTTAAAGTTATCAAAAACTGCACAACCAATAATAAAAGTGTACACACACACACACACACACACACACACACACACACGTGTCAAGGTTGGGATTAATGAAAGATAGAGACTATGCTTCTCCTGAGACGAAAACGTTTGTGTGGCGAAGATCTGAGAGAGAGGTTAAATGGGGAAAGAGGACGAGGAAGGAGAGGAAGATTAAACATATAAGAGAGCTAGAAGAATGGAGAGAGAAAGAAGGAGAGAAAATATAAAGAAAGGGATAGAGAAGAGGGAAAGAGAGGGAAGGGTAGTAAAGGGGAGGTAGATAAAGAATGGGAGGAGGAGAGAAGAGGAGCAGGATAGAGGCATACGGAGAAGAGAGAAGGATGGGTTGGAAACTAGAATATAAAAAAAAGAGACAGGAAAAAGGAGGTGAGAAAGAAATGAAAGGAGAGATAGAAGAATGATAGAGCAATATTTAGTATATATAATTATACATGAAACATAAAACTACCCGAGCTTCCATCACCACCACTTCACCAATACAGCTCAACACCACTTCAGCTGGCGGGTCTCCCATCCATAATTCAGCCAGGGATTGAAACTTTCACAACTAAAACAAACTACTTTCCGGTCAAGTTACATTCGTGTCGTCCAGATTTCAAAGGTTTATAAGTTAAATTTCACACGTAACATGAAATCTAGCAAAACATTTACCTTTCACATTTGGACAACGATACAAAGATTTCAATTTAAATGAAGTTGAAATTCTACTGAGACTCGAGAGGTCAGAATGTTATGTAGTTCACCCCCGTGTTGGTGTTAGGAAGGGACCGTGTCTGCCACATGACGCAGTTGTCGGGTCAGTTTTTACAAGGTCCTCCATGCATTAGCGAGAAACAGCAGCAGAGGTTGTTGAGAGGGGGAAGTAAACTGGTTCTGATAATCATTGACAGAATCAGAAACAGGATTTTTTTTCATATAATAATATATAAATACATATGTAGCTTAATACTACAGGTACTATTGTGATTCCCATGTACTGAGAGGCTATATGATGGTACTTCACGGTATACAGTGTGTATTTAAACCTGAGATACGAGATCATTATAAACGTGTTACTTTGTCTCGATGTAAATAAAAATGTATCTAATAGCTACTTAACACACAGTAAAGTAATTAACCTGACCCATTATCACCTCCTACATAAAGATACATATACACATAATATAGTGTCTTCATTAGCTAGATCACTAAGTAGCAGACCATATATCATCTGTCAACTGTGTGCTAATCATCCCACCTTTAATTACTTAGTTTTTTTTAACCCACCTGGCGTCAAAGGTATTCTGGGTTAATTAGTTTTGGATCATATCTGAGAGGTGGGTTTAGTTTTTCTCCACTAAATAGAATATGTTGGGAGGTTCACATCAGATCCTGGACTGTGTGACCCTTACCTTGAAGAGATGACAGATAGAGACGTCATTTCGTAGTATCAAGTAACACCTTCCATGGTAGACTTAACCTCTACATAATAAACAGTAAGCTCTAACACATGCAGTCTGGTACGACAACAAATTATAAAACCGTTTTCATAACAGATGTTTAGCAGTTTATTATAAGCGTCATTGATCAAGGTGAAACAGCCGGTGTGCGAGAGAGCGTGTGAACTACTAACTCCTGCACTGTATATATCACCAACAGATAGTCATGTTCTAAACTAATTACCGAATCTCTGAACCCAAGAACCCGAACTCAAAATATCCAAACCCCGAACCACGAACCTGAACCCCGAATCCCGAACCTCGAACCTGAACCCAGAACGTCGAACACCGAACCAGAACCCCGAATTCAGAATCTGAACCCCGAACCTCGATCCCCGAATTACAACCCTACACCTCTATCCTATTCCCGGAAACCCAACCCCCTTGTGGAAAAAAAATAAATCTGATTTTGCTAAACTTTATGATATTCACAATTATGACAGCTCTTAGCCACAGGTAATTCTTTTAACACCTGGGCTCGAGAGATATTAGACTTTTAATTCCTAACCGACTTAAAAGACTAATATTATCTCCCAATACCAGGCGAATTCTAGCATTTTTTCTCTATTGTGTATATATTATTTTTAACTAATATAAATGGAAATAAAATAGCAGACAAGTTGGTTAGGGTTCATGTTCATGGAAAATGGCTCCGTAAACTTCGTAAAAAAAAAGAGTGATCGGTTTAGGATTCAAGGTTCAGGATTCAGGTTCGGTATTTGGGGTTCGTGATTCAATATTTGGGTTCGAGGTTCCGGGTTTGAGGTGCTGGGTTTGAGATTCGGGATTCGGACTTTGAAGTTCCGGAATCGAGGAGTTAAAAGATTCGGTTGTGAGGGTTGAAACTAGACCTCTGCAGACAGCGAGTCACTCATCTTTAACGGCATTTGTTAGCAGTTTCTCATGGTAAATCACACGTTTAGTAATATCACACCAAGTTGCAGCAGCCGGGAACAGGAACACACGTAGCGGAGACAGGTAACTTCAGGAGATAAGAGTAGAATAATTACAGACAGACAGACAGTTACAGAACACTAGACCGGGAGAGATTTGGGATACAAGGTGATAACTTTGGCATAATTATACATTGGTACAGCGATTGTAATGGTAGAGGAAGCTTGATATATCATTACAGTGGTACGAGAGCTAAGAAACACCTATGATAAGACTCTAACTGGTATAGTGGTACAGTGTTGCGGTAGTAACAGGTATGCAACACTTCCAATGGTACAATATTTAAGGGGATGACTAGTAATTACACAGTGGTAGACATTTTGGACAGTGTTTCGGGCAAGTGGAAGAATTACAATGGTGCAATAGAAAGCGTGGTACTACTGTGTTGCAATGGAAGGGTCATATTTTATCTCCAATGGTGTGCAGTTACAATGACATAAGTACAATGTAGAAGAGGTTAGGTATTAATTGATCAAGCGATATAATGTTCACTAACAGTGCAGTATTACAAAGTGCAGAATACAGGAGTGATACAATATTACAGCAGTGAGTGAATGGGACGAGGCTCAAGTGGTATTATGTTACAGTATTAGATGACAGGAAAACAGTTTAGTTACAAAGTGTTCTAGATTAATGAGCCTATACACACACACACACACACACACACACACAAACACACACACACACATAAAGACAGACAGACAGACAGAAATATAGTTTTTTTTTTTGTATTAGCAATTATTAATAGGTGTAGTTTGAAGCTTTGTGTAGAAGTGAATTTCAAAAAGTTATTAACGTATTGCACAGTTCTGTAGATCAGTCAAAGATTAAGATATCACACTCCACTTGTCCACCACGTGTCCTCCACCACACGTGTCCTCTCACCCGCTCACCACCTGTTTCCTACCAAGACACGCCGGCATCCGTGACCCATTTCCCCTTCCTGCAGGAGACGAGGAGCACGTGTTAATACTACAGATGATGACGGGGGAGGGGAGGAGAGTTTGTGAAGTATATATTTAGAACACATGTTTAGGCCACGTGTTTACATCATATATTGAGGATAAATAATGAAAGACAATATTGACAGCGTATGTTGGTAGAACAAGTTGAGGACACGTATTATTGGTCGATTTTAACATTACGACCTTAAGTGGAGAGAACAGATGTTGATGATATGTGTTTACAGCATAAGGTGAGAGCAGGTGTCAACAACATATATTAAGAACAAATATTGTAACTCCGGGTTGAGGAACGGTGTCAATAGTACATCATAAGAACAAGTTGTTATAAGCACGTGTTGACGGCAGGTGTTAGTAGCACATATTTACAAGCAGGTGAGAAAGACACCATGATATTTCCAACCACCTTGCCGTCATAGTCTCACCTAACAACGGAAGGTAACAACGTGTAATTGGCCGTGGCTAATGAGACACTGTCCTTAATATGTAACCTCCTGATAATGATATAATAACAACTATGATACATAATTTATCTTTAATAATAACGCGCTACTGCCACAGGAAACGCGCGTACTTGGGGAGGAGGAGGGGGAGGGAGGGAGGGAGGAACGAATGGACCCTCCCCCCCCTCACAGTCGGGTTGGTCGGTGCTGCAATCTTTTGGACATGAACTGACCATAAATATTTACCATCGATGACATAGCGTGATAAAATAGCTTCACCAAACTTACTATTTTCAATTATTTTCGTTGATTTTTATTTTCTTCTTTCTTTTTCTTTTTGTCTCTTTCGTTCTCTGTTTTTATATGTTCTTATTCCATGCTTCCTTAATCTTTATCTCTTCTTTCTTTTCTGCTTCTTTTCTTATTCTTCCGTTCTATTGTGTTTTTCTCTATTCTTCCTCTTTCTTTCACATGATATCCTTCGTTTCTTCAACCAATCCTTCCCCTCCCTCTCTCCCACCCAATCCTTCCCTTCTCCCTCTCCCCCACCCAATCCTTCCTCCCTCTCGTCCACCCAATCCTTCCCCTTCACTCTCCCCCCACCCAATCCTTCCCTTCTCCTCTCCCCCCAATCCTTACCCTCCCTCTTGTCCACCCAATCCTTACCCTCCCTCTTGTCCACCCAATCCTTCCTCCCTCTCCCCACCCAATCCTTCCCCTCCTCTCTCCCACCCAATCCTTCCCTCCCTCCTCTCCCCACCCAATCCTTCCCTTCTCCCTCCCCCACCCAATCCTTCCTTCTCCTCTCCCCACCCCAATCCTTCCCTCCCCTCTCGTCCACCCAATCCTTCCCTCTCTCCCCCACCCAATCCTTCTCCCCCCTTGAAGTTTCCTGTATAAGACGTGTCGTAAACACCTGAGTAATGTGATGTTATTAATTACGGGGATAATTCTTACCTCAGACAGGTAACACTTGGCTGAAGGTCGTCCTTAACCTTAGCTCCTCCTCTTCATGGTGGTGCGTGTTAGAAGAGAGATAACATAATACAGGAATAGACAGACAGACAGACAGACAGACAGACGGATGATCAGACAGACGAACAGACAGACAGACAGACAGACAGACAGAGTATGAAATTTAATCCTCTATTCACTATACATCAAAACATTAAGTACGAGAAAAAATGAAATACAATTATATGAGAAATAATCCCAACAAGTGAAATAATCAACAAGATGGATCAAGAATAATTACAACTCCCTCACCAGGAAGAACACTATCAGTCAGTCAATTAGGTTAGGTTAGGTTAGGTTAGGTTAGGTTAGGTTAGGTTAGGTTAGGTTAGGCAAGGCAAATATTGAGTTAAATGACCCAAACCAATTACAAAAAAAAAGCACTACAAAAATAATAATCCATTATTCTCAAACCCAATTTTTCACCTCAAGCGATATAATTTCCCCTTAACTACCCTAGCACGTTAATCACCACGTTAAGTAGAGATGATGACCGCGCGTGTCAGTAACAGACCATATCCGGACACGAGGGTAATAATACGTACATTCGGTCGTCTGCGCTACGTCACCGGATATCACCATTTACGTCGTAGTACCGTCAGCTGTCGACCATACTGGGATACCTGGGAGAGGGATACCTGGGAGAGGGGTACCTGGGAGAGGGATACCTGGGAGAGGGATACCTGGGAGAGGGGTACCTGGGAGAGGGATACCTGGGAGAGGGGTACCTGGGAAGGGGGGGTAAGGGAGGGGTTAGGAAGGGGGAGGTTCTTGTCTTGCCTGAGGGGTTGACGAGAGTTAGGAGTTAGGGGAGAGGGAGGGAGGGAGGGATGGGAGGTGATAGTGAGTAGGAACAGAAGGGTGGAAGGGAAATGGAAATAGAATGAAGGAAGAGAGGGATGGATGGATGATTGTTGAGAGGAGCAGAAATAAAAGGAAAGCGATAATTGGAAGGACACGTGGAGGAGAGGGAGGAAAGAAAAAAATACATAGCATAAAATAAAATAAAGAGAAGGAGGAGTGACAGGGAGGGAATATATAAACATAAGGGAGGAAGAAGAAAATATAAATGATAATTAAGTAAAATAAACGATAACAGAGGAGAAACAAAATAATAAACCTCGGAAGGGAAAGAGGGATATAATGAAGGTAATTGGTAGTGTAAGAGGGGACGGAGGGAGAGAGAATGGAGGAAGAGGAAGAAGGAGAATAAATGGAGGAAAAAAGCGAAATGAGGAGGAGAAGGAGACGAGAGAGAGAGAGAGAGAGAGAGAGAGAATGGAATAAGCAACCATAAGAGACATAAAAGGAAAATGTAAAATAAAATGAAAGAGAAGATAGAGAAAGAAACAGGTAGAGGAGGGAGAGCAGGTACAAGAAGGTGAAAGAAGAAGAGGAAGAAATAAAAAGAAAAGACTAAAGACATAGTAGGAGAAGGAAAACGACGATAGAGAAATAGAAAAGTAGAGGACAGAAGAGAAAAAAATTAAGAAAACACAGACGGTAAATGGGAGAGAGAGAGAGAGAGAGAGAGAGAGAGAGAGAGAGAGAGAGAGGCGGGGAGGAAGAGACCCAGCCAAGCCATGTCTCCTCGGGCCAGGAAGTGTTCCATCCTGTACTGTGGTGGCGGTGACTCTCTCTCTCTCTCTCACACACACACACACACACACACACACACACACACACTCCCTCCTCCCACTCCCTCCTCCCACTCCCTCATCTAGGTCCTTCCCCCTGAAAAGAATCCCTATCAATTTCAGTCTCAGTTCATTCTTACAAGGTGTAGTTCATATTTTACCTGTAGATTACATCATATATAACACCGAAGGATAATGTTCTAGTGTTATATTTCACCGTCACTGAACCCGGGAGTAAAGGGGATATCACCCAATGTCTTTTACATACGATTTTATTAATTACTATGATTTACTAGTCTCAGTAAAAGGTTATATTAGGTTTGTGATCATGATTTTTTTTTTATATAAATGGCTGTTATACTTGATCAAACTGGTTACTATGATTCAATTTTTGGAAGAGTTGGTACTTGGAGGTTTGAGAATGTTAGAGTATTATTAATAAAATATGGTTAAGTATTTTTTCTTTTTTTAGTGAATGTAAATAAGGAACGGGTCAAGGTCTTTTATATACAAGTTCATTGATAATTAGGATTCAATACTTTTTTATAACAGTTATCTTTTGTTTTGAGAGCTACGGTGCCCTCTAAGTCAATATTGTAACTGAATACAGCTTCTCTGTTGCCTAGTGTTTATAGAGTGGGGGGAAGGGGGGGGGGGGGATTAACTACGTGTCATCCACAATAAAAAGTTATGTAGTAACTTTACAGTGTATACTTTTGAGTGCTCTACAAAATTTACGCACATCCGTTCATCGTCTTGGAGGATTGGGTGGCGAAGTGTATAACAAACTTGCCAAACACACTTGGAATATGACCCCTGATACAATGAACCAAGTGTATCCTTATTAGTACTGAGTGTAGGCATGATCTAAGGGTAAAGAGGAGAGTTGGTGGTAAAAAATGTGAGATGGAAAATACAGCGAAAATAAATTAGAAAAAATATGATGGATTTCTCCCATAAAGTAATACATGGCGAAATATTAAGTGTCCATGACTTTATGGCTGACTTTGAATACTTTTTTTATTGATATTGACGTTGAGTTACCGGTGTCTTGCTGTCTCTCCACTCGGCCACTCAAGTCAGAAAACAGCTAAAAATATCCGTAAAATTAACCTTTAGTATTTTTCAAGTTCTTCCTGACGTAAAATTATACAAACTTCATCTTTATAAATTTATAAGGTTTATTCTTTCACTCAATAAATTCCTCTATAATGTGAACTTAGTTAATTCAGTGTTAAATTGTTAAAATAGATGTTAAGATTGAGTGATGATATTTAAGTCATGTTAGTTCAGTTTGTGTTGTGAAGATGTGAACTTTGTTGCTGGTTGATGATTCTTACATCGTCTCGCTTGGATGACCTTTCATATCCAGCCGGGATGACCTTTCAGTAGGTAAAGTTGGCAGAAGAGTCTGAATAAAACACAGATTCAGACGAATTGGAACCCATTAAACCAAGAATCTTCCCGGGGCTCAAACTCGATATTCATACTGACAATAAACGGGAATAGGTTTTAATTCAAGGTCAGTTCAGGGTTATTTTAAGGTCACCTTCAATAAGAATCATAATCCATTTACACCAGCTGACATTTCAAGGACTTTTCAAGACATTAAGTTTGGTTGCCTAAAACTTGATAGTTGAACAAACTCGGTCAGTTGTAAAGTGCAGGACAAGAAAAGGAGTTATCTTTTATTTTGTGATTTAACTAACACTTATTTCTATTTTTATCAACATTATTTTGCTTATCAGCATTTGTACACTATTATAATGTTGGTGTTTATTGATAGTAACAATAACAAGCCGAAAATAACAGGTGTAATCTTCTTATTGTTTACAGGTGTCTTTCCTCCGTCCCCCAGCACTTCCCCCAGGTTAATCACCCCGCCACGCCTTGACTCTCACATCTTCACTTTTGTTTATCCCAGTATGTCTTTTTATCAACATCTTTTAGTATTATCTCTGATCTTTTTTTTTCTAATCCACATTCTATCCTTACAAAACATATGTGTCCTTAAACAATGTCTGTGTTCTTTGTCCTTTACTTCCACACCAGACTCTACCATACCCGCAGGCTAAAATATTTACCATATATGATTTCCTTCAGAGCATCAGCTGTTTGTCTCCTTTGCAATACTTCTTAAAATCAATCGTTATCATTTCTTCCATAGAACCAAAAACACTTCCGATAACCAAAACTCTGTGATACTTTCAGCTCTTTTTACTTAATGTTGCCACCAGAATTAGAATGACTTTATTCCATTCCTATATTTCGCCCCCCCCCCAAAAAAAATAAATAAATAAAAGCTTTCCCTCGTCTATCTGTTGTCCTCTCACAATCCTTAATCTGTGTAAAACCTCTTTATTACCTTCATAAACTTTCCCCCTTACTCTGCATACCTGTTATGACGTCGTAATTTCTAACTACCCCAATCAAATATATTGTATCGCTTTCCGAGGTTATAAATATAGTATAGTATATATAACTGTTTCATCTCCTTTACTTTTTTCTACGGGCATTCTTAGAGTACACACGTGACTCACACAAACGGGTTCTGACATGTATCTCACCCGTCCCCTTGTCATGTCACACACCTGCTCATATTTATTTCCGTATACCTTTCTCTCTACTGTTAACAAGCTCATCTCTCTAAAGTTCATACATTTTATTGCCGAAAAACATTTACCACTGAACAATGGAACAATAGCTGTATCTATCTTTTGTCTTTAGTACTCGTTCATTTTCCTCGTTGCAGGTCATCATCACTCGTGTTGGACGTACCGCTTCACCACCAACAGAAAATACTCCATAAAACAGGCTTCAGTTCCTCTTTTTAACTGTACCTTCTTCAGCAACACACAGCATTGAGACAGAGGCATCAGTCACAAGTATTACCACGATAAAATGTGTCGTAACTAAAGCCAAAACTACTCTACAATCAGGCTTTATTATACCGATGTGACTTTTCTAACTAAACAATTCCTACTACAGACTTTCACTACAGAAGCCTGGTTAATAGCTGATTCAGGTGACCTTTCTAGATTAAAATAATCTAAAGTCAACAAAATTTGAGTTTAGTTTACAAATGAATGAATCAGTAATTGACGTAACCTACTGCATCCAGTTTATACGACCTTCACAAACGAAAATAAGTTGAATTTAATTAAGCTTGAATTAAATTTATCTGGGCTAGAAATTTTATACCGGTCTTTGTCACTCAAGTTTGGCGAAGAAATTATTTTAAGCTTCAATTCCTCAAAAATTAAAAATAAATATATAAATAATACGCGTATTGCATAATTTCAAACAGTGAAGGAGTGACTTAGAAACTCTTTGATGCGTAAATACTAAATATATATAAAGTATGTATAAACTTTGGTGCGTAAATACTAAACCTTATAAACTTTGTCGCAGCGTAGATACTTATTCACCAACCAGACGCGACTATTAAAGATTCAACTCACTCTGAAAATGGACTGACAGCCAGACAGCCAAAAATTTAGTTGTCTCGCCAAAGAGAACGATATTTTTTTTTTCATGTTATTATAATTTATTTTTCGTTTTTTTTTTTTTGACTGGGAAAACTTGGTTTGTTTATCTGTTATTTTTCTTACGAGTTTATAAATGTAAGGAATGTATTCAATTATTTTATTGGTAATTTATTAAGACTAATACTATTTAGTTTTTTTTCTGTCTTTACGAAAATAATAGATTAATAAGTTAAATTCGCCTTATTTGTCATTAATGATTCAATTTATTATTATTATTATTATTATTCCCTAATTTCTCTCTGCTTATCCTTTTTTCTCTTTATAATTCTTCCTTTCTTTTGCGATAATTACTTACTACATAGCGGGAACAATTAAATTCTCCCTCAGCTTTAGTTCCTGGCGTTAGAATATAAGAGACAAACAAACAAACAGTCAGACCTAAAAAAAAAGCAGACGGACAGAGAGGCAGCTTACCTGATCAAAAAGTGACTCCCAAAATAACATAGAGGTCGCAGCAGGTACAGTGGTAATTAAGATGTCTTTTGGGGGCCTGAACACGCGAGGCTGTGGGGGGTAAAAGGTCAAGCAGAGACATGTTTAACAGAGATTCAAGTCAGTAAGGAAGAGAAGGGTGTGTGTGTGTGTGTGTGTGTGTGTGTGTGTTGTAAATATTAATGTTGTAAATAATGAGTGTTGTGAAGGTGAATGTTGTGTATGTAAATGATGTAAATGTATAGATGTGATATTAAAGTCACACACACACACACACACACACACACACACACACACGACATGAGAATAACAGACACAGTTAATATATTGTTGAGAGAGAGAGAGGGAGAGAGAGGGAGGTATTGTCTTGCTCCACTGATCTAGAGAAGAGGTAATGTTTATGCAGGTGACATCTTCCTTCCTCTCCACACTACACCCTCCCTCTTCCCCCTCTTTTAACTCCCTCCCTCTCTCCTTGCCTCAACCTTCCTCCTCCTCCTCCTCCCCCTCTTCCTTCTCCCCTCCCTTAACAGCAACACCCAACAATCAACATTTCTTCTCTCCTCTTCCCTTAATTGTCCTCCCTTTGCTCTTTCTTCCTCCCTTTCCTTTCACCTTTCCGCACTCCCCCTTCCTCCACCCTTCCTCTCTCCCCCGTCCTCCACCCTTCCTCTCTCTCCTTCCCTTCCGGTCTTGCTCCTTCTTCCCTCTTCCATCCTTCTTCCATCCCCTACCCTCATTCTTTCCCCTCTTACTCACTCCATTTTCCTCCTTCCCTCTCCTTCCACTCAAGTCATCTCCCTTCCATTAGTCCTCCTCACACTCATCCCAGTTCCCTCCCTCTCATTTCACCCCCAATCTTCTCTCCTCCTTTCCTCCATGATTATAACCCCTACCCCCCCCTCCTCCTTTCCTCCGAACTTCGTGCTTGGGACTCACAAATAGCCGAGGTAATTTTTGACCATTACTTGACAAATAATAGGTGTAAATTGAGGTAGTCTAACCCCCCTTTGCCTCATGCCTTCATTCTACTACGTCCCTCACACCTCACTTAACCTACCACTCACGCCTCATTTTTCCTCCTTATCCCTCACTTTCTACTACTACTCACACCTTTTTCTTTCCACTCATCTCCTCATCTTCCTTTACTCCCCACCCCCAACCCCTCACTTTCCACCCCTAACCCTCATTTTTAACCCCACACTTTTAACCCCCTCACTTTCCACCCCTAACCCCTCACTTTCCACCCTTAACCCCTCACTTTCCACCCTTAACCCCTCACTTTCCACCCCTCACTTTCCACCCCTAACCCCTCACTTTCCACCTCTCACCTCTCACTTTCCACCCCATTTATCTCACTCTCCGCTCTCTCTCATGCCTTACTCGCCTACCCTCAACCCCTCGATATTTTCCAGTCATAAATAATGTCTTTGATCTCGGCAATATTTTCTGTTTCAGTTTAAAATCTTTCACCTGTATAATATTTTTCCTTACAAAAATAGAATGATTTATTTTAATTATTTTTCTGTTGCCTTTTTGTGTGATTATATTTTGAATCGAGAAATTTTTATTTAATATTTTTTTTTCTTTTATTTCATGAATAATATTTACCTCTGAAGAAAAAAATCATGTTCACGTATATGTTTTTTTTTATATATCAATCTTATTCATAATAAATAAAAATATATTGCACACACACACACACACACACACACACACACACACACACACACACACACACACACAGCCATCATATTACTCACGCAGTCACCGTCTTTCACTCTAAATATTACACCTCTGTCTCTAACTTGGACTTTCGACAGGCCAATTTTCCTATGAGCTACATTAGGAAGCATAACCAAAATTACTAGTTACCTTTCTGTAGCTTTTATATCAAGGTAGATCCAAAGCCTTTAGCTCTTAATTAGCTTTCATGCCTTTTATATTATTTAAGTGGGATTCATAAACATTATATCATAGTTTTCTAATTCTCTCCACTGAGGTCATTACCAACTAAATTAAAACCAAAGTTAATTATTATTTTTTTTATCTACAGTATATAGTAATTTACTCATTCAATTACTAATGTATTTATTTTTATTTATTTTATTTTACGTATTTCTCTTTTGTTTATTTTTACTTGTTTATTTATTTATTTATTTTTTGTTTCATTTGTTTACATTTACCGGTTATACGTTAATGATACAGGGAAAAGTGTTTACGTGTTGTGGTGGGAAGCTGGAGTTGTTTTTTTTCTGGGTTTAAGAGAGAGAGAGAGAGAGAGAGAGAGAGAGAGAGAGAGAGAGAGAGAGAGAGCAAAAACCAAAACGTCATCTCAACTAATACAATCCCTGCTCGCGAACCGTTACCATGACAGGGTTGACTATCAAAAGGGGGTGAGGCACTGTAAATTCCTGTAGTCACCGCTAGAGACTATCCTATATCATCGTATTCTTTATCACACATTGATCAAAACTTCTAAGCTCAGTGAAAACCCAAAAAACCCATTCTCGAGTTTTGGGGGACACACACACACACACACACACACACACACACACACACACACACACACACACGGTAAGAAATGTTTGCGTCTCTCTCCTTAATGTTATTTGCCAGGTCTCTTAGTGTCTTCTTCCTCTTGTAAATGTCGTCAGTGAGTCTTGCTTCATGAAGATCTCAGAGCCGGGGGTTGCTTTATTCTGTTTACTTAATATTTAAACAGATTTTGCACAAAATAACTGAACCTAACTTAAAAGAACCTAACCTAACTAAATAAAACCTAACCTAATCCTCCAAGTGGCGTTAGGGGGTTTAATAATACGATTAAATAATGCGTGGTGTCTAATTTTCATGTGCTCCGTTTCTTACTGTAGTAATTACTGGATGACATATTTAAAGGCCGGGTTTTTGGGCGGGTAATATTATCTTATTTGAAGAACTAAACCTAATTATGTTCTTCGTCTTATTTTTGTCTCTTTGCTCTCTCTTTGTTCATTTGGTCTTCTTATTTTTCTTGTTGTTGTTCTTGTTGCTATTGTTCTTCTTGGTATTGTAGTTATTGGTGGTTTTTTATTCTTCTATTTCTTGTAGGTGCTTTTGTAATTGATGTTTTTGTTATTGGCCTTGTTGTGGTAGCTGTAGTTGTTGTTCTTGTTGTTGGTGTTGTTCCTGTTCTTGTAGCTTTTTTTCATATTGTTCTAGTTCTCGTTCTTGCTCTTACTTCTTACTTCTTTCTTCTTTCTCCTATTCATCCCCGGTTAAGCTAGATAATGGACGTACGAACCTTTACGTAATCCAAGGTTCCATCATTATACTCCTCAAGGTCAGGGAATCCGTCAGTGTCCCGCCTATCACAAAACATCCACTAAACATCTTCACCTCTTTCCACCCTTCCTATCGTCTCTTCCTCACTCCCTTCCACTTTCCATTCCTTCGATTCTTCCCTCATTTCCTCACCTCCTTCCTTCCTTCCTTCCTTCCTTCCTTTCTTTCACCAGTCATCCCCACTTGTCACGTTTTCGCCTCGGTAACAACCTTGGGGGGGGGGGGATTGACTTCTCAGGGAACGACTTGCCTTGTTGGGATAATACCACGAAGAAGATCAATTGTGTTATGTTTTTATTTTTTCGTTTTTTTTCTCCAAGATTCTAATTTAATTTCATCTAATCTAATCTTATCTAATCTAATCTAATCTAATCTAATCTAATCTAATCTAATCTAAGTCAGATGTCTCGTGTCTCTTTTATTTGTTTATTTATTTATTTCAATAACTACTACTACAACCAATTAATAACAACCACCACCACAACAACAACAACTACCACAACAACAAAAACTACCACAACAACAACAATAATAATAACAATAACAACAATAATAATATCAATAACAACAATAATAATAACAACCACGACAACAACAACAACAACAACAATAACAACATCCACTAAGTATTCCTGTTCGTGATAATCTTCCAACATTGTATTCTTTCTTATCCTCCAGGGCGTGTATGTGTGTGTGTGTGTGTGTCAGCTAATGAGGTGCAGAAGAAAACACAGTTGCTAAAATGTGCGTCAAATATTCTCACTACATAATGGAAATGTTATGGTCTAGGAGCTGTTGATGTATTTACGTGTTTTATGACTGTGTAATAGTATGTCTGGTCCTTGTCTTAACAGCTCGTGCTTGGAGATGCGTGTGAGTGTACATGTATGTGTGTGTGTGTGTGTGTGTGTGTGTGTGTGAGTTTATGCTTCTATCTGTGAGCGTGTGTGTGTGTGTGTGAGTTTGTGCTTCTATCTGTGTGAGCGTGTGTGTGTGTTTAATGTACATGTGTGTGGTCTTTCCTACTCTCCCGTTCTATCTATTCCTGTAACAACAATAATAATGATAAGGATAATACGAGATACAGTAAAAGGGAGGAGGTATGATTAAATTAAACATAAACATTTAGTACAAATTCATTAAAAAATATTAGAACGAATATACAACACATCAACGAATTAAAATGAATTTCACAAGTTAGAATGTAGTTTAACGTTGTGTAGGGGTCGTAGGCGAGGGACTTCATGCGGCAGAAGATAGCGATGGTGAGGGTGCTCTTGTTATGGGTTTGATGGCGCTCTTGTATAATTATATAAGTTTGAGTCCGAGTGAGAGTATGTACTTGCATCTGTACGTGTATGTGTGACTATGCATATTCACGCGCTCATTCACACGCATGTAAATGTTTGTCCGTGTGTTTTGGTAATATCAGAAAGTCCTTTTGGCCTACAATTAAACTCACACATGGAGGTTAGCGATAATTATATAACTTTGTTGGAAGGTAATTTCAGACACTACCAACAGCGCAAGGTCACATAATATACCAACAACAGAGGCAATACTAACACACACACACACACACACACACACACACACACACACACACACACACAAAATTGAGATCGTCATCACTATTTAACGGGAACAAACAAAAGTTAACGCAGAAACAATAGGACGCGGATTAAAAACAAAAGCAAGGCTATTAACGATATTAACATGGAAGCAAGACAATATAAAAACGACGTGTTTATTGTCTTTACTTCTTCCCTACTTTTGTGTAATTGTGAATCAAAAAGAACAATTTATTTAACCAGCTCATGAGATTATTATTACCGGTAACT
The DNA here is from genome assembly GCF_018991925.1 of Homarus americanus. Taxonomy (NCBI): domain Eukaryota; kingdom Metazoa; phylum Arthropoda; class Malacostraca; order Decapoda; family Nephropidae; genus Homarus; species Homarus americanus. Next base: position 1,139,298 of record NW_024755865.1, read on the forward strand.
CTTAAATAAAAGGCGATAACTGGTTTATAAAAGACGTATTAAAAAAAATGAACACCAACTTACTCGTAACCTCAACAAACTCACAGAAACACAAATTGAATCTTAATCTTAACTTTTGATATCGAGTGTTTCATATTACTTCTCTGTGTATACCAAGATTATATACCCTAATGCTCCTCGTTCAGGCTTTCATTAAACACCACACGAGAGGACTCCAAAACCTTCGACAAAAACTACAAAATAAAAGATAAACGTACAAACAAAAACAAACTTGATAATTTGACACTCACACGCAAGCAAATAAAAAAAAAAGAAATACAGGCAAAACAGAATATGTAATTGAGATACTGTGCAGAAAAACAACAACAACACAACTCAACACTCACAGCAATCAGACAGAGGAGACGGCTGGGGAAAAAACAACACGACACCAACGAGATGAGGTCAACCACGTGAGTAAAACAAGAACAAAACAAGATAAGAAAAAAAAAATATATAAAAAGGTAGTCATGAAAAATTAACAAGTCAAAGAGAGAGATTGACAGACACATAGATAGACAGACACAAATACACACACACACACACACAGACGAAATACACATACACACGCCAACAGCAGTCATCTCAGTGTCGACTTACAGACAGGAGGAGAGACAGATATACGAACAAACAAGCAATCAGACAGAAACACACAGGTAAACAGAAAGACAGAGACAGGTAAACAGAATGACAGAAAAAATAAAAAAATAAAAAATTGAACACCCATAAACATACAGTACCTAACCACATGATTCAAGTTCCCCCGATAAGCAACAGAGAGAGAGAGAGACAGAGAGAGAGAGATGATACACTATGGTAAGAAAGAGAGATAATGAGAGATAAACAGAGAGAAACACATCAATACACCCACACAGAATAACACCCAGAACACAAGAGACTTCACCCTACACACAAGGGCCCAGATACAACAGCTATACCCACTAGTACACAGAACCACACCCTAGTGTTAGATGGGAGACAATAATTAACACACACACACACACACACACACACACACACACACACACACACACACACACACCGTTCTAACCCGATAATGACCTCTTTCTGGTAATGAAACAACTACCTGCTAACTATACCCTTAATATATATACCCTCTTTAAGTCTTTATATACTTCAATTGATGGCATTAACAATAGTAGGTGTAATAGTAATAGTATTAAAGGTATGTAGTTATGCCATTGATCTTATAATGATAATAATAATAATAATAATAATAATAATAATAATAATGATAATAATAATAATGATAATAATAATAATAATAATAATAATAATAATAATAATAATAATAATTTGTTGTTGAAAAAAAGGACAATGGTTATAATAATAATAATTTCTCTACTATAAGAAACTATTTAAATTATATTACTTTTATTATCTTAGGTTATTCAGTTATAGGGTATTGCACTTTATATGGAATTCGCTATGTATAAGCTTTTATGGCACTTCTTATACCACTATTAAATATATGATTCGTTTCCTTATGTCATTTTTTATATCACGTTAATATATGAGGAAACGTCGTCAAAATTCTACTATATAATTAGGTTTTATACGATTTTCTGATTACATTATTTCCGTGTGTTGATTGGAATATTTTTTTTCCTTTGATTATCTTATTTTTCTCCTTCCGCTGGAGAAGTAATGCTTCGCTGTCCTAGAATTAAAAATACTCCACCATCCTAGAATAAAAATAACTACCTAAAAATAAAAGACTCAACCATCCTGGAACTCAAAAATGCTTTACCTTTTAAATATTCAAAATTCTCTGCCATCCTAGAATTAAATGATCCACTTTTTTCTGGAATTAGAAATGTTATTCTATTTGGGAATTGAAAACGCTCAGATGCTCTTCCAACCTGGAATAGTAACGCCTTGCTACCTGGAAATAATAGTAATTATATTCTACATGTTGATGAAAAAGCGTAATAATAATAATAATAATAATAATAATAATAATAATAATAATAATAATAATAATAATAATAATAATGATGATGATGATGATGATGATGATGATGATGATGATGACCCAGCACCCTCTCCCTCACACACACTCCACAACAAAGACAATAATTACCGTGTCCTTACCTGTGAGAACACCTGTGTGAATACCTTAAGCAAATCATATAACAAATCATATTTTTCTGACACATATTTTCCTTCACAACCAACGTAATATATTTGACAGCACGAAATATACACTTACTGAGTAAAACCTTTATTCCGTTGTAGTTAATAAGAGCAGGAGGGAGAGAAGGAAGGAGAGAGAAAGAAGGAAGGAAGGAGGGAGACAGGGAGGGAAGGAGGAAGGGGAAAATACCTTTACGCAATCATATTTCTAATTATGGGAATGAAAAGAGACTATATTTTGCTTACACTGGAGTGGAAGATTGGTGAGAGTGGAGGTGGAGTCATGCAGGGTGGAGGGTGGAAGGGTATAATAGCCTGGGGAAGCCTTTGATGGACCATTTCCCACATGCTAGCCCCAACAGACACGGGGGCCCCGCCCTAAGTAGCAGCTCTCTGGTGTATCTGCTGTTATGGTCTATTCTGTTTAGTTTCTGCTTTTATGTCGTATTGGGTTTTTTATTTTGTTTCGATCTGCATATGAAACACACACACACACACACACACACACACACACACACACACACACACATCATATATACAATGGTGTACATACATTTATAACATGCATTATAAATAGATACAATTTTATAATAGTAAATTGCTGTCATGGGGGAAGTGTTGGTGTAGGCTAGGCAGGTGACTGACTATACCTACGCACTCTACACTCCATACTTGATAAGTGTCACTTGTGTGTGTGTGTGTGTGTGTGTGTGTGTGTGTGTGTGTGTGTGTGTGTGTAGTGGTGGCAGTCAATAGTTCTCTGTATACTGTATAGAAACCATTAATTATTGTAAAAGTATACCCATGATGGCCAGGTCTGATAGTTATTAAACCAGTTAAACATTTTCGACAAATTACTAAGGACTACTACTACTAACACCACTACTATCACCACCAGTGAGGAAGGGTCGTGTTATGATGGTGGTAGTGTGGGCCAGGTGGCTCGTGCTGTGGCGTATGTTTATTGTGGAATTTACATAAACGACTCGGTTGGATGAAATAGTTTTTTTTTTCCTGGGCGCCACAAGGTGAATATGTACACTTGACAACATAGTTGTTAAGAAGCCCTAGGGAACCATAAACCACAAGACGCCATAAAGAACCCCTGAGGTGCCATAAAGAACTGTCATGGCACCATAATGGCGCCATCTACAAATAACACTTCTCATACAATGGGCATCTGTACACCACCCTACCTACATGTTTACACACACACACACACACACTATATATAAACATTTAGCTTATTTTAAGAATTCTTATTTTATATTCCCTTACATTCAACGTGCTTTAGTTTTAATGATGCTAGTTAAAATTACGTAAACTTGCACAAGATAATTTACATAGTGAACAAAGAACAATCAACGGTGGTCTCTCACACGATACACTGCACACTATTAAGTATGATCAAACGGTACACGTAGATAAGTATTATAATCTGCGTATATTAATGAAGCTCAATTACCCCCTGGTTGGGCCTCGCACCCCTTGGCGTAATATGTGCTAAAGACGGTAATTTTCACCTTTACAATGAGTCTATGAGTGTTATCACGTAAAGAGTTAGACCACAACTTGAAAGCGTCTATTAACAAATAATTCGTAACAGAGCTAATAGGTACTCATTGTCCGCGTATATTAATGTACTAGACTGGAATACCTAGCTGAGAACACAGGAATATACGCAAGAGTACAAACAGATTATAGTAAGTGTAAAGGTAACGAAGGAAAGAAATTGAACAAAATGAGAATGAAATATACTTGTACACACACACACACACACACACACACACACACACACACACACACACACACACACACACACACACACACACACACACACACACACACACACACACACACACACAACCTACGCACGAAGTCTATCCTTAGAAAAGTACTTCAGCAACTCGTGACCTGTAATTGGTGCAGGTAATCACTCCTAAATAAAACTACATTGAGAGGGTGAAGGGTTATTTTCGTGTGATTTGAAGTGATTACAGCTGTGTGTGTGTGTGTGTGTGTGTGTGTGTGTGTGTGTGTGTGTGTGTGTGTGTGTGTGTCAACTATAACACAGCGCCTTGTAAACATAAACCTTATAACAGCAAATTGTCACATAAAATTAAGATCACATTAAGTTAAGTTTCCATTAATGTTCCTCGAGAGACACACACACACACACACACACACACACACACACACACACACACACACACACACACACACACAAGGTTCTCCCCACTAAAGCCAGCCACGATAATAAACATGTCTTATACGTGTCGGTTGTGGCTCTTAGTGTGTTATTCTGGATGGCAAAGAAAATAATACAGTATAGTTAGTAATTTTCGCTAACTGTTTATAAGAAATTTAAACTACTTGTATGGCGATTAAATGTTATTGTTTTGGATAAGAAAAAAATCCTGTAGTTTGGCTATTTTTTCATCTTGTTTATTTTTATCTATTATTATTATATTTATTTGTTTTTTAATGCATATTGGTTTATATAAAACTTGGATCCACAACTTTATCGCTCGGGGATGATAATAGGAAATGCCCTTTCCTTAACTATTTTTTCCCCGTCTAAGTGGAAATAGCCGAGGAGCAGCACAGGCATCCTCCACACAACACTGGCAGGCTCAGGGGGGGTTTTATAGACGCTGTTCCATGCATATTAAGCAACCCAGCGGCTGTTACGCGAGAAAAACTAACCATTAATGGGAAGTCACTGTAGAAAGAGTAATAAAGATTCGCTTGAAAGAACTTGTTCCAGGTCAAGGCAGCTGGATGTATCTGTTTCGTGTGTTGTGTAAAATGTAAGCAAATATTCCTGGTTTTTGGTAAGGTTGATGAGTTTCCTGTTGAAATTACCTGTACATCTTCAGATCCTCTACCCACCAAGCTTATCCATACTCCTGACTAACGTTGTGTAGACCTCCTCGCCACAGTGTTCCTCTATGTCGTATATAACCTCCATCATATTAAACTATTATATTTGGTAAGTGGGCTCCTTAGTCGACATTTTTGACTTCTTTAGGTGTATATTAATATTATATAATGCCCCGCCCAGGTATAGCGGGTTAGCGTCTCTGGTATTTCAAGGTATAACTCTCCTAATCCTGGACGAGTTATCCTGTTACTTAAATATATACAGAAAGTTGTGTATCTAATTATATATGAACCAGGATGTTACACTAATATAATTTGAATAAAGATTTCCACTAAACTCGAATTGTCGTGGTTTACCTCAGTTACACCGTACATATACAGTAAGTGCAGCACCGGCCTTCGTTACTCCCAAGACGGACTGTATTGTGCCTGTTGTCAGCTCAGTTGCCGTGCACCAGCAGCATGTTGTCTTAACTGCACTAATATCTGTTGTAAATATTTCGTGCTTAGATGATGTTAAATATCATCTCCTGATAAATTGTTATCTGAAACGAAGTAAATATTTGAGAAATTATCCACTCTCAAAAGATTTCATAGCTACGATGCAGAACGTTGTGCGTGTTTTATTTTGCTCACACACTGATACACACACACACACACACACACACACTAATACACACACACACACACTGATACACACACACACACACACTGATCCACACACACACTGATACACGCACACACAATATTGGGTAATGAATATATGTACAAATCAGATCTCTAGTTTTAGTATAAGTAATAACAGTAAGTGTACTCTGTGAGCTTAACTTGATGGTTGGTGTTTCTGTTATACAAAGAAAACCTTCCATGTTTTCACGTGAAAACTGTTTGAAAATCACATCTACTGGTGTGGAGCAGACGTAATTACTTTGAAGATAAACAAATATTACACTGAATTACATTATTGTGATGACAGCACTACTACTGACAAATTTAAAGAGGAAATACATATGTATATGAATAAGTATACTTCATCTTTCAAATGGGACAATATTATACAAACAGATATACGCCCAATATTACAATGGCACTGTCTCGTTGAAAGAATATTATTTTTAGATACATTACGGAAGAAAGCTTCAGCTTCTGGGCTACCATGTCATCTGACAACGTTGGACAAGGATATATTCCGTAAACAATAGAAATATGGGATATTTATACAAACCGGCAACTTCTTACAAAGAAACATCTTCACTATTCTCCAAGAAGACACCTCAGTCACTTTTCATTTTTCACTCTGATGTGGGAACAGGTTTCCCTTTGTAGTCAAAATTTCCTCTTTAATTGAAAACAAAAGGATTATATGATTTGTTTTCCATTCCTGTACACCTCCACAATCCGGACGAATCATTCATTCTTGTGTGAATCATCCAATGTTTGGAGTTAACGGTTAGGGAACGTTCTGCTTGAGAAATCCGTCTTAGTGCTGCTAACAGCCAATAACACATTTGTGTATGAGAGGCAGAGCTGGGTAAAAACTCAACTTTTTTCATAAGCGGCAAGAAAATTACCTTCATTTGAGTTATGGCGCGACCATATTCAAGGCTTTTAGTGCTGGTTAACGCAGATTTAATATGATTTTTCCTTATTTTTTTATTAATTTATTATTATAAAACAGATACATCGTGACTACTATATACCTCACACAAAGTTCTGCGATAATAATATTACCTCCCCCATAAAAATTGCTATAGTTGATATTTTAATTAAACTGTGAATGTGCATTGGGCGTTAAAATTTTATATACTATCATACAAATATATTTCATAAACCCAGAGCCGATTAGCTGCCATGAAGCTATATTACTGCTTTTGGAATACAACCAATACGAGCCACAAAATTGAGAAATAAAATATATTAATTATATACAGAATGCATTATGCCGTTAATATAATACGAAAAGAAAAAAGTATATGTTTGGTTTTAACAGGTCTGTATTGAGGTGACTGTAAATAGTTGTATTATTCATGAACTATGCAGATTGTCACACCTTTCTAGTCATGGTTTATATCAGGGGATGAAATTGCCACCTATAGTTAAAACTAATAGTTACGTTTAGATAATATGATCATGATTAACTTTATTATTATTATTGTTGTTTCTCTCTAGATAAACATAGCATTTCTCAACCAAATATACGTATTATTTCCCTTCATTTTGAGATCTGGTGCAATGACTGCTTATGACACCTTGTTACTGAAGACAGGAAACAATTTTGAAAGTTGGCCAATCGATGAAATTTTTTGTGTTTGTGTGTTCGTGTGTGTGTGTGTGTGTGTGTGTGTGTGTGTGTGTATGTGTGTGTGTGTGTGTGTGTGTGTGTGTGTGTGTGTGTGTGTCTGTGTGTGTGTGTGTGTGTGTAATAATAAAATAATAATAATAATTAACGGTTTATTGAAAGAGCTTGGCAGCCAGAAGGCTGAAAATATACAGTTACATATTTGGGGAATGGGTTTCGAATTACAAATAATATACAAGTAACATAAGTGACACAAATAAGACATATAATAACTAGATGGGGAAAAGCTCAAACTGCAGTTCATTTCAACATAGTGACAGTGCAAGGAGTAGTGTTTACTGGGAGTGAATACACTGGTTTATTACAAGTTATTGATAATTTTTACAATGGTTGGGACTGGGCTGTTCTTATAGCGATCAGTTCGTGCTCGTATGGGCTAGATGCGGTTGTGGTGTCGAACAGCAATTCTCGGACTAGGGATCTCAGGTGGTAGTAGGAGCCGGTGTCGTGGATGGTGTAGAAGCTTCTTACCAAATTTGCATATGAGGTCGTGGTGATGGTCAGTGTGTGTGTGTGTGTTCTTGTGGCTGTGTGTATGTCTGTGTAATCATAAGTTATATGTATACACCATAGGTATTTTAATAGTCTGTCTGTAACAATATATCTGTAAAATCAATTTATCAATCACCATTCATCAAATTTCACATCACTTGGTATAAATAATGTATTTAGAAAGATGATGTGTTGATAACAATATAACTCCACTTCGGTGATTTTTGGCTCAGTTATGGCTCTCTGTTACCCACTAAGGTGAGAACCTACGTGTATGTCATCTCTAACTCACACTAGTAAAATAAACTAACAAAGATACATTATGACAACCAACACAAGGGGGGTGAGGAGGGGTAAGGGGGGGTGAGGGGAGGTGGGGGTGAGGAGGGGTAAAGGGGGGATGAAGGGGTGATGGGGAGACAAGACATTATGACAAGTAGAACAAGGGAGAAGGAAAGAAGAAATAAACGTCAAGTTGAATGAAGATAAAGTGGAGGAAGTAGAGTTGATTCAGATACCTTGAAGTGGATGAGTCAGCTGATGAGGAGATGAGTGATAAAAGAAACCAACCACAAGTATCGTAAGACAATAACAATGTGAAAGACTCGTGTTAAGGGAGGTGGGGGGGGGTGGGGGGTGGAGGTAGGAGAAACATAAGGGAATGATTAACCTGATTTTATTATACAGTTGTGAAGCATTGAGGTAGGTTAGGTTAGGTTAGGTCAGGTCAGGTTAGAAGTGATTGTAATGATGTGCCTTAGATCAGCGCATAAGGGAATGGAAAGTAGGGATGGATGGTAGATGGGACAGTAAATACCAGAAAGGTGATAGTTGGATGGTAGGAAAGATGCCCCAGAGGTGAAAGGTAGAGGAACACACACACACACATACACACACACGAGTTGGGTTAAATCTCAGCCCCATATCCTTGAGGCCAGAGAATGATGAACAATTTCCGACGTTCAGTTTCCGGTCTTGGATGGGGAGTGGACAGGTCAGTTGTGCTCATTATTTTACCACCAATTGTCTCTCTCTCTCTCTCTCTCTCTCTCTCTCTCTCTCTCTCTCTCTGTTTTCTCGATCTTTATTTAAATAGTTCTTCTATATTTTTCTTTGTCTGTATCTGTCTTCCTGAATCTTTTTAGACATATTTCTCTCTCACTTATTTTTATTTAATTTTTATCTTCTCTTTTTTTATTAATATTTCTTTTAATTTTATTTTTATTTTATTTTTTATTTTTATTTATATCACCATCACGTGGTTTGATTTATCCGTGTATTAAGGTCTTTGTTTATTATCTGTTTACTTTTTCTTCTGTAATTTTACCCTCAATACCTTTATTTTTACCTGTACCTGTATCTTCACCTGTAATTATGCTTGTATCTGTATCCACCTTTACTTATACAGTATATGTACTTGTTTCAGTATTTGTATCTGTGCTTGTAACTTATTATAGATCTGTACCTGTAGTTTTTTCTGTACCTGTAACTGTAGTTGTTCTTGATTTCATAACTGTACTTTCACCTGTACTTGCATCCACTCCCCTGCTTGTATCCACACCCGTACTTGTATCCACACCTGTACTTGTATCCACACCTGTATTTGTATCCACACCTGTGCGTGTATCTGTACCTGTACTTGTTTCCGCACCTGTATTTGTATTTCAGGTGGTATCATACTTCCTGAGTTAACGAAATGAAATGTAACCACTACTTCACCACCCACTGTAAAAGACACACAACACGCTTCAGTCGCTCTGGGGCTTGACACGTTATAGCAGCTATCTTTTCCCCCACAACATTACCTGCTGGGAAGCCGCTACTTGAAAGTGAATTCTTCCTTAAAATCTCTCGCTTCCTCACGTACTGTTCTCTGCTTGTCGTTTATTATGTCTGTTTATCTTGCGTTGATGTTACGTTTATACTCAGTGTATCCTGCGTTGATGTTGATGTACTCCGTTGATGCTGCGTTAAGACTCTGTTTGTTCTTCTTTGATGGTATCCTTGCATTACATCATTTCCCAATGGCTGGTCTGTACTCTAATGTCCTCTGTTGATACCAAACATACCCACACCTCATTGGTACTCCTCTAACCCCACTCCACCTATCGTTTCTTCTTTACTCCACCTAAGTATTCCAGACAGACTCACCGTGGGGAACTAAAACCCAGAATCAAATAATGAAATCGCACCAGGAGCCACAAACTGAGCGGTTGATTCCCATTACGCCCAATCTTATCTGTGATTTTCCCATTTCCTGAAGGTTGGTGTTAGTTCAGAGTCCCGGTGAAGGTGTGTCGTTAAGATGGGCAGATCACCAAGACCAGAGACGCCTGCAACTAGGGGTGAATCTTCAAAGGTTTCCAAAGGTTAATTTTTTTTTCCTCCTCACTGACTGGATGGTAATGTAAGACCATATTTATCTACACCATTAAGCAACGAGATAAAGATTGATCCTCAAATATCCATATGTTAAGAAGGAAACGGAAGAACTTAAACAAGATAGACAGTTATTCAAGGATTCTTACGTCAAAATCCTTCCTGCCTCACACTTCTCAATTCTCTCTTTCTGGTGGCTGTATGTAAGAACACACTTAACTGGCTCACTTAAGCTACGACACAAAAATAGTGGCTAGTGTAAAGTCGAAATTACCTTGAAACTCTGCCGTAATTGGACACGTTATCTTACCCTCTCAGTTAGAGAAATGGATTTAACCTACGATGAATTTTTGGGGGGAGAATGAGTACCCTAGCCATTCCTGGTCTAAAATCTCCACTTATGCCAATCCCAATTTGATTATCCTTCCCCTTAGCTCTCTCTCTCTCTCTCTCTCTCTCTCTCTCTCTCTCTCTCTCTCTCTCTCTCTCTCTCTGACTTACACAGTTAATTCTTTTGTTTTTATGGTTTTTATCTCGAGACAGGTATGTAATTTGCAGACAGTTCCAAACTTGTGAATTTTAAGGAATGAAAACTTATCAACAATAAATTTTACCCACAGTACCTTATTCTTCACCTGTATCTTCACCTGTACCTGCACCTTTACCCACACCTGTATCTTTACCTGTACCTACACCTGCATCTTCACCTGTACCTGCACCTGTACCTGCACCTGTACCCACACCTGTACCCTTACCTGTACCTGCACCTGTACCCACACCTGCATCTTCATCCAATTTAGGAAAAAAGAGAGAATCCCACGTAATCGCATTAATCTGATTACTGGCTTAGTGTCGGCGAGCATCAAGAGGTAGGCAGAGCTTACACCTGGGCGCCCCCCCTCCCCATCCCCCCCCCCCCCCCTCCCCTCGTTAACACCCCTCCTTCCTTATTCAGCGAGAGGGATGAGGGCGTCTGTTACTAATCCCCCCCTCCATCCGCGCCCCCCACCCGTACCCTCCTGTCATAGAAATACCACTAACAGATTAAATGTGTCGACTTTAACACATCTTGGTATGGAAATTCTTTAACGGATATAAAAAGTTAAGATGATAGGAGGTGGTTAGGGTGGCTGGTTAGGTTAGGTTAGGTTAGGTTAGGTTAGGTTAGGTTAGGTTAGGTTAGGTTAGGTTAGGTTAGGTTAGGTTAGGCTAAGTTGGGTTAGGTTAATAATAATAATAATAATAATAATAATAATAATAATAATAATAATAATAATAATAATAATAATAATAATAATAATAATAATAATAATAATTAACGGTTTATTGAAAGAGCATGGCAGCCGGAAGGCTGGAAATATACTATTACATAATTGGGGAATGGGTCTCTTGATTTACAAATGATATACAAGTAACATAACTGATACAAATGTGATATATAATAATTAGGTGGGGAGAAGCTCAAACTACAGGGCATTTCAACATAGTGACAGTGCGAAAGGTAAGATTGACTGGGAGTGAATACAATGGTTGATTACAAGTTATTGATACTTTTTACAATGGTTGGGACTGGGCTGTTCTTATAGCGATCAGTTCGTGCTTGTATGGGCTAGATGCGGTTGTGGTGTCGAACAGCAATTCTCGGACGAGGGATCTCGGGTTGGTAGGAGCCAGTGTCGAGGATGGTGCAGAAGCTTCTCACCAAATTTGCAGATGAAGCCTTGGTGGTGGTCAAAAGGAGCCGAGAAGGTCAATGTGTTAAGCGCTTCTTGATATGTGGAGTAGGAAGGGGAGAGAATAATCTCGCATGCCCTCTTTTGCACTTGTTCTAGGCGTTTACGTTGTGTGGCATTTAGGGAGGAAGGTTAGGTTGGTATCACTGATGGTGGCCAAGCTGGTGAACAGAATCTATTTTTTTTGCGATGGAGTTTCTTTTGTTTATTTTCATTTTTGCATGAGACGATTTCTTTACGCTTTTAACTCCGTATTCTCACGTGTCTCTCGCGCCATAATGCCCAGGTTGTGTAATTATTCCTTCCTGACGTTAAGCTCTATGAATGCCAGGTATGATTGACTCACTCATCTTCTGTGAGATTTTTTTAACCATTACTCATTGACGCATTGTATGTCTAGTTTATATCGATTAATCTTTATCATATACACATGTTACAATTATCCTTTAACCATATTTAGACAAACACATGAACCAAATGCAGTATCAGTAATTTATATTATTGTGACGTCATCACCAGGTGCTGTGACGTCATCACTAGCTGCTGTGACGTCTTCGCCAACTGTTATGATGTGATCACCAACGACTGTGACGTCATCACCAACAGCTGTGACGTCAACACCAATTGCTGTGACGTCATCACCAATGGCTTTGACGTCATCACCAGGTTACGGTAGGTCAGGTCAAGTCAGGTGATCATGTGTGTTCTGGGATTGATGTGACTTGGGGGATCTACCTCGAGTCAGTCAACAGATGTGAACGTGGAAGGCATATGCTCAATATTTACACACAACCATTTACAATTAAAATGAGTCTGATATTGTAAATCTGTCTCTCTCCCTTTCTTTCTCTTGGTATCTTCTCTATCTCTTTCTCTCTCTCCCGTAACCATATCTATTTCCCCATCTCTCTGTCTCTCTATTCCAAACATCATGAAACAACCCTCAGACATCTGGGTGCACAATTGAAAATCCATATCTGAGATTTCGTAGTAATGGCAACAGTGTTAAAAGCTGATTGTCCCCTGAAACAAAATTTTGTATTGAAACTTGGCAAAATAAGGAGGTCATGGAAGCAGTGGCTTTTAGCAGATTGTGTTAAGAAGTGAAGTGTGCCATTAATTTTTATTGTGTGCCGCCTTTTAATGCTTTTAGGTTTGACCTCAGAGTGGGACACACGGACACACGCACTCCTACACACATACTTAGAAATTATACATAGTGTCATAATGGATAAGAAAATGTATATTCACCTATGTATATAAGTATATATTGATCTAGTCATATCTCTCTCTCTCTCTCTCTCTCTCTCTCTCTCTCTCTCTCTCTCTCTCTCTCTCTCTCTCTCACACACACACACACACTACTAATATATATTAATACAAATGAAGTAATGAAACGCTAGTAAGTGCGGCTGTATTACGCTGTGGCGCCATTCATCCCTGCCAGTAACTTAATGTCAAAATTGCATGTGTGAAAGTAGTGACCACCGCCATTCTCCTTCAGGCTCGTTCATAAAATCAATATTTGTCATACCTCTATTATTCACGTGAGATATTTCATACACCACAAAAAGATATATACTACACATATATCACTCATGAGGTTATATGTAATTAAATCAAGCCTTTGTATTGGGTTTTTCTATAATTATATTTTTTCCCGTTTCATTTCCTTTGTACATTCTTGTTAGTTATGCTGTTGGATGTACACAGTTAGGAATACCAAGAGTACATCGAGCACACGTATTGTACATTCTGAAACATTGATTCTTCCATGCACGAAACAGAATATATAGATGGAAAGGATAAAAAAAAAATAGTATAGGGCTAACGAAGGGAGGGAGATAGGCAGCGATAGAGCAGGGAAGAGGAGGGAGGGAGGGAGGAAGGGAGTGAGGAAAGAGGAGGGAAGGATGGACACGACACGGGAACCTGCCGTGAGGGGGAGACAAATTGGAAAGAATTTTGTTTTCATTTGTGGGGCGATAAAGTATTTGTGGAGTGATAGAGAGAAGAGAAACTATTTTTCACCTAAAGAGCGATACAGCCTGACTGGGTGGGTGGCAGGTGGGTGGGTGGTAGGGGCAAGTGTGTGAATTATTATTGGCGATGAGGTAAACACATAAGGTGTCTCTCATCAATCAAGTGTTTGACGATGTGTGTATGTGTTTCTACGTAGTTATCTCATATACTAATGAAACAATTTCACTAAAACTGTTAACTTATAGTGTAACAGTGTAAAGCCAAATAATTTGATTTTGATTCGAGCTTATCGTCACAGAGAAAGGTCAAAGCTGCTGTACAGAAAACCCAGTCCTAGTGATCTCGGTGGCAAAATTGCGGGTTATGTTTGTAATGAGTAATAATATTGTTCTTATCGTGTGTAAGGGTTTGCAGTACATGTGAAGTTATTACTGTGGTGTAAAAGAGAATGTAGTAATGACTTTATGCTCGTATGTTAGGAAGGATATTTATTATTTATCAATGAATTAATTTTAATATTCATATAAAGATAAAGAAATACCTGTGGATAATGTAATGAATTTGAGGTAATCAGTCAGTTTGAATGCTGTCTGTCTGTCTGTCTGTCTGTCTGTCCGTCATTAATCTATTTTTTGCTTCCATCGATCCTTCTCTAATTACTTATCCATCTCTCTCTTTTTTCTTTCACTATTTTTTTATATTTTTCCCTACCTTCACAACTTTCTTTTTTCTCTATTTCTCTTTCCATCTCTCTGTCACTTATCTCCTCCTCCCACCGCTGGCTCCCTCTCCGCTAAGTGGCTCGGAGCAGGTGCACGAAGCCTCACCACGAATTCTCTTTTCCACTTACTAGACGTTTTATTTCCACTTCCTATAAGCTGCAGTGATGTATTTTATTTCCTGCCGATAAAACCTTTCTATTACTTCTATTTTCCGTTCATTTTTCCCTGCTTCTTGGCCATTTATTTTTATCTTACCATGAACCTTGCAGTTTTCTACCTCAAAGTATTATATTTAAGTAATTTTATTTATTTATTACTCTTCCAGAATAATTATTTGTAGTGTAAGATAGTGAAACCAGTAATCTCGTGACCATTCAGAGTGCAGTTCCAGTATCTTGGGAGATTTACGCATGCGCAAATATTCAGTCGATCTGTAATTCCTTTGAGTTTATGGTTCCCTTCTCACCTGATTACCGAAAACAAGAACACCATCACTGATGAAACATTAAAAACATGAAAAAACGCAGACATACTTTCTTCCCCGCTATCAGTTACATAAGGCAAGTTTTTTATTATAGTATAAATTTTATAGGTTACGTAAGGTTTCCAAAGTGGGTTTTCGATATGTGTTTTAAGTTTTTATCCCCACATTTTCCTTCATCTTCAAAGCCCTGCTCACTTTACTTTATGAAAATAATGGTCATATTCGTTTATAACAGGTATAGATACATAAGAAAACCCTACTTTTGTTATAAATTTCCCGTTATGGTAGAAAACGATTCTTTACCCTCGACTTTACTGAATGGTTTTAAGCACTTTGTTGAGTCTACCATATAATTTATGCCGTGCTTCCTAATACACGTATACCTGAAACACCAAGTTGTTGATATAAGTGTGACTTGTCGTGTCCTCCTAGTGAGTTTACCCACAGTCTGTATAACACATTAGCACAACACTGAAGTAAATCACAAGAGTATAAGGATAATGTTATATAGTTTGTTTATTACGTTGTTTTGATGTTGGTAGCCCTGCCTGGTGGGCATCTTCGAAAGCATTGATTTGAAAAAAAAAAATGACGTTGTCACTTATTAACGATATACAGTATGACGATACAATATACAGGGGGTAGTTGTGTTTTATCCCATTTTGTGTTTCTTTTTGTTTTACACAGTTAATAAACCGAGTTAAACAAAATCAGGACAAAATTCTCAAAGTTTCTTCACAGTTGACTTACAGTTTGAGACACTGACGAGAACTGAGTTCGGAAGTGTCGTTTCAGAGGTTCATGATAAGGTGTTCGTAACAATGGACGCATTCATATGGATTGAACAATCTTTATAATTGAACGAGTAAAGAATTCTTATATGAATAGACTAATTTATTTGAGACAGTAATGAGACAGGTTCATTCTGCCCCACGAGCTCCGACACCTGCTTTGAGATGTTTTATGAATCAGTGTTTTGAACCACAATCGTCGCAACGGTCACTCGGTCAGTTCCGTTGTCGGTGTTGCCGTGTTAAGAGGTGTTATAGTGTCATCGTTGGTGAGGGAATATGATATCAAGAGGTAAGTGGTGGTCAACACGGGTTGTATTTGTTGGGGTTAATGTGTTAAATATGAGGATGTACAGTACACGGTGAGGGTGTACAGTCACCCAAAAAAGTCCTGTCACGAACCATGAACCCCGAGATTCAGACTCTTGAATCCGAAGCATTTATGGACAGAATAATGTATCAGTGTCTACTGCTTCGGGTTCAGGAGTCTGAATCTCGTGGTTCGTGACAGGACTTTTTTGGGTGACTGTACAGTAGGCTACATGGTAAGGACGTAGGTGTTGTGGGCAGCAGCTGACTCGCCCCATAACACAGCCAACTGCTGAACTACTCGTATATAACATTACCTTATTCCCCTTCACTAAAAACTCTTACTAGTTACACCACGAAAAAAAAAATTCGCAAGGACTTACTTGGGGGAATACATAGATATATTGTTATAGTTAAACGGAAAATAAGCAGATTTGCTGCCAGTGTGTTTACAATATGGCGTCCGGGTCCACTCGATGGCGCTGAAAATAAAAGAAAGAGCTGTACCCGAAGATGTTTTCTTAAAATAATTGTATTTAGTAATGATACACCGAGTGAGAATTCGATTCATTATAACTTATGTGAAACTAATTCCCTCACGCCCTTCTTTTTATGTTGACATTGTCAGCTGGCGGAGTGAGAGAGAGAAAAGATTGTAAAATGGAATTTAAAACAATTGTGTATCAGATATAAGTTATTTAACGCATGTGAATAGTTTGGAAGGGCATCTTGCATATTTTTTAACATCCAACTAATGAAACCTAACAACTTTAACCAAATGGTTTTACTATAAATGTTTACTTAGATGGGCCAGGTCAAGTTTGGTTGGTTCATTTGTTGTCAATAATGGTTTAATCAGATATGACCATGTAAATGTCCAAGCTTGTTTACAGTCGGGTCGGACAAGAGGAGACTAAATCATTTCTAATAACAAAATGAACTATACAATATGTTGTAAATGCTGTAAACAAAAAACATTACACAATATAGATAAAGTAAAATGTATAGAGTTCCAACCGACAGCTGCTGTTGAGTTGAGCTTGTGACTGTCTCGCCACTTACTCCGATTTTTTTCTAGACATTTGTTCCCTGGCCCGGAATAGAAAATTTTTGAGTTTCCAGAATTTTCTCAGAATTTTTCAGAATTACACATTATTTCATCCTCAGAATTTGCTCCCAGTCCTAGAAAAACCTGGAAAGGGTTTCAGGAAGTTTTCTCGGATTTTTCCAGAACTTGTACATTATTTCATACTTGAAATTTAGTCCCTGACCTGGAAAAAGCCTATGAGAGATTTGTATTTTATTTATTTATTTACCTATTTATTTATTTATTTTATTTATTTATTTTTTATTTTTTTTACCGGGATTAGCCCACCCAGGCACAGGTCACTGACCCACATCAGAGCCTGGGAGGCGACAAAAAAAAATAATAAATACAACAGTTAAAAAAAAATCAAAAGTGAGAAACATAAATGTATGTTGTGTTGTCAATAGTAAGAAAAACAATCGAGACCCTGCAATTGTGTGTAAATGAGGCAGAAAGTCAGATCAGCAACTTGGGACTTGGTAACAATTTTCGTAATGCCATATGGCAGCAAGGTCTACCATTGGACAGCACATTAGGCTTCCAATATCTTCCCAGGCGGTAGTACCTCCCTGTTTGGTAGCTGTGTCAACTTATATCAATGAGCTGTATTGATGTTTGTTGGGGATGAAGTACCGCCATCTCTTGTATTACTGTTTTTAGAATGTTGATTTAAATAAAAATTAAGTTGAATATAACTAGACCACTGAAAGCAGAACTGTGGCCTCATTCAAGAATGCTATTTCAGGCAGGATGGTCCCTGGTCCAAGACATGACGGGTGACACCAAGGCTTCCTCTACCACCAGGACAAGGTGAGCAATAGTTCTGCTTTTCTTATTATGACATGATAGACAATTATCTTTATTAATTTTAGGGGTTAATATTCGGTAGTGACCATGCACGGAACTCTATATTTCTTGTTGGGTTAGATTAGGCTTATGCACCGGCTGTGTCAGATCCATGTGGTTTCTCTAGTTGGTTTAGGCTAGATATGTATACTGGACTGATATTTGACAGTTGTTAGGTTAACTTCATGATATTTTTATTTGGCATGTTTTTACCACACAATTCTCCTTTACTTGAAAGCCCTGCTCACTTGTGTGATCAAAATTGAATTTTTAAGTGAAATCGAAAAGTAAAAAAATAAATAAATATATGAAATTCAGACAAAAATGCTGTCGAATAAGTAGTAAGGTATTCTTGTTTTTTGCTCTATTTGGCTCCATACAAATCAATACAGTATAGAGTTTTTTGCATGGTCTCTACCGAACAATTAGCATTTTGGTGTTGACTAAAAACATTGTTTATATCATGGTTTGTATTTGATTAGTTATTTATTTTTTATTTATTAATATATATTATGGGGAGAAGGGCAGAATAGTTCTGGATATGTTTGTTGTAATACATAGATGCTTATCTAATAGGAGAGAGAGAAATAATTTGTAAAGTGAAATATATAGTTTTCCTTCAAAAGTTTATGATCAAAATTCTCTCAAGAAGGCAGACATAACGAACTTAATGGTCTAATATATATATATATATATATATATATATATATATATATATATATATATATATATATATATATATATATATATATATATATATATATATATATTTCATGTCGATCCACAATGAAAACGTGGATAAGATAAATCTTGATAAAATAACTTTATTAGCTAATGATTTTATCATATATATATATATATATATATATATATATATATATATATATATATATATATATATATATATATATATATATATATATATATATATATATATATATATATATATATATATATATATATAGTGATTTGGTTTGGTGTGGTTGGTTTCTGTTGCCAATTGTTGTAGCCCCACAAACTGTTGCCATTTTGTAAGAACACTTGTAAAGGTACTCAGTAGGTTCATAGTCATTATCATCTCCCACCTAATAAGCATTTATACTTTAAAACAAACACGTCCTTGGAGATCCTAACAATATATAACCTTTAAAAAAAAAAATTATAGGAGTAAGGTTGGATGGAAGGTTAATCTGATTGTTGTTTTTTTCAGGTTAGGTGAAAATTAACAGCTCCTCGGGGGACCGTAACACACCATAACACATCTTAGTTCAGGTATTTTCAAGTCAGTTTTATATATCAGTTATCATTTTTTTTTACTCACTCGGGAATCTTGTGTCTCCACTGAGTAAGTCTCCATTACATCCCATGTTGAAGATCGGGATCACGTTTGCTATATAAAGTCACTCGGGAAATTTTCAAGAGCTAGTGATTTTCTAGATAGTACCTGTATGATCTGAGACATAAAGCCAGTTAGTTGATAAGACCCAGCATCTACGTGTTCAGGAAGTCATAAACTAGGAAATCACATCTATTAATGTGTCTAAGCACTGCTCATAGTCCGCCTGGCTACATTGGGTAATATTCGTTATACAGTTAATGCATGTAAGCAGCCCACATTTATATAATTACTACTGTCGATATGTTGACAGAAGCTATTACATTGCTCGGCCACTTACCCACCCAGTCCATGCAGATAAACCCTATGTACTATATACCTAACCATGTTATAATGTATGTGTGGTTTAGTTAAGCTGAGAAATCTACAACCCTTACGTAACTGGTTTAAAGTCTAATAACAACTGTTTTGAATATCTTTAAGGTGTCTAAACACTTTTTCTGCCGATCGCCACGGGAGGGGGGTATTATGGCTTGTCTTACGTGTTGCCACTATTCAGTTGTGGCATTTTTATTCATTGGAAATTTACATGAATCCAAATGATTATTGACTTCGGAGGAGTAATTATTTGCTATGAATGACAGGTATGTGTACGCTGACATGATTTACATTCCCACACCCCTTTTTTTTGGTTAACTATTAATTAGGCCTTATTGCATTGTTAAGTGTCATTGACGGCCGCCGTAAAAGACTGTTCTATGGGAAAACTATGTGCGCGAAATCTGACCGCAAACTGTCCCCATGTTACCATTAACACTCGTAGTAAAGGATGTGAGAAGCACTGTGGGGTGTTGTTATGATCGTTATGTCAGTTTGAGCATGAGTCATTGTTGCTCTGTGTTAGTATTACGCATTTGTCATTCTTTATCTTACGGTTTGCACACTTTCTGAGGGGGCAAAAGTTGTTGGTTTGCTAATACATGCATCTATTGCTATGGTAAGAGCATTTCTTACTGTACATCTGTTCAGATGAGAATACTCCGCACTTGCTTCTAACATTTTGTGATCTATGTTTTACTTCAATGAAAATTTTTAAAAAGTTATTAGATTTACTCATATAAAGTAAATGAATACAATAGTAATTAATGTATGTGAATTACTGAGGGTTAAATCTTCTGAGTAAAAAAATTATCGTGCTCGATGTATACTGTTCACTATAGCTGTTGATGTAAGTGGTCACAACAACTGTCTCCAAGGAGGGTGGCTGCTACAGCAACTGTTTACATCCTGGGAATTCCTCTCATGGCCCTTCTGGCACTCGCGTCCGCAAGCATGAACTTGAACTCCGCATGTTTCTCTGTTGGCCGCCGTAAACGTTTTTGCGCTTCGCCTTTTCTGAATCTGAAAATCTCACGTAGCTAGACGCGGCATTGTCAAATGCCATAAGTGATTTTTAGTTTATCTTATATTGACCAAATAAAAAAAATACGTGTTCCTTTTACTGTAATATGGCTTGTACAATATTGCAGGTACATCTCTCTCACTCTGTTGGTTATTACACTTGTACTTGGATACAAGTACTGCTGAGTTTTTTTTTTTTTACAAGCACTAAAGCACCGTATTTTTTTTTACATCATATGTCACTGTGCAGGAAGAAAACGATCCATTCCATTCACGTAAAGACAAAGTGAACCAGATAATGACCATAATGTTCATCAGTAAAAAATTGCACAAACTCGCAGGTTAAGAAGACATTAAGACACCACACTTTAACCTTGTGGATATTATTCTACTGTTGCTTCTGGGTAAATATTTTTTCTTTTCTCCAGTACTGTGTTCTCGACAGTGACCGCTGCTATTAATAATTCTCGAGGACTTTTTTTTCTTGTGGATCCATATCAAGTCCAGGACACCAGGTGGTTTTACCCGAGATGTCGCAGGTGGTGGTCGTCCTTCACTTGCAACTTCTAATAAGGGAAAAAAATCACCTGAGTCAGTGAAGGAAGAGGAGAGTGCAGGTGGTGTAATGTGTGGCTGGCATGACGGAGACACCTGGTCACACGAGATATGGTGACATGTGACAATAACTCTCGTAATGTAGAAAACGTAAACTGAATGACACTGATATAGGAAAAAATATACAAAGGAGACAAATTACTGAAAAAATAACATGTAAGATAGACGAAAAATGACACTAATATAACAAACTGATTTATAAAATAGATAAAACGACACAGAGACACAAATTTATAGAGAAAAAAGACAATGTAGACCACTTGCCCTTAATATAGCCATATCATATAAGGCAAACAAAGTAACACATTATATAGAAGAAAAAATATACATAATATGGACAAAATAATATACATATAATACCGGTAATCAAAATGATATACAAACAAATTGACAGAGTAAAGAAACAAGAGAAGAAGTTTATGACAACATTAAAGAGGTGTTCAGAGGCTTTAGGGTAATACCATAATGTTTACATCCCCTCCTCTCTCTCTCTCCCTTCTCACCCTTACCCCTCCCTACCTTATCTCCCCTCCCCCTTTCCTACTACATCTCTCCTCTCCCTTTCTTTCTCTCCTATCCCTTTTTTCCTTCCTCCATCTCCCTCCTTCCCTCCCTCCCACCCTTCCTCCCTTCCCCCTTCCTCTTCCAATCCCTCGACCCTTAGTCTCGCCTCCTATGTCCACGTCAACTGTTATTCTCTTCTCTTCATTTCATCTTCTTTACTGTCCACTTATACCGCTCACATTTTATCCTAACCCTTTTATTAAACCTCCCTCACTTTACACCCTCCCTCTCATACCCCCTTTCTTCTCCCTCACTTTATCACTCTCTCTCTCTCTCTCTCGTGACACATGACCCTGCAGGCGCCCGTTTGACCTCATTACCGTATGAATAGCGACATAATGACGGTACTACCTTTTCACCCACGGACGACAGATTTACGGTCACGTACTTCATCGTTCCCTTTGGCTGGGGCTCTGACCGTGTTTCTTAAATGTGGTCTTTGAGAGTCATGACTCTTTCTTATTAAGCCGGAAGCCAGTGTTTCCGTCTCTTGTATTGGTTTATTGATATTGTTGTGGGATCATGCCTAGCCCTGCTCTATCTTCTGTTAGTTCTGAATAGTTCTTATGTAAATGAAATTGACTTCATGTAAGTTTTTTCTGGAACTTCAACACACACACACACACACACACACACACACACACACACACACACAGTATGTTATTGCCATATTTTACAACACTGTCACCATCACATTGTCCATCAATATGTTTGTTGATCAACTGTCCATTTCGCCTGGCTTTATATTTTGGTATTTTCATATACTGTAACCATAAAGTTTTTATTTCATCCAAATGTTCGGTCATGTCTTAAATGTGAATATATTTTTGGGTTTTATATTTTCCCATCTCGCTTTACATATTCTATCTATATATCAGTTGTAAAAGTTTTTATCTAGAAATATCTGTCTTTTTAAAGTATATATTTTATTAAGCATTTATTTTTAGTATTTTATTTTAGTTTATTTCTTCATTTTAGCTTTAGGTTAGGTTAGGCGATAAATTTTCTTGTGAGTAAGTCGAGGCAGTTTGTCATAAGGGTCGGAAACGCTGAGGTTGGGGAGGTAACTCTCTAGGTGTGTGACCGTAGCGGATGTGGTGAGATAGAGATGGAAAGTGAGAGGAAGAAGAGGGAAAGTGGGAGGAAGAAGAGGGAAAGTGAAAGGGAGGAGAGAGAAAGTGAGAGCGTGTGAAGGAGGAGAGAGGGGGGTAGGAGGATAAGAAGGAGGGGAAAGAGAAAGAGGAGAAGAAGTTGGAGGAGGAAGAGAAAGGGGAGAAGAAGCTGGAGGGGTAGATGGAGATATAGGGCGAAGGGTAGAAATAAAATGATAGAGGAGACAAAGAAGGATAGTCTATTTTTTAGTTTAACAATTTTATTGGCAAAGTTTGGAGTATAATTTGTCTATTCTGAGTAATTCGGTCAGGTCTTGACACTGAGGGTGGTATCACTGTTCACCACCATGCAGGGCAGTGGTTCATATCCAGTAGAAGTCATATTCTATTTGAGGACTAATCAGTGTGGGCTAGCAAATTTTGGATAGACAGCAAGAATGTCCTCAAGCACTCCTGATTAATGTAGTAATTACATAGCTCATGATACAATAAGACAGGTGGCCTAAAGTCTTTGACAGTGTCACATCCAATATTATAATGTTCAAGTGTATGCTTTAAAGGTTTATCACAAAGTTTACATGCTGAGTGTTTCGGTATGGGTACAGCGCCACTAACTTGCCAGATGTGTCTGTATCCAAGTCTAATTCTGGCCGCGACTACATCACATTGTCTGGTTCTGTCCTTGTGCTGGCCATACCGGTACCTGTTGTCACAAAATTTGTCATATTTACTAATGCTACAGCTGTCAGACCTCTTCATTTCTCAATTCTTCTAGATCAGAGCTCATGATTTTGAGAAGAGAAAGGAAGAGGACAGGTAAGGTAGATATCAAAGGCAGACAGCAGTAAATGAGAGATAAAAAGATAGATAAATGATTTTGCCAGAGAAACAGAGCGAGACTAAAGTGGGGAGGGAGAGATAATTTAAGAGGACGCCGTAAATAAGGAGGAAAAATAGAGTAAATTGATGACTGAGAGGGAGAAGAGGTAGAGAAGGAACATATGTGAAATAGACGTGGCAGGGAGAGGAGGGAATGTAGATGTGGTAAGAGGAAAAGGAGGGGAAGGAAATAGAGAGGGTAAGGTGGGCAGAACAGAATAATGGAAATGCGGATTATTTATATACGGAGGGAGGGAAAGAGAAGACGGGAGGATGGAAGGAATAGAGGAGGGCAAGAAGGAAAAGGGAAGGGTGGGAATGGGGGAGATGGAAAGGGAAAAAAGGAGGAAGGGAGGGAGGTAGGGAGGGAGAGTAAGCACCTAGACTTCGTGTTGGCTCCAGAAATCCCTTGTTTATGTGACAGAAAAGTTTCCGTTTATAGCGAGTTTCTGTCCTGGGGTTGATTGCCTTATCCCCCCCCCCCTACCCCCCTCTTGTTTTGTTTGTGGGGCACTTTTACCGTAGCTTTATTTGTTATGTTTTTGTTTTGTTTGGGAGGTGTTTTATTATAGCTTTAATTACTTTATTTCTTCCCACTCCCTCTTCCTCCTCCACATCCCATCCATCTGCCAAGCTTACCTGATCCGTCTTCTGGTTTCACACTGCTTTTTCTTACCCCAACCCCCCTCTTCCTCCTCTTCCCTCTCCTCCACCTCCTCCCTCCTCCCCTCCCTCCTCCCTCCCCCTCCTCCTCCTCCCCTCCTCCTCCTCCTTTCCTTCTTATCCCCCTCCTCCTTAACCCCTCCTTCTCCTCACCCACCCTCCTCATTCTTTTCAATCCTCCTCCTTTTCTCGCTCCTTCCCTCTCCTGACTCCTCCAGGGGCAGATGATCATCCTCATTAGAGACAATGAACACCTCATTAACTACTCACATCTTGATTAATTACTTATGAAACAGGAGATTAATAGGAGCCCAGGTGTAAATATTAAGAAGGTTCGTCTGGGATTATATTAGTCGTGGTAGCTTCGAGGTTTAGAAGTAAAGGTAAATTTTTTTTTGGTCTCACTTCCTCACTCAGTCCCTTCCTTATCTCTCCTTCTTTATTTTCCCTCATTCCTCCCTTTTTGTCTCCCTTCCTCACTTCCTTATTCCTCTCTCTCTCCTATTTTTTCTTCCCGTCTCTCCTGTCTCCCTCCTTTTTCCCCCGTCTCTCTCCCTTCCTTCCTCCTTTCTTCCTTCATCTCACACCTTTTTTCTCTCCCGCTACCCTTCCTTTTATTTCTCTCCCCCAACTTCTTCCCTTCTTTTTTTTATTCCTTCCATCCTTCCCTCCCTCCCTCTTTTTATTCCCCTCCTCTTCTCTCCTTTCTATTCCTTCTTCCCTTTCCCTCTCCCTTCCTTCATTCTTGAGTTTCTTTCTCACTCCCTCTGCCCTTACTACCCTTCTTTTCTCACTCCATTACTCCTTCATTCTCTCCTTCACTTGGTAAACTCTTTTTTTCCTCCTTCATTTGTTCTTAATTGCTTGGAAACTAACTTCCGCAGTTCCTTCCTCTACTTACATGTGTGTGTGTGTGTGTGTGTGTGTGTGTGTGTGTGTGTGTGTGTGTGTGTGTGTGTGTGTGTGTGTGTGTGTGAGTGTGTGTGTGTTTGTTTCTGTATGTATCTCTCTGTCTATTTGTCAATCTCTGTTAAGCAAGGACACCTATAATTTGCATTAGGTAAATTATTCGAAGACCAAAATCTGTTTCAAGTTGGATGCTGTGAATAATATTAAGTGACGACCCATTTCCAGCTCAGAAGCATCGCCAGGTAGCCATAGGTAAGAGTCAAGGACAGGAGACACCTTTGAAGTCTCTCTTTCTCTCTCTCTTTGTCTCTCGTTGTTTTCTCTCTATCTCTCTTAAATTATGTTTACTCCAGGTATTTAAACCATCGGGTGTTGTCACAGTTATGTTAGACGTATGAGCTTTTGTTTCCAGCTTAAAATTCCGCGTGAGATTCTTTGTTCTCTAAATCCCTGCTTGTGCCTCCCCGGGTCATGCAAACGTCATCTCTTTTATATATGAGGTTCGCGTTTTATTTGCAGGTTCTATTCAGCTGCATATGCATTACGGATGTCTTAGGATTTGTGTTCATATGCTGTTCAATTAATTTTCTCACTCACTCACTCACTTACTCACTCACTCACTCACTTACTCACTCAATTCCTCACTTACTCACTCAATTCCTCCCTCTCTTCCCTTCCTTTCTCTTTCCTCCTCGCTTTGGAATTTTCTTATATGTATCCATAGTTGATTTTTTCCCCTTCATAAATTGGATAAATCTGTTTTGATATAAGATAATCTGGTTCAAATATCTGTGTTCCACCTCACCTCTGGTATTTCATCAGTGAGTTCAGGTTTAGGTCAGATTTTTTTCCTTCTTCAGATTCTAGGATAAATTTCAGTCTTATGTTGTCTCATTTTTCTTCTGCTGTTGGGTGTCTGTTTAATTGGTATTTTTGGGGAGAGAGGGATTTGGTCCACTAGGATTTTGTCTGCGTGTGATTTGAGATAATATTTAGTGGCCTAAGAGCACACACACACACACACACACACACACACACACACACACACACACACACACACACACACACACACACACACAAACACACACACTCCCATCCGCACCCCCCGACATCCACACCCACCCTCACATCCACACCCACCCCCCACACCCGCCCACGCACCCACACACCCACACTCTATTCAAGAAAATAATTGTAACATAGATTATATAACATCCACAAATAAACGGATTGTCGCCTACCATTCATGTGGGAACCAATGACATCGAAGAGAAATACACACTAAACATTTGTAATAAATTACCTCATAAGTACTGTGTCATACGATTCGTTTTTGTGGCATTAACGTGATTTTTATCCAGGAGTCGAAGGTCACGATAATAAATACAATAACAGCATTTGAAAACACGTCATTAATTTTCAAAAGGTTTATCTAAATTGGTCAGATATAAAGGTTCAGGAGGAGAAAAATTGTGAACTCGCTATTTTTTGTGAACTTTGACCTCTGACCTCTACAAAATCAACATAACTGAAATTCCAAATCCAGGTCGATCCCTGTGTGGGGGCTGTCAGCAGGTATCTTTGAGTCAGAATCTAATTTTGAGACATTTTTATTTTCATGTAAAAGTCAAATCTAATTTCCTATGGATTTGGCTGTTGCTGACACGAGGACTTGCTGTTCCAAATGTTAATATGACTATTCGAAAAAAAAAATATACGATGGGGATTGGCCAGTGAGTTTGAGAGCTCAGGTGGTAGTTATGTGTATAAACAAACATACATGGTTTGGGTAGAGGTACACACACACACACACACACACACGGCACCAATCAGAGTCACACATCAGATAGTCTTTACACCTGACCAATATTTCTTCAGACTCCTTGTGCTACAGCGTCATCAAGTCTGTTTATTTTCCTTTATTTTTGTCAAAGGGAGAGATAGAAAGAGAAAGGTGAGAAACAGAGAGAAGTTGACAAAGAGAGACAATGGGAAAATCTTAAGGGAACATATTATGGCCAAGATGAGAAACAGAGAACTACAAAGACGGAGAGACTGAGAAAGAACTAAGAAAAAGACATAGCGGAAGAAAGAAACTTTTCTGGTAAGCAACGCAGAGAGAGAGAGAGCGAGCACTGAGAGACTTTTTCTCAACTAGATAGACAGAGAGTTCCTCGGAGGAAAGATAGTGGAGATATTGACAGAGAAAGTAAGAGATATTCTCCAGCAAGCAAGGCATAGAGAGAGGCAGATAGACAGACAGTCTTTCACACCAAGCAACACAGGGAGAGTTCATTGAGAGACAGAGATAGACAAGAAATTCTCCTAGGAAAACGTAATGGCCAAGTCGTCCTAAAAAAAAAGTGGAGTGGAGAGTCGCTTAGTGCGTCAGAGTGTCTTCATTGATTCTTCTTTATGGCCCGCCAGCTTAAGTGCACCAGGCGATATTTGTTAGTCTTTACACCAGCAAGTGAAGTGAGTGCGTGTCTGTCTGTCTGTCTGTGCGTGTGTGTGTCTGTCTGTCTGTCTGTGCGTGTGTATGTCTGTCTGTTTGATATATGGTCCTGTTTACTTTTTTTTTTTTACTTCTCGCGGAATTTATGCGTGTGTCATGTTTGCTTTTTGTTTGTATGTTTGTGTAATATTTGGTTGTTGGTTTTTTTTGTATATCTGTGTAATTGTTTTGTTAGATTATAGACGTATTGGCTCTGGCAGTCTACCAAGTTCATTAATTCTTTGGGGAAAAAACTTCGACATGGAATTTCAGATTTTTATACCGAGTCACTAACGCATTTGTAAGTTTTTCTTTGTTTATTTATTTGCCTTATAAGTAAAATTTTTGGGTGTTCTTAGTGCGTTGTTCAGTCGAACTCTTGAACAATATAAGTTTTATAGAAAAAATGGAAAATGGAACAATATTTATGTCTGTCCGTTTCCCTTTTAATCTCTTCGTCTCTTTTTATTTTAGATGTGTCGAGTCCTGATAAAAAAAAAGCTTACCAATGAGAGTTTTTTTAATGGTACAATATAATAAAACCTGTAGGGTATCACTGACTTTTTTATTACAATGCATTTTTTGTATTAAATTTCAGCAACACTTATATGATTCAAGTAAATAAATAAACACTTGCTCAGAATTCACTATCATATGAAACAAAAAAAAAATAACCATATTTCTTTGCCCGAGTCACCACACCTCAGATATTTTCTTGGCGAACTCTAGAACCTGAAGCAGTTCTTGGGTATACTCTTATAAATATTTAAAGCACGACACCGAATGCAGATCACAACATTCACATCTGTAGACTAAACCTCGTCCAGAGTTGGCAAGAGGGCAGGCCACACCAAACGTCTCAGTTATGCATAGAATTCTTGAAATATGGGCCAGTACCATTCTTGCTCACTGGCTCGCTAAGAGGGATGCATGGAGATGTGAAGTCGAGGCGTGGCCGTGTTGGTACTTGGTGATGGTGGTGATAGTGATGGTGGAGGTAGTGGTGATAGTGATATTGGAGATGGTGGTGGTAGTGGAGGTGGTAATGGTGTTGTTGGTACTTGATGGATGATGTTGGAGATGGTGTTGGTCATGATGGTGGAGGTGGGTTGGTAGTGGAGGGTGGTGATGGTGGTGGTGGTGGTACTTGTTGGTCGTGGTGGTGATGTTGATGGCAAAAAAAAGAAAACAACATATGAACTGTCAAAAGTAAACCTTACACAAAAGCTACATTCAAGAGAAGAAAAAACTATTCGACATATGTCTATTTTTAGTAACGTCACAGCACTCCATCAACTAACAAAGACCATCACAATGTTTTTTTTTTCCTTTGCTGTTTCGTTATATTCTGGCCAGTCTAGACACAACTCGGCACACAGAAGAAAAAATCGCTGACAACCTCACTAACAGCTTTAGATTCATTCGGTATTTGTCCTATTTTCTTGATGTTTTCCTCGGGTCAAAGGTCGTCACAAGCCTGGCCAGATATTTTATAGGTACTCGAGAATGTCTGTGTTGGAGGGGACGGATTATTGGGGGTTTTGTGGATCTCTTGTTTTTGTTTTGTATACCTGTTCTTATTTGTTTTCGTATACGGTTGGAATGGATTTTTTTCTGCTCCTCTTCCTTTTCTTTTTTTAGTTGTGGAAAAATAGAATAGAGGAAGAGAAGGAGAAGGAAGATGAGGAAGGGGAGGAGAAGTAAGAAGAAGAGGAGGAGAAGGAGAAGGAAGAGGTGGAGCGGGAGAAGGATGAGTGAGGTAAAAATTTAGAGAGGGATGTAGGCAGGCGAAGTATATCCACAGCTGACAAAAGGTTCCGGCAGTCAGGAGTAGAAATTCACAGCCAATCGTCTTGCTGACTGACGATCACCCACTTCGTAAAATATTCATATATTCCTTTCATGTGAAATAGGAGCTTTGTGAACAGAAAATCCCTCAACTGCTCAGCAAACGTTCTCTTTTCTGATATCCGTAGATTTTTTTGGCGAATTTTCGTTTTTTTCAATATTTGTTCCACAAATAAAACAATAATCCACTCTTCAGATATATTTCAAACAAGAGAGAGATATCAGAAAAAAGTCTTTAAACATTCTCAAACTTGTACGAAAGAAATCTAAATATTGTGACGTGATTTGTGTCATGTCGACCGGATACACCAGCTTATGTTAACACTGTGGTACTTGAGCG